>NC_081394.1:14093573-14399573 GCF_030684315.1 Stegostoma tigrinum
AGGTTCCTGCAAGATGAATGCAAACATACTCCAAGCTCCTCACTGACTGATGGTTCGGGTTCAGTTGTGCTGCCCCTTGCAGTCAAAGAGCTGACTGGGCCTGCCTGATTTATTCTTCCTTTTGGTTGCCTATCCTATTGATCCATCGAGTTGTCACACCACGGAGTACTGTGCATGTCCCACCTCCCTTCTCGTGTCTTATTCCTTACCTCTGATACCACATTCATGCATGTGTCGTTCGACACCCAAGGAGCTGTCACGGCTTTATCTTCAACTACAATACGAACCTGCAAACCAAACGAACAGACAATATATTACTGACGCCAGTATTCATTCACCTCTCCAGGCAATAATCAGTGGTTATATATAAGTTACAGCAAAGCAAGAATCACGTACGGAATATAACCAAAGTCAGACACCAAATTAAGTTCTATCTGTATTACATCCCACCAAACATTCTCACCGCATGTAAAATCAAGGTTAAAGATTGCTCTACACTGTTCCCCATAAATCAATCCCACTGAACGTACAACAGAACTATAGGATTAAAATTAAGCTGCTTTTACAATGTCCAATCAAATAGTCCGAAGACTGGCACAGCACAGAGTTAAACATGGAGTAAAGCTCTTCCTACTCACTCTCATCAAACATTAGAAGTGGTTGGCAGTATGAAAGTAGTGGAGCAGTAATGCGAAGGCAACCGAAGGAATTTACATTCAATTCATTCATCATTTCTAGAAAAAGTGCCTAGCATATTCATAACAATCAGATCCCAATTGAATGATCAGAAAAACTCATCACCACATGTATAAAAGGCTGGCAATAAAGTTGACATTGCCAGTGACTCAAAGCCCAAGAATAGTACAATTAAAAAAAGCTTGCAGGCACAGAGCAGGTTTAGAAACAATGAAGAAGTACATTTCCGGTGCAGCAGATAGACAGATAAAAAAGAAAGGGAAGGAAATAAAGGGAAAAAGGCTGAAAGTCAGCAATCAGAAAAAATGAGATAGTGTTAGCAAAGACAGAGTGAGAGATGAGGCACAGGAACAAAAAGAGAAATGGGGAAAGGGAGTGAGAGAAAAAATTGGAGAGACAAGAAAGAGTGACAGGGAGACAGAAAGATGATGTACAGAGACTGCACTGAGGGAGATAGGAGGTGAGCACATGACAAAGGCAGGTACAGAGTGACATACAGAAATACAGAAACAAAGATCAAATAAGGTAGAAAGATATTGTAACAGAGTGTCTTGTAGAGGAAGGAAGACAAAGCAAGAGAGAAACAGATAGAGACAAACACACAGAGGGGATAAACATGGAAACAGACAGAGTGAAAAAAGGGGGAGAAGGAAGGGAGAAGAGAAACAGATCAAGCAAGGGAGGCATGCATATGGGAAGGAGCCATAGTAAACGAGGGGGCTGCAAGGAATGGGGAAAGTCTGCAAGGAACGAAAAGGGAGCACACAGACAGAGAAGGAGGCACAGAAAGGAGGAAAAAACAGAGGACAGAAGGTACAGATTTGAATTGAAATTAACAACAGAACTGTTGTAAACATGTCTATATTGGTGACATTTGAGTTTTGCACGACCATAAGAAAATGACCAGGCAGACATGAACAAAGAAAGAAAAGAAAAGGCAAAGGTGCAAGTCAACTGCGCTTTATGACGTTCCAGGTTTTATAACCCATTCTGCCAGTCCATGAGCTGTACTTCTTAGTTGCCATCTTGAAAATGTAATGAATATTCAAACTTACAATACGATTTGTCGCCTTGTCCAACAATTGTTGCTTCGTCTCATTTACTTCATTCATCTGGAACACATGTCACCCAAGGACCCATTTTAGGTAATTCACTTGTAGATCTTGAAAGCACTGTCCTTTCACATCAAGATCACTCAGCCTACCACAAGTCCCTGCTGCACTGTACTCTGCTCCTCGGAAAGGTCATTACAAAATCCAAGAGTATGAACATCTGCTACAGGATGCCTCATCACCCTCAATCAGCTACTCAGATTCTGATAGCTCAGGAATACTCCGGCTTATCCAGGACAAACTAACTTTTAAAAAGTTTGTTTGGCATGTTGGATAACTACTGTCTTTCCATTACATACTATTATTTTACTTGGCCCTTTCAATGCCAATGGACCTTTCTCTTATTATACACCACATCCCAGATTTAAAATCTCTCTCAGACAGTCCTATATAGCCGCACCCCCATCTCCTACCTACTAACCTCATCCCACCTCCTTGACCTGTCCGTCTTCCCTGGACTGACCTATCCCCTCCCTACCTCCCCACCTGTACTCTCTCCACCTATCTTCTTTTCTCTCCATCTTCGGTCCGCCTCCCCCTCTCTCCATATTTATTCCAGAACCCTCATCCCATCCCCCTCTCTGATGAAGGGTCTAGGCCCGAAACATCAGCTTTTGTGCTCCTGAGATGCTGCTTGGCCTGCTGTGTTCATCCAACCTCACATTTTATGATCTTGGATTCTCCAGCATCTGCAGTTCCCATTATCTCTGAGTCCTATATAGTGCTGTGTTCTTTAAATTTTCACTTTGCATGAAATTCTCAAACATTTTTTTTCAACTATCTCCCGAACTTTATTTCTTAGAGGAAACATTATTAGGCACATTTTGTAATTAATTCACTTGTACTTTTTACACTCATTTTTCACAACTTTACTCCTCCATTCATTTTACATTCATCACTGCTATGCACTTTCTGACCCTTTTCACAACATTGCTCTCATTTTCTCTATAAACTAACTGTGTTTGAGGTTGTAGGCACACTCGCCGAGCTGGTGTCAGCGCGCCTCCAGTAAAGCATCAGTGCTCTGTCCCACTTGTTATTTATATGCCCCAGTTCACTGGGATAATTGGTACAACTTCCGGTTTGTTCGTCAGTCGTTTGTACACTGGTGTTTGTTGATGGAATTCCACTTGGAATACCAGGCCTCCAGGAATTCCCTGATGTGGCTCTGTTTGGCTTGTGCGATTATTGATGTGTTGTCCCAGTCAAATTTGTTTAACAATGTGTTGTCCCAGTCAAATTTGACTGGGACAACACATCAATAATCACACAAGCCAAACAGAGACACACCAGGGAATTCCTGGAGACCTGTATTCCAACCAGAACTGGATCAACAAACACAATGAATCAGACCCTGTGTACAAAACACTGAGAAACAAAACGGGATGTAATACCAATCACCCCAGAAAACCGAGGCATATAAATAACAAGCGAGACAGAACACCGACGCTTCGCAGGAGGCACACTGACGATGTTACCTAGAAGGTTGAAGAAACGTTATCAACCAAACCTACTGGCTCAGTGAGCATGTCTACAACCTTATAAACAGCCCGAGCTACAAAGCTTCTTGAAAACTTTAACCATGTGTTTACTAACATGTTTTCAACAAGGTGGAATTTTCATTTTTTGCAGGATTTGTTTTCTTATTGGAAGTATTTTCAAACACAACATGCAATTTTTCAAGAATTTGAGCATTTATCACAATGGTTTCACACTTTTCAAATCTTCACATTTTCCATGCAGTTTTGTAAAAACAATTTTCAAATTTTCACACATTCTTCTTAAATTTTTTTGCAACCATACCAAATAGAGGGGTCAGACAGAGAGAGAGCGAGACAGAGAGCGAGACAGAGAGCGAGACAGAGAGCGAGACAGAGAGCGAGACAGAGAGCGAGACAGAGAGCGAGACAGAGAGCGAGACAGAGAGCGAGACAGAGAGCGAGACAGAGAGCGAGACAGAGAGCGAGACAGAGAGCGAGACAGAGAGCGAGACAGAGAGCGAGACAGAGAGCGAGACAGAGAGCGAGACAGAGAGCGAGACAGAGAGCGAGACAGAGAGCGAGACAGAGAGCGAGACAGAGAGCGAGACAGAGAGCGAGACAGAGAGCGAGACAGAGAGCGAGACAGAGAGCGAGACAGAGAGCGAGACAGAGAGCGAGACAGAGAGCGAGACAGAGAGCGAGACAGAGAGCGAGACAGAGAGCGAGACAGAGAGCGAGACAGAGAGGCAAACTAGTAGGGAGGGTATAAATTGGGAAAGAAAGATGGGAAGAGCTAGAGACAGAATACAGTAGGAAATATAAAGAGCGAGCAGACTTTCAGGAAAGAAAGAAAAAGAGGAAAGAGACAGACAGGCAGAGACATAGGGAAAGAATGAGACAAAGTGGGAAAGAAAAAGATGGGAGAGAGGCAAAAAGGGAAAGAGAGAGAACGGCGGGTTAGAGAGAAAAAAAATGGGAGGAAAGAGAAAACAAGGTAAAAGATAGACAAGGAAACAGAGAAAGGGGAAAGGAGATAAAGACAAAATAATCAAAGGATTGAAGAAACAGGGAAGGAACGAGTGACAGAAACCAGAAACGAGAACAGGGGAGAGTAAGGGAAGAAAGAAGTTCACGATCGACAGCAAGTGGGCACAAGGCGGCAAGACAGAGCGGGAAAGGAGGAGGCAGAGAGAGGCTGCAACATCCTGATAATGTCATTGGGCTAGCAATCCAGACTTCCAGGCCAACAGTCTGAGGACACAGGTTTGATTCCATCAGGACGGGTGGTGAAATAGGACATAAGAATAAACAGTAGACAATTCAGCCTCTCAAGCCTGCTCTGCCATTCAATATAATCATGGTAGAGTTTATCTTAGTGTCAGCTCCACTTTTCTGCCTGCTGTCCACAATCCTTCAACCTATTATGAATTAAAAATGTATCTATTTTGTTCTTAAATTTACTCAATGTCGCATCCTCCAGCACACTCTCGGATAATGAATATCACCAATTTATGACTCTTTGAGGGAAGTAACTTCTCCTCATCTGTTTTAAATCTGCTACCCCAATCCTAAAACTGCAACCTCTCATTCTAGATTGCCCCATTAAGGGAAACATCTGCATCATGACTACTTTGTCAATCCCCTTTAGCATTGTTTATGCCTCAACTAGATCTCCTTCCACTGTTCTAAACTCGAGCAAGGATAGTTCTAAACTGTTCAATCCTGCTTCAGAAGCAAACCTCCCCAATCACTGGAATCAATCTTATGAACCTCCTCCAAATAGTCTTCAATGAATCTACATCCCTCCTCAAATAAGGGGAAACTCATGTAACCATTTCCAATTGTTGCAAAAATCAATCGGATTCACAAATGTCCTTGAAGGAAGTAAATCAGTTGTCCTTTCCTGATCTGGCCTATAACTTCTCCAGGTTTATCTAATGTGATTGAGTCTCAACTGTTAGAAATTAGCAATAAATGCAGGCCTAGTCAGCATCACACACATCCTGTGAATTAAAAAGGTCGAAAATAATGAAGAACAATAGATGAGCAAAAAGTCAAAAGAGACCTAAACAAGCAAGGTAGATGAAATTTGGAAAGGGAATAAGAACTGGAAATAACAGAGGAAGGAAGAAATAAAGCAGAGATTTACAGAGGTAAACAAGAAGACAGATTGGGGGAGAGTGAGAGTTGGAGATTCAGAGATACTATGTCAAGTTGGAAATCGGAATTAAAATCTTTTTACAATAGAACTGCTTTACCAAGTTCTCCACATTGGTAATATTTGGAGTCTGTAAGACAAAAACAAGAAGAGATCAGTTTAAATCTTGCGCTAGGTTCAATCAGAGTCAAACCATTCACCTCCCTGGGCACCATGACAAGTTTGACGGAATGGATATCTGTGTAAATCCAAAGGCTGGCTAAAATTTTGCTGCCGGCCTGACTTGCAGCAACCATTGACTCATCATCTGCCTCTTGCTGCAATTCATGGGTTTTCCACTGAGCTTAACACAAATCAACATTGAAACTTCCCCCACCCTCTCAATGCAACATCCCACTGTGGTTGGTCAATTGTAAATGGAATTCAAACTGCACAAATGTAAGTTGCCATATTTGGGCAGGACAAACTAAACAAGGGACTACTAATTAAAGTAGGACCTAGGAAGCACTGAGGATCATTGGGACCTTGTTGTGCACATCCATTTCTCCCTTAAAGACAAGTAGATAAAGTGATTAACAAGACATATGAGATATATGCTTTTATCTGACAAGGCAATGAGATTAAGAAAGCGTGGTCATACTGAAACACAATACAATGGTGGCTAGGCCAAAGCTAGAGTATTTTAAGAATTTCTGGAACCCACATTAGAGGAGGGATGTGATAGCATGGGAAAGAAGGTGCAAAGGAGATTCACCAGGATGTTATCTGTAAAGTTTTAGATATGAAGACAGATTAGGGAGATTGAGATGCAAAAACGTATGAGTGGCATAGACAGGGAAAACATTTTCCCCTGGTAAAGGGATCAATGACCAGGAGGCACAGATTTAAGGTAAGGTACAGGAGGTTTAGAATAGATGTTAGGTAATCTATTTTTTTAACCAAGAAGTTGGTGAGGCTCTGAAACTCACTGCCTGTAGGGGTGATAGAGGCAGAAACCCTCATAATATTGAAGTAGTATTGAGATGAGATACCCTGCTGAAACATGGGACTAGAATTCTATGCTTGTTTTTGAAGGGTGCAAATTTGATGGGCTGAAGGGCCTTTTTTCTGTGCTGTGGACCCCTTCTGACTCTATTCACCTCAGTACTCTCACTCAACAGTACTTCCCAGCACAATCTTCATGCTTTTCCATTGTCAGAAGCTGAGTATCCCGTATTTCATTCCTCCAGGTGTCTTCACTGTGCCTGAACCTGAAACTCCGGAGTCCTCTCCAGCAACCCCTGCCTCTGTTCGTTCTCCTTCAAGAAAGTATTTAAAACTGAGTTTCACTGAGCCTTTCCAAATATACCTTTGCATGGCTTGATGCAATATACCATTGCGAAAAACCCTACGAAGTGTCTTCAAGTATTTTGTAATGTTAAAGACAGTACGTAAGCGTAACTTGTAGTAAAACGGGTGTTAGATGGCATGCCCCAGGACCCCGGTCATGTCGCAAATCAAAAACGTTGGTTAGCAAGAAGGATAGTTTTGGAAAGTGACATTGACTGCTTTTCTGCTTCAGTCATGACTAACTCATTTCCAAAGATCAATGATTGGAATTGAGTACAATGACTTCTATCTAAACAATGCTTGAAACTGTGAAGATACCATTATGATGTCTACAATGTCTACAAGTTAGCTGGTAACGCTAGAGTGACAGATGCCGGCTAACATCAGAATTCCTTCTGGTCACTGAGTCATGCAGTTATACTAGGGGATCTTCAAGGAAGTCAACTGATACAGCACAGGAGCAAATTACTGCAGATGCTGCAATCTGAACTGAAAACAAAAAATGTTGAAGATCACAGCAGGTCAGGCAGCAATCGTGGAGAGAAAGCAAGCTAACATTTCAAGTCTCAACGACTCTTCATAAGAGCTCTCGACTCCAAACATTAGCTTGCTGCACGGATGCTGCTTTACCTGCTATGATCTCCAGGACTTTTTGTTTTCAGTTCAAACGGATACAGAATTCTGGTTGGATGAGTCCAGGATAACACAAAACCTACAGCTGTCACTGATAGAAAGACAAGATAATCTCAGCCTCACCGATAATAAGTACATGTTCTCAAAATACTTGAGGGCATTCAGCGAGGCCAGCATCTCGCAACTGGCAGTCAGATTTCTAACACTCCGGGTACAAGTGGTGCTACGATCCTGCAGAAAACCTGGATAAATGTATCAAAAAGCAAGAAGTTTTAATTTTACATGATAACAAGAAATTATTGATAACAACAAATTGAAAGCAACAAAAGCAATGGTCCCCGATGATATTACAATATTAGTCTTGAAGACGTGTTCCAGATTTGCTGCAGCCCTACCTAACCTGGTCTAGTACAGCCACAACACCAGCATGCACCCAATAATGTGAAAAATTGCTGTGCTATGTCCAGTACATAAAAATCACAAAGTATCCACAAAATGCTCAACTATCACTTCATCAGTATCTTCTTGATCATCAGTAAAGTAATGGAGAGATCATCAACAGTGATGCCAAGCAGCACATATTTAGCAATAATCTGTTCACTGACCCTAGGATTTTATTCTGTCATGGCCACCCAAACTCCTGAAATCCTTATAGCTTAGTTCAAACATGGGCAAAACAGAAGTGAGATGAGAATAATTCACACAGAATAGCTCCTGAGAAACAGGATATATCAACAAGTACTTAGACACAGGGCGGGGTCCTCATCAGACAGTTTGTGTAGAAAAATGGTACTCAGAGCTGTCTTCTCCAAATAGAGGACAGGCAGCGGCGGAAACTTGAGGGGGGATGCAGTTTCAAGATCAAAACATGTCAAATAGAACTCTATGAACAGACAGCAACAGGGAATGCTCACAAGGCAAGGAAGGTAATGTCAAGAATAAATATGAGCACTTTCCCCACTGTTTTATTTACACAGTGAGAAAAAAAAGTAATACGTCAATCAGGGTCAGAAGGACACTCAGGCACAGATAAGGTTCAGCTGAAAACCCCGCACACGTCCACTTACCCCAATGAGGTTAAAAAAGCTCCATGTGAAAATTGAGTGTATTCACAGAGAGTCCCATGGCTGTTACACTGAGAACATTCCTTATATTCAGCTGAAATCAGTACTGAATCCAGAAGCATCACCAATTCAAAATTGAGTTGAGAAAGAAGGCAAAAGTTAAGACAAAAGTTTGAAAGTGGTATTAACTGTTCTTTCAAAAATGTAGATAATTGAAAATTTGGCAGATATCCAATTTGAACATGTTTGTTTGTTCTGGTCTCCTGGAGAAAAAAAAATTGCAAAACAGCACTATGATCAAAAAGAAGCTAAAACAAGCTACGATGTGACTATAACCTAGTGATTTGACCTAACCCGTCTTAGAACCACAAATAGTTATTGGTTTCTGCTCGCAGCTTTTAAATCTTAGAATTATCGAGTCATAGAGGTCCACAGTACAAAACAAGCCCTTCAAGCCAGCCGGTCTGTGTTAGTCAAAAACAAGCACCTAAATATTTTATTTTCAAACACATAGTCTTATATATCTTGGCATCACAAGTTCACATCTAAATACCTCTATAATGTTATGTGGACTTCTGCTCCAACTGGGGAGGCAATGCCTAGAGGTATCGTCACCGGCCTGTTAACCCAGAGACCCAGATAATACTCTGTAGGCCCAGTTTCGAATCCTGCCACGGTACATGATAATACATCATGATACACAGTACATCAATAAATATCTGGAAATAAAAGTCTATGACCATATATCCAGTGTCAATTGTCAGGAAAAACCCATCCGGTTCACTAATGTCCTTTCCTCCTTTCGGGGAGAAAACTACCATCCTTACCTGGTCTGGGCTAAACGTGACTCCAGACCCACAGCAATGTGGTTGACTCTTAAGTGCCCTTTGGGCAATCAGGGATGGGCAATAATTACTGCTTAGCTAGTGATGCCCTCATCCCATGAATGAATAAAGAATAAAGACGCTTTCAGCCAGTGAATTCCAGATTCCCACCACTCTTAGGATAAAAAGAAAATCTTTATATTCCTGTCCAAACCTCCCACCCATTTCCTTAAATCTGTGCCTTCTGGTCATTGAACTTTCCACTAATAAGAAAAGTTCCTTCCTGTCTACCATATCAATTCCTCAATTTCAAACATCTCATTCCTGTTCTCCCTCAAGTCTCCTCTGCTGTAAGAAAAACAATTCTTGTCTGTCCAATTTCTCTTCATAATTAAAACTCTCCAGCTCAGGAAATACCTTGCTAAATCTCCTCTGCACCATTTCTAATGCAATCACCTTCATCCTATAATGTGGATCGCAAGATGCAGACAATATTACAGCTGTGATCTAAACAAATTTTCTCCAGTTCCAGCATAATCTACCTACTCTTTAACTCTGTGTCTCGGCTAATAAAGACAAGCATCAGATGCCTTCTTAATCATTGATCTACCTATTCTGCTACGTTAAGGGAAAGTTGGACATACAAAAGTCCTCTGATCCTTGATGATCCTCAGGGTCCTACCATTCATCATGTACTCCCTTGAATTGTTTGTCCTGACTAAGCATATCTGCATCTGACCAACACATCTATATCCAAGGCTATCCACCTTACTATTTAGCACTTCACCAATTTTCTTATCATTCATGAACTTACTGATCAACCCTGACACGTTCAAGATGAAACTATTTATATATACACCACAACAGCATGGGCCACAACACTGATCCCTGTGGAACACCACTGAACTTAGTCTTCCTGTGACAAAAACACCCTTGATCATTAATCTCTGCTTGTTGCCACTCAGCAAATTCTGGATCCAATGTGCCAAATTTCTTTGGATCCGAAGGGCTCTTAGCCTTTACTATCAAATGCCCATGCGGGATCTTTTCAAAAGTCTTGCTGAAATCCAAGTCAACCTTGTCAAACATATTACTGAATCTACAGAACTGGTCACCTTTTCAAAAAAAAAATCAATCAAGTTGGTCAGGCATGACCAACTCTCAATAAATCCATGTTGATTATTCTGAATTAATATCTGCCTCTCCAAGTGCAGACTGATTTTGTCCATCAGAATTGTCAATAGTATCCCCACTGCTGGGGTTCGACTAACTGGCCTGTAGTTTCCAAGTTTATCCCTTCCTCCCTTCTTGAACAATGGTACCACATTGGCAGTTCTCCAGCTGACAGAGGGGAATTGAAAATTATTGCCAGTGCCACCGCTATTTCATCTCTCATCTCACTCAACAACCTGGGATAAATTTTATCCAACTGTGGAATTTATTTACTTTAAAGCCTGCCAGACTAATCAGAACCTCCTTTCAGTCTCTGCTAATTTCTTTAATTATATCACAATCCTTCTTTCTGATTTCTATATCCGCATCATTCCTCTCACGAGTTAAAGAGGTGACAAAACCCCATCCACATCATCCAGCTTCACGAACAAATTCCCAGTATGGTCTTTAACAGGTCCTAATCCTTCCCTTAACCTTAATGTATGTGTAAAATGATTGAGGATTTTCCTTTATTTTACTTGCTATTATCCTTTCATGTTCCCACTTTGCTCTCCAAATTTTCCTTTTCAGTTTCCTTTTGCATGTTCTTTGCTCCGCCAAGGTTTCTATTGTATTAAGCCCTCAGTATCTTCCATACACATCCCTTTTACACCTTATTCTGTATATTTCTCAATATCCAGGGCTCAACTGGATTTGTTTGATTCCGCTGTTTACTGCCATTGGAAATGTTGGAGCTGTACCCTCCTTATTCCCTTCTTGAATGCACCCCAAAGCTCTGACAAGGATTTACCTTAATATGAGTGCACAGTCAACTATGGGAAAATCATACCTGATCTTATCAAAATCAGTATTTTTTTCCAGTTTAGAACTCTGACTTCAGGGCCATCCTTTTCCTACAACAATCTTGAATATAATGGAGTTATGATCTCTGTCTGCAAAATGCTCAACAGCTAATATTTCAATCACTTCTTTACCTAAAATTAAATCCAGAACGTCCACATTTTTACAGGGCCTTCTACTGACTTAAAAAGCTCTCCTGAATGCAATTTAAGAAATCAATTTCCTCTAAACCTTTCAGACTTTGACTACCCTAATTAATGCTTGGAAAGTTGAAATCCCCACTATCACTACACCGTAACCTTCTAGGTGGTTAGATGTACGATTTTGAACAGGACTGGATTTTTGATTTCTAAATTTATATGTATGTTTGGACATTATTAACTCATGGGCTTCTTGTAGAGTCACAGCATTTTTTTTTGTTTGTTTTTGTGCTTTAAACAGGTTTAGAGAACACAACATGAAGTTTGTTGAGTGAAAGTATTTGAGAATAGGGGAGCCCTGAACAGATGTAATCACTTGCGTCACCAATATAAATACAATGTTTAAAACCACCACCCTTGGACAGATTTATTTCTGGAATTAGGGAAATTTAATTGAAGTTTAAGGGGATAGATAAATGTAAAATTTTAATTTAAAACAAGAGCCAACTGAAATCATCTGAAATGAAATTTCAAATCAGTGACCACAATTGCTGGGGAGAAATGAATTGACCATGAACAAAACCTGTTAGCCCAACAGAAGCACTGTTAAAACAAAAATAGGGGCTCCACTTTCAGGGCAGAGATGACGAGAATTGTTGCTGTGTCAGGGGATTGCTTGGGTTTAACTGTCTGGCAGAGAAGGTGGCAAAGTCAGTGTATATTTTTGAAGTAGAATGGATTAATTCTCTTGCCTAACAAGATTCTAAGCTTGCAGGGAAAGACAGGAACTCAAAATATATTCAAAACATTAACAAATATACAATCAGAAAGATACCCCACTGAATGGTGGTGCACGTTTGAAGGGCTTAATGGCTTACCTCTGCTCCTAAGTTGTATATTTGTACGTGTATGTCTATGTATGTGCATGTGAATATGCATGCATGTATGCAGAAATGCGTGGGTGCATGCATCGATTTGAACATGTGCACACGTGTGTGTGTGCGCCTGTGTTCATGCATCTGTGTGCGTGGTGTCTATCTGAAACTTGTTTGACAACCTTAGAATTCCACATTTCCTTCCATTGTAAATCAAAAGATTCCACCTTTAAGAGGCAAGATGTGAAACAGAGCACGCAGTGAATACCCAGAGCAGTTTTTGAAGCGGCAACTACACACCACTGGTTCAGAATGGAACAGAGTGGTGAGGGTTCATACCTGCTGGATTCCTGTCAGTGCACTCCCCTCCTATCAGTGCCGACGGCTGCCGCAAAATGCCCAGTGCAAACCATTGCGTCAATATTATTCTGATCTGGTCACCAACCTGAACAAATGTAGGCAAAAGATGAGAGGTGAAGGTAACAAGTTGAGCATGTTCTGTCATCAGATGGCTCCCACTTCAATGTAGCATCACAGAAGTTCAGAATGCAGGCACCACAGTAAATGGAATGTTATCTTTTTGACAGATGTGACATAACATATCTCAAACAGGTTAATGAAGAATCTCTGTACGGTCCTAAGTGGTTTTCACAGGGTGAACACAGTGAGGATGCTTCTCTCATGAGGGACTCTGTCCATTAAAGACAGATGAACTTCTTCTCACAGAGGGTCATTCCTCTTTGGAATTCACTAACCAAGAAAGTAAGTGGAGACTGGGACTCTGAATACACTGCAACTGAATTAGACGTTTTTTGATCAGCAAGGGCATTGAGGATTACAGGCCTGAAAGCATTTTGGAGAATTGAGTTAAAACCATAGTTATGAGGAAGAGAACTGGAGTGGCTTACTAGGCGGATTCACAAGGTGAAGAGAACATACTGATTTTGACAGGGCACCCTGGAGGTGGCTGAATAGATAATTAGCTGCAGAAACACCACTGATGGATGTTTAAAAACGGATAATTACAAAATTAAACATACAATAGAATACAGAATTATACAGCACAGGAATGGGCCCTTCGACTCACTATGTTGCGCCGAAAATGACGTCAAATTAATCTATTCCCTTCTGCCTACCCTTGGTGCGTATCCCTTCATTCCTTGCATATTTATGAGCTTATCTTAAAGTGCCTTAAATGCCCTTATCATATCTGCCTCCACCACCAATCCTGGCAGTATGTGCTGGACTCCAACTATGTTCTGTGTAAGAAACTTATACCTCACATTTCCTTTGAATTTCCCTCCCCTCACCTTAAATGCATGCCTCCTAGTTTTAGACATTTCAACTCTGGGAGAAAGATTCTGACCGCCAATGCTATCTTTGCATCTCATAATTTTACGGACTTCTATCAAGTCTCACTTCAGCCTTCAGCACTCCAAAGGAAACAAGCTGAGTTTTTCTAGCCTCTCCTTATAGCTCATGGCCTCTAATCCAGGTAGCATCCTGGTAAAGCTCTTTTATACCCTCTCTAAAACCTCCACAATCCCTCCTGTAATGTGGTGACCAGAACCAAACAACTCTCAAAATGTGGACTTATAAAAGTCTTATAAAGCTGCAACATGACACCCTGACTCTTGCACTCAACTCCACGTCCAAAAAAGGCAAGCACGCCATATGTCTTCTTTACCACCCTATCAATTTGCGTAGCCACTTTCAGGGAGTTATGGACTTGAACCTCAAGACGCTCTGTACAACAATGCTATTCTGGGTCCCACTATTAACTGTATACTTTTCCTTAATATTTGATCTCCCAAACATACCTCATATTTACCTGGATTAAACTCCACTTGTCATTTCTCCACCCATATCTGCAACTACATCCTTTGACAACTTTCTACACTATTCACAACTCTTCCGATCTTTGTATCATCTGCAAAATTACTAACCCACTCATCTACATTTTCATCCAATATACTTATATATATCACAAACAGCAGCGGACCTAGTACGGAACCGTGCAGAACACTGCTAGGCATGAATCTCCAGCCAGAAAAATACATTTCCACCATTACCCACTGCCTTCAATGGGCAATCCAATTCTGAATCCACAAGGCCAAGTCACCTTGGATCCCATGCATTTTAATCTTCTGGATGTGCCTTTCACGAGGAACCTAATCAAAATCCTTACTAAAATCCATGTAGACAACATCCATTGCTCTTGCCCAAATGGAAACCTTTTTGAGGAGATGATGAAGGTGATCAGTCAAGTTAGTAAGACGACCTACCGGCACATAGGCATGCTGACTATCCCTAATTAGCCCAAACTTTTCTAAATGCGTGTAAATTCTTTCTCTAAGAATTCTCTCCAATAGCTTCCCAACCACTGAAGTGAGACTCACTGGTTTGACATTTCCTCATTTATCCCTATTTCCCTTCTTAAACACCCAACATTAAACAACAACATTAGCCACTTGCCAATCCTCTGAAACCTCTCCAGTGGCTAGCGAAAATCTTGGTTAAAGCATCCAGCAATCTCCTCTCTTGCCTCTCTCATTAACCCAAGGTCGATACCATTGGGCCCTGGGGACCTATCTACCTTAATGTTCTTCAAGCGATGCAACACCATTTCTTTCTTGATCTCAAGATGCCCTCACATATTAACATGGTCCAAAATTACACTATCCTCCATATCTTCTCCTGAGTGAATACTGACACAAAGTATTCATTCAGGATCTCTCCCACATCCTCTGTCTCCAAGCACAAGTTCCCTCCTTTATCCCTCTGTGGTCCTACCCGCTCCCCATTTACCTCTCGTTTTTAGTGTGAATTAAATCATTAAACCACAATTACACAAATTAAAAAATGGTTTTGTTTCGGGCAGCCAGTGTAAATCAGGTTGTGAAGGGAATGGATGCTTGAGCACATAGCAATACAAAAGAGGTATTAAGAGGCGATTACGAGTTGTGAAGCCACATGAGATGGTAAAATCAATGTGGTGGCTGTGAATGCAGCCTAAAAGATGATTCAGTGATGATTTTCATTATGAAATTAGATAGTACTTGAAGAAAAACATTCTGCAGTACAATTAAAATGGATAGGAAGTGGGATCAAGTTCCCACCTTGACCAGAGTCACCATAGGCACAATTCCCTGCATCCTGTGAGGGAGCTGAGACAGCTGTTTTTTTCTGTGTTGCCCCAGGATTTCACTTCATGGTCTATGTGACCAGACACCAATAAATGTGGACAGGCAGAGGGATTTGGGAATACCAAGTGCACAACTCATTCAGGTCAAAAAAAAGTTGCAAGTCTATTGTTATATTTCTGTTTACCTCTAGAGCTGAAGGGCAAAGTATAGAAGTCATGTTATGGTTGCACAGGCTCTGTTTAGACCCTACTGCGATTATTGCTTCCAGAAATCAGTTTCAGTACGGATTTTTCCCAAGTTGCACCAATTCAAATTCTGTGGCTACCACCTCTTACATGGATAAGACAAGGAGACAGGTTCTGAATCCATTTGAGGCAGAACAGGGATCAAATGGAATCTGTTCCCCATCGGCCATCCATCCAAATAAACCAACTACAATTACTCCCAAAACTAAAAGGTCCAAATTGCTGTTGCAACATACACTTTTACACACTTATTACAGAATGGAGCTATGGGTAGTGATGGTAGAGTCTCCAATATTCTTTCTCTCACATCGCTCACTGGGAATCTCTTCCACCTCTTACAACCTACCTGTGATGTATGATGAAATGATTTAGAAGGTGGTGGTAATTCAGTTTGGCCACTTTATGAGCTCACCCTTCTAGCCATTAGTTCCGGGAGTGGGATTTGATCTTGGGCCTTCTAGGTCAGAGACAGGAATGCTATAAACAGCATCATAAAATACCAATACTAAAAAGGTTCTATATGAGGATAAACTCACTCTCTGGCAAGAGAGTGAGCTGCTTGAAAATTTTGAACCTTACCTGATAGGAAGCTTTAGATAATGTTTCAGGCTGTAAGGAAAGGACAGAGAAAACTGTGAGGATTAGAGTCCCAGTATATGCTTAGACCTGTTTAAACGATCAGTACAATCATTGGGGAGCTTCTTTCTGATTGCACGGAGAAACTTGTAACCTCTGTAAATCCGAGCTCATCCTCCACTCCAGTTTATCACGGTTATGACTGGGCTTAAATTCTTTCACTGACTTTCCAATCCATCTCTGCAACCACCTCTAAATACTATTTTGCATCAGAATCTCTGCTTATTCTCCTTCTTCTAATTGTTTGTCACCTCTGCTATACCCTACAAGATCCTTACAATGTACGGTAGCAAATTTAATTGCTTGCCCATTGGCACCTATGTCTTCAGTGCAGAGACCTAACTGCTGGAATTTTGCCACTAAACCTCACACCGTCTCCCTTTATTAAGATGGTACCTGAAACCCACCACTTTAACCAAGCTTTTGGTCCATACTTTGAAAATTTCTCCCCATAGCTTAGTCTTCAACTCTTTAAAAAAATTCAAAAAAACCTCTCTTGATAAAAGCTCAGGAGACTCTTTCCCCCGGCTTGTTAGATCTTCAGTCTTCCTAGATTCACGAGATGTCCTAACTCAGGAAATCTGGAAGCATTTTGAAGTTTGGTCACTTCAGTTCAGAAAACAACTGCCAGTCTGCACACAGTGAAGCAGAAGCAAAGTTTAAATTTAAACTGCTTGAGTGAATTTGATTGAAAGTGCAGTGCTCTGTCTCTACAACATGGAAGTTTCAAGTAGATTCATTACTCGGATGTGGAGTTTGCATTGTGAGAGATCAAAATTGGGGATACAGGGCTAGTAAGTTTGGATGGCATTTGCCTTGCATGTTCAGCATCCTAAAAAACTCCAGCCACCATCAAAGCACCCTGTGCTTAACCCCAAACTCCCACTGTTATCTGCAAGTACTCATCCACTGAGCACTAACATCCTTCCATTTATTCTGATATCACTCCACTCAGACGGTGGGGCCGGGAAATCTGGAGGGCACTGGTCAGTTGGAACATATCATGAATCTAGGAGAACTGAGAATTCAGCAAGCCAGGGATGGGGGTGTTGGGTGCCCTGAGTTTAGGCTGGATTCTGTGGGTGCAGGAGAGGCAGAATGGAGATCCAGCACATGCTGAGAGAAGGGGAATCCCTTGGCAATCCCTTGATTAGTGATCTGTGAGGCTCAGCTTCAATGTTTGGTAATGAATGGATCCAGTCTTACCCATTCAGTGCTTTGCTGCTCCAAACGACGAATAAAAGAACCTCTGCCAAACTGTGAAACCAGCAGTGGAAAGCTCTCTCTATCAATGGACTGTGGTGTGACAAAGAAATTTGTCCTTGCTGAAAGAGGCAGAATGTTACATTTAGCTTTCATCTTGTACCAGGTTTCTCTCCATTTTTCACATCCATATCCACCACTGCCCCACCCCTAAGATGCACAAAATAAACCAGCCACACATGCAGCAGCTTTTTAATAGAGGAAGTGTTGTTATACTTCATTGGCAACCTACATGAGGCCAAAATCCTGAATCCACGCGGTCATTAAGAAGCCCACACTGAAATGAAGAAGGCTTGCATTCATAAAGCTTCTTTCAGATCCACAAGACGTCTCAAATCACTTCCAAGCAAGAACTTATTGAAGTCTTGCTGTTGTTGCAATTTTAGAAATGCACAGCAAGGTCCTGCAAATAGTACAGTTTTAACGGCCATTTTGGTGGCACTGGCCGAGGAAGAAATCCTGGCTTCATGGAAACAAGCTGTTGTATTTTCTTTTAACAATTTAACTGAGGATATGGAATTAATATCTCAGCAAAAGAAATGGCACAACCAGCAGGGTAGCACTCCTTCAACACTACATCTGACAGTCAAATGGGGATTACCAGTTCAAGTCTTAGTAGTGGGAGCCTGTACGTGTACCCTACATCCAGAGGCAAAACTGCTACCTGATATATCACAAAAGAGGACTCTGCAACTAACAGGCACCAAGATTACATCCATCTTTCTCTCTTTGTGACAATGGCGCTATACTTTCCATCAGCTGATGTAACTCGGTGAGAACAAACTCCACTGGATGTGGTCTCTGATATATACTCCCTCAGTCAAACCAAGATTATCTGAATCTCGGCTGCTGTAACCAAAGAGGCAGCCAACTACACTCACTCTCACTCGCTGTTTACTGATCTATACTGCGCACTCTGGCAGGATCTTACTGAAATACAATAGCCCCCGGCTTTTTCTTAAACCACTCACCTTTTGAAATCCCTCTCCCTTGTCTCCCCACCCAAACGTCAGCAATCACTGCGCAAAAGTAATGGAGTTTGTTATTGCAGAGACAAACGCATCCCAACAGATCTATGCTTTTCCTGCTTAACTTGCAAGAACACATCTATGTTCTCTCCACCTTTCTCCTCTGCATCACTTGCATCTTTCTCCACATGCTTTTCTAGCTTCAGTCATGCCATCTGCATGAATGTCATACTCACAGGGTTCAGCCATTTCTTCTACTGACCCTATTTGAACTGCATCACTGGCCATCTGCTTGCTCTTCAGGATCTCCATTGTGGCAATTTCCTCCATTCGGGTTTCGTCTTCTGCTCTAAATCTATCATCATCAACCTTCCATCCTTGCAACCATCAGTTTCACTATCAGCTTCCCTGTCTTTTCCAAAGTCTTTAGTCAGCATCATCTTCACCCGTGACCCTGTACTGAAACAGCTCTTATCAGAGGCACAAATGACATCCTGTAATACTGTGGCAGAGGTAATAATTCTCCTCCTCATTTTTCTCATCATGTCCGAAAGCCTTTCATTTAGTTGAGCACACCACCCCCCTCTGACACCTTTCCACTGTCCAGCTGTTCAGCACCACTTTCACTCGGTTCCATTCTTCTCTCCCATTCTTATTTCAGAAAAACAGAAAAGCAGGATATTGAAGCAAGCAATAAGGAAAGCCAAATAGTTCTGGGCCTTTCTTGCAGGAGGATTGGTGTGTAGAAACATAAAAGGCTTGCTGCAATTATTGAGAAATTGCTTAAGAAGCTCAGCACATCTGCTAGCATCTGGCAAGAAAAAAATCGAGTTAACATTTCGAGTCCATTCACCTTTCTTCAGAACCCAGCGAAAAACGGCTGATAGTTTTCCAAGTCAGGATGCATGTGGTCTCTACAGCAAGTTATAAAACCGTCACAGTTCCTTTGGCCTTCCAAAAGATAGAGGTTGTGAGTTTGAAAGGTACTGCTGAAACTGCGTTGTGAGTTGGTACATTGTACCTCAGATGGCAGTCACTGCTGCCACTGTTCCCATCGATGGTGATAGGAACGAATGTTGAATCTGGTAGATGGGAAGCCAGCCAAGAGGACAGATATGTCCTGGATTGTATCAACTTTGAATTTTGTTGGAACCGCACCCACTCAGACAAGTGGAGACATCTCTATCACAGTTCTGATTTGTGCCTTGTAAATCATGGACAAGATCTGGGGAGTCAGGAGGAAAGTTCTTTGCTGCGGGATTCCTAGAACCGAACACTTTTTTGAGCCATGGTTTTCATACGGCTATTCCATTTCAGTTTCTGCTAAATAGTAAGTTGACTATGGGGGATTCAGCAATTGTAATGACACTGAATGTCAAGAGGAAATGACATGAGGAAATGATCCACTCTTTTTTGGGACAGTCGCTGCCTGTTTATTAAATTCTTCTGTGACTTGGTCATAAAATGTTGCTTTGTAAAACATATTGGAACACTTTTATCATGCTACTGTTGCTATACATGCAGATATGCACCGCTCTCAGGCAGTGTATTTTGAGCTACTTACGGTCATTAATCATTACACAGAAGAGACTGTCTGGACCATCTTCAATGAAATCTGCGGGGAAAGGGCTGTTACTGGTGAAGACTGCCGAACTTTCAATGCACACCTTGTTGATAGCCCTATATGCAAAAGTAAAAGAAGCAACGCTTGAGCTTGTTTATGTGCGATAAAGAACCAGTATTAGTCACTAATGGCAAGCAGCGATCAGGCAGTTCAGTCACAAAGAGCTCAGTTCCAATTCCAAACCCAAACACTAAGGGTGAAATATCAGTGACTAGATGAGCTCTGTAGGGGTCAGACTGGGACCACAAATATTCACATTACAAAATAAAGATCTAGACAAAGGAACAGTGGAATTGTTACTAAATTTACAAATGAGACAAATACAGCTGGGCAGACGGGTAGTGTTGAGGAAGTGGGGAGGCCACAAAACAACTTGGAACATGCTAGGCAAGTGGGTACTGAAGTAGCATATGGAATACAATGTGGCAAAGTGTGAGGTTTTGCAATTTGGGAAGAATAGAAGCATGGATTATTTTCTAAATAGGGAAAGGCTTTCTAAATCTAAAGCACAAAGGGACTGGGGAGTCCTAGTTCAACATTCTCTTAGGTTAACATGTAGGTGCAGTTGGCAGTTAGAAAGGCAAATGCAGTGCTGGCGCTAACTTCAAGAGGGCTAAACTACAACTGCAGAGAAATATTGCTGAGGCCGAATCAGGCTCTAATCAGAACACATTTGGAATACTGTGAGCAGTTTTGTGCCCTGTGTCAAAAGAAAATGGTGCTGGCATTGGAGTGGGTTGACGAGAATGACCATGGGGATGAAGGGCTTGTCATATGTGGAGTGGTTGGCAACTCTTGGTTTATACCTGATGGAGTTTAGAAGTACAGTGAGTGGAATCTGGTTAAAACTTACAGGATCCCGAGAGCCTGGATAAAGAGGATGTAGAGAAGATGTTTTCACTAGTACAGCCTCTGAGTGAAGGGATGCCCCTTTAGAACTGAAATGAGTAGGAATTTCTTCAGCCAAAGGGAAATTTATTCTGTGGAACTCATTACTGCAGCGGGCTGTGAGGGCCAAGTCATTCAGTGCACTTATGACAAAAGTAGGTAGGTTTTTGATTAGTAAGGGGATCAAGGCTTATGGGGAAGGGGCAGGACAATGCTGTTGCGGAACGTATCAGCCATGATTGATTGGCAGCTCAGACTCTATAGACCAAATGGCCGAATTCTGCTCCTTATATCTTATGATCTTCTGGTTCTGGGATCTGGAAACAGGAAGTCATTCTTCCCCTTGATTCTGCAACACTGAAACCAGAGGAAGCTATTCAGTTCTTGAACCATTTGCACAGGAACAGGAGGACTACAGTGAACCAGGAAAGACTCTTGTACAAGTGCCAGCCCTGGACGGTACCTATACAGACTCCATACAGTAATTAGCATTGAACTCCAGAACAATACCCAGTACCTACTGCAAGTTCACTGACTCCAGTCTAAGACACAGTATTGGACTGTAAGGATGCAGACTCATGTACCACATTAGCAACACACTATGTACAGTGAGTCCTGAAAAATACCCAGCGATGGATTATAAAGACAATGTGACCTGTACAATGTCTACCTCTAAACTGTAGGTTGGCAGATGGAGCATAACATTGGAAAATATCAACTTATTTACTTTGGCAGGAGAATTTAATGCCGAGTATGGCATTAATGGAAAATACCTACAGATTTTCCATGTACAGAGGTATTTATATGATCTACTTAGTGCAAGAGCCACAAAACATTAGAATGCAAGTACAGCACATCCCAAGAAGGTTAATAGGATCTATGCCTTACTATGGCAGAAACTGAACATAAATGTCACAATATTATGCTTCAGTCAAACAGGATACCAGCGAAACCACATCTGTAATACTATGTGCGCTTTTGGTCTCCTCATATAATGACCAATATAAATGCATTAGATACAGTTCAGAGATTTACTAAACTGATGTGCTGAATGACTGGGTTATCTTATGAGGATAGGTTGAACAGGCTTGGCCTGTTTCCACTGGAGTTTAGAACAGTGAGGTGTGGTTTGACTGTAAGATCCTGCATGGTCTCCACAAGGTGGATAGAGAAAGGTTGTGTCTTCTTGCAGACAAATCCAGAACAGGAGGGAGGCAATGGGTCCAGGCAATGATTTAAAATTAGGGGTCGTCCTTTCTAGTTAGAGTTGGAATATATCTTCTCTTATTAAGCTGTACATGTTTGAAATTATCAATCTCAGACAGTAATAGAATGGAGGTTCGGTTGTTAAATATTTCTAAGGTGGAGTTGGATAGATTGTCATTAGGCAGAAGAATCAAGGGTTATCCGGGGTAGACAAAAATGCAAAATTTAAAACAGAAACAGATCAGCCATGATCTTTTTAAATGGCAGATTGGTACCTGGGGCCAAATGGTCTATGTCTGCTTCTACTTTGTGTATACTGACAGTGAGTCATGTACAATGCTCAGCACTAACTGTAAAGACACAGGCTTTTGTATGACATCCAGCACCAAGCTAGAAGATTACAGACTTGTATAAAATACCCAGCACCAAGGACCACAGAGCAATTATCATTTCCAACAAGACGGAATTGCAGACTAAAAGGCTGAAAGCTCCGTTCTTTTCCACTGCTTCAAGCTCCGTAATGGCTTTTGTATCAATGCATTAGTTTGAAAGAAAGGTTTTGTGGATGGATACACAGAAATGACTTCCTTTGTTAGTAATAAGGCCAAAACAGGGAGAATGAGTGAAATTTAAAGCTTGGATTGAGGAGCAAACACAGCAAGGAAAAAGACGAGTTGAAATCCTGAACCTTCTCCCCAAAAACGCATAGAGGGTGGATGACAATTGGAGTTTCTGAGCCCCAAGATGAACAATACAAAGGTAAGGAAAGCATTGAGTTAAAATTAGTCCCAATTACATATTATGGAACAGCATGAAACGCCTGAATGTCCTTGTTCCATTTTGACAGTACTAAGGGGAATGGAGCTCAAGGTGAATTGTGACGAGAAGGCAGGAATTTTTGAAAGAAAGCCCCCTCCTGCCCACAATAGTTCTGTAAAATCACTGGATATTTCTCTCTTTGTACATAATTAAATGTCTGAAGGCTCTTCGCTGTGGAATTCATGAGCAAGATTGTAACATCGAATGGTACACAGGGAGATCAGCAGACAAAACAGAAGGCCTGGCCAAAAACCTAGGACAGCAGCAGGAAAGGACAGGGGAGGCAGTGTTGTGGATCCAAGCAGCTGATAGCTTCACTTTGGCTGCTGGCCTAAGTTAGGACAGTAAGCATGTCAGCAAGGTCAACATTGTAAGATCGAAGGTTATATTGTAAAATAGAAGGTTATAGAGCTGGTGGAGGTAATAAGAATAAAGATGGCCCATGGGGGATGTGAACGTGAGACTGAGTTTTGTAGAGTTGTGAAGATGACAATGATGAGTCGAGTTGCAAGGCCAAGCCACAGTTGAAATTGATAGAGAATTTTTTAATTCTTTCTTGAGATGTCAGCATTGCTCGCTAGGTCAAAAGTTATTGCACATGCCTCAGTACCCTTGAGTAGGTGGTGGCGAGCCATTTTCTTGAATAGCTCCAGTCTTTGAAGTGTCAGTACACAGTGTTGGTATGAAGGGAGTTTCAAAGGTCTGTACGAACAGCAGTAATGTTGCAAAGACGACACGGCAGCTCTATAGTTCGCACTGCTGCCAACCCACCACCACACTCCCCTACAGCCTTGGGTGGAATTTGCACATTTTCCTTCTCTGTATGGGTTTTCTCTGGGTGCTCTGGTTTCCTCCCACATTCCAAAGATGTGTGGGTTAGGTGGATTGGCCATAGTAGACAGGAATGTGCAGGCTCGGTGGATTAGCCATGTCAAATGCAGGGATCCAGGGAAAGGGCGGGGTAGGGATGTGTCTGGATGGGATACTCTTCAGAGAGTTTGTGAGGGCTTGATGAGCCAAATGGCCTGCTTCTACACTGTAGGGATTCTATGATTCTAAGTCAGGATGGTGTGGGACTTGGAGGGAAACTTGCAGTTGCCGTCCATCAGTGCCCTAATCCTTCTAGGTGATAGATGTCGCAAATTTGGAAGACGAGGTCAAAGGGGCCTGACTAAGTTGCTGCAATGCATTTGCCACTATGCACCAGGATGGACAGAGTGAATTTTAAAGTGAATGCTGGCAGATGCCATGCCCAACAGGTGTGCTGATTTCTCCTGGTGTATAGTTTGAGTGTTACTGAAACTAAACATTCCAGCAATTGTGATCAGAGATAATGGGAACTGCAGATGCTGGAGAATCCAAGATAACAAAGTGTGAAGCTGGATGAACACAGCAGGCCAAGCAGCATCTCGGAGCACAAAAGCTGACGTTTCGGGCCTAGACCCTTCATCATTCCAGCAATTGGACAGCATTTCATCACAATCTTGACATTAGCTTTTTGAGCGATGGAGCGACTCAGGGGAGTTAGGTGATGAATTACGCATGGTAGAATTTACAGCATTGACACATCTGGAGTCACAGATCACACAGCAAGACGTGAAGGAACAGGGAAGGATCTCAACAAGAGGATGAGAATTCTAAAATTGAGGCAGTGTTAGACCAGGACGAATATAGTCACACAACTAGGACTTACGGTTCACTGCCAAGCAGGCAGGAAGAAAAGGCATCAACGTCCTCATTGGAGCAGTCAGGGTCACAGCAACAGCCAATTTCACAGAGTCCTCCAATTAAGTCACAGATACACACGGGAACAGCTGAAAGGATATCACAAAGAAAGACCTCACAGGAATTGAGATAATCCAAAAAAAAACCCATCTTTGCCCTTTTTTTGTTAATTCACAGGAGGTGTTTTTTTCACTGGCTAGATCTGCATTTTTGCCTATAGTTACCCTCAAGAAGGTAGTGGTGAGCTGCCTTCCCAAACCGCTGCAATCCATTTGGTATGGGAAGATCCACAATGCTATTAGGAAGGGAGTTCCAGGAATTTAACCCAGCGACAACAAAGGAATGGTGAAATAATTCCAGGTTAGGATAACGAGTGGATCGTAGGAAATGTGCAGGCAGTGCTGTTCCCACGTATCTCTTGCCTCTGTCCTCCTAGATAGAAATGGTTGTCGGTTTGGAAGGTGCTGTTTAAGGAGTTTTGACAAATATCTGCAGTCTATCGCGTAGATGCTATGCACTGCTGCTACTGAACATCGGTGGTTCAGTGAACTGATGTCTGTGATGTGGTACTAATCAAGCAAGTTGCAGTATCCTGAATGGTGTCAAGGCCTTTGAGGATTGTTCGAATTGCTCTCGGCCAGGCAAGTGTAGAGTACTGAATCACACTCCTGGCTTGTGTTTGCTTTGTAAGTGGTAAACAGGTTCTGGGGACTCAGGAAGCGAGATGCTCTCTGCAGGATTCTTAGCCTCTGATCCTAGTAGTCACAACAGTTATAAGGCCAGGCGGTTTCTGCTCAATGATAGGCCCCAAACCAGTATCCCTGAATCCCTGCCTTGTACAGGGGAGGCATTGGCCTAGTGATATTGTCGCTGGACTGAAAATCCAGAGATCCGGATAACAGTTCAAATCCCGCCATGTTGGATGGAATCTGAAATCAATAAAATATCTGGAATTAAGAATCTAATGTTGACGATGAATCCACTGTTGATTGTTGGGAGAAACCCACCTGGTTCACTATTGTCCTTTAGCAAAGAAGCTGCCATTCTTATCTGGTCTACCTACGTGACTCCAGACCCAGAGCAATGTGGTTGACTCTGAACTGCCCTCTAGGCAATTAGGGGTGGACAATAAATGCTGCCTAGCCAGCAAAGTCCTCATCCCGTTAATTAATAAAGTAAAAAGAAATCAATTTGTAAATTGAAAGAGAATCAGATAAATATTGGCTGTGTAGCAATATAGGTGAGCTAAACTATTTCACACAGCAAGTTACAAATATTTGTATTACTCAGTCTGAATAACTCAGGCAAGTATAGTTAAAAGATGCACTTGACGTTAAAAGAAAGGTAAAAAGGTACCGGAGGGAAGAGGGTAACAGGAGCAAGGGGTTGAATAGCCTGCTGCTGCTTTACCTGCTGTCAGACTTTTAGATGACTCGTCAACCGAGTTCACGGAATGAATGGGCCACAGGCTGGGTTCAGGGGTCGCATTCGTCCCTCCTAACCCTGGGGGGTCAGGGGTCGCACTGCTTCCGCTGGCCACTGTAGGGTCAGGCGTCACACTTGCCCCTCCGGCACTACCAGGGTAAGGGGTCACATTGTCCCCACCGGCCCGCACAGGGTCAGGAGTCACAGTGTCCCCACCAGCCCGCACAGGGTCAGGGGTCGCATTGTCCCCATCACCCTTCACAGGGTCAGGCGTCACACTGTCATCTCCGGCCCGGGCGGAGTCAGCGGTCCCGCTGCTCTCACTCCAGGGACCTGGGAGCGGAGGAGAAGTCGCCTCGACTGGCCTCACGAGTCCGGCGCCGGCTGCAAATTCGAGGCGCAGGCCTCCCGCTATCAACAGAAAACTCGCCCAGCATAGCGTCCGGCAGCCCGACGACCTCGATCCTGACACCGCCGCCATCATCCAGTCACGGGGCCCAGCAGCGTTACCAGGGAAACAGTGCGGCGTGATGACGCCATCGCGCTGAGTGGGCGTGGGAAACAGCATCAGCGAGAGGGAGGCAAAGTGGAGAATGAAAGAGTTAGAAGAGACAGATAGTTATCAAATGAGAAACAGAGTGTGAGACAGTAAGAGAATCCATAAAATATCAGATTGTCCAGCTTCTGCAGTTCTTACTATCCCCGTAAAATATAGGAGCATAATTTGGCCGTTCAGCCCATCCAGGACACTGCCCCATTCGACAATGGCTGATACGTTTTTCAACTCTGTTCTGCCTTTTCCCTGTAACCCTTGAACAGCTGACAAATCAAGAACTTAGTCAGCTCTTGTCTTAAATACACTCAACAACTTGGCCTCCCCAGCTGAATGCAGCAATGAATTCCAAAGAACTGGAAAGTGGCTGATGTAACACCTCTGTTTAAGAAGGGAGGGAGGCACAGGCACAAAATTATAGGCCAGTTAGCTTGACCTCAGTCATTGATAAAATATTAGAATCCACTATTCAGGATGAGATTGCAAAGTCCTTGGAAGTACATGGTAAAAAAAGGTAGGATTCACACAGTTTTGTAAGGAGGGGTCATGTTGAACAAATATGTTGGAATTTTTTGAGGTGTTAACGAGCACTTTTGATTGCAGAGATCCAGTAGGCACGATCTATTTGGATTTCCAGAAGGCTTTTGATGAAGTGCCATACATGAGGCTGTAAAATTAAAGCCAATGCTGTTACCTTGCAAGGGCCTGGCATGGATATAGGTTTGAGTGACTGGCATAAGGCTGAAGCTATAGCTGAAGAAATTCCTCCTCTCATTTCTAAAGGGTCCTCCCTGAACCCTGAGGCTTTGCCTGAGGGACATATTGGGACAAATGGGACATAGTTTTGAGGTCTGAGAAGAAAGAAGGGAGAACTGTTTTTACACGGGGAGTGGTTCATATATGGAATGAACTCTGGATGTGAGTTTGCTCGCTGAGCTGGAAGGTTCGTTCCCAGATGTTTCATCACTTTTTTTTATTTGAAAAAATATACTTTATTCATAAGATGTACAAAAAAAACATATTTATGCACCTACCCAGTCATGCAAGCCGCTCTGGGTTACCCAGGGGGTACGTACACCAACTAAAGGAAAAAAAACAAACAAAGAAGAAAAAAAAAGCAAAGAAAATACCCGGCAGTCGTCATCCCGCACAATCCCAGTTGGCCCCCTGACCAGTTGGGGAAGGCGCCAGCTGGGCCCAGTTACCAGATAGGGCCCTTTTTTCTATTCTGGACGAGGGGTTTCATACGGTGGACTTTCCCCACTGCGCCTTGGCGGCGGCTACCCCAAGCTTTAGCGCGTCCCTCAGCACGTAGTCCTGGACCTTGGAGTGTGCCAGTCTGCAACACTCAGTCGGGGTCAGTTCTTTCAGCTGGCAGACCAGCAAGTTGCGGGCAGACCAAAGAGCATCTTTCACCGCATTGATGGTCCTCCAGGCGCAGTTGATGTTGGTCTCGGTGTGCGTCCCGGGAAACAGCTCATAGGAGCACGGAGTCCCACGTCACGGATCTGCTCGGGACGAACCTCGACAAATACCACTGCATCCCCCTCCAGACCTCCTGTGCATAGGCACACTCCAGAAGGAGATGATCGACAGTCTCGTCCAGCCCGCAGCCACCTCGAGGGCAGCGTGCGGTGGGACAGAGATTCCGGGCATGCATAAAGGGTCTCACTGGCAGAGCCCCTCTCACCGCCAGCCAAGCAATGTCCTTGTGCTTGTTTGAAAGTTCCGGTGATGAGGCATTCTGCCAAACGACTTTGGCAGTATGCGTGGGGAACCACACGACGGGATCCACCCTCTCTTTTTCCCAAAGGGTCTTGAGGATACTACTTGCTGACCACTGCCTGATGGCCTTGTGGTCAAAGGTGTTTCCCTTCAAAAATTTCTCCACGAAGGACAGGTGGTACGGGACGGTCCAACTACTCGGAGCGTTCCGCTGCAACGAGGCCAGGCCCATCCTTCGCAACACCGGGGACGGGTAGAACCTCAGTAAGTAGTGACACTTGGTGTTTGCGTACTGAGGATCTACGCACAGCTTGATGCAGCCACACACAAAGGTAGCCATCAGGGTGAGGGTGGCGTTCGGTACGCCCTTTCCCGCATTTTCCAAGTCTTTGTGCTTGGTGTCCCTGCGGACCCAGTCCATCCTCGACCCCCAAATGAAGTGGAAGATGGCCCGGGTGACCGCAGCGGCGCAGGTCCAGGGAATAGGCCAGGCCTGCGCCACATACAACAGTACCGAAAGCCCCTCACACCTGACAACCAGGTTCTTACCCGCGATGGAGAGGGACTGGAGCGTCCACCTGCCCAGCTTCTGCTTCAGTTTGGTGATACGCTCCTCCCAAGTCTTAGTGCACACCCCAGCTCCACCGAACCAAACACCCAGCACCTTCAGGTAGTCTGACCTGACGGTGAAGGGGATGAAGGAGCGGTCGTCCCAGTTCCCGAAGAACATGGCCTCGCTCTTACCCCTATTGACTTTGGCACCCGAGGCCAGTTCAAACCGGCCGCAGATGCCCAACAGCCTACTCACCGACCGACGATCGCTGCAGAAGACGGTGACATCGTCCATGTACAGGGAGGTCTTGATCTGAAGGCCTCCGCTGCCTGGGATAGTCACACCCTTCAGGCTCACGTCCTTCCTGATGGATGCAGCGAAGGGCTCCACACGGCACACAAACAAGGCAGGAGACAGCGAGCAGCCCTGCCTGACTCCAGATCTGACAAGAAAACTGTCCGATTCCCACCCGTTGATCGAGACTGCGCTAACGATGTTGGTGTAGAGCAGCCGGATCCAATTGCGGATGCCCTCCCCGAACCCCAATTTGGAGAGGACGTCCCTCATGTAAGCATGAGAGACCCTGTCGAAGGCCTTCTCCTGGTCCAGGCTGATGAGGCAGGTGTCCACCCGCCTGCCCTGCACGTAGGCGATCGTATCCCTGATAAGCGCGAGGCTCTCAGCGATCTTCCTGCCCAGCACAGCACAGGTTTGGTCAGGGTGAATCACCGACTCCAGGACAGACCTAACGTGGTTGGCAATGACCTTGGTCAGGATTTTGTAGTCCACGTTCAATAGTGAAATGGGATGCCAATTCTTAATTTCTTCCCTCACCCCTTCCTCTTGTAAGTGAGGGTGATGATGCCCTTCCTCATGGACTTGCACATTTCCCCTGCCCGAAGCGCACTGTCGTACACGTCCAGCAGGTCCTGGCTGACCAGGTCCCACAGAGCGGAATACAGCTCGACCGGTAAGCTGTCGCTCCCGGGAGTCTTATTCCTCTCCAAGGACTTGAGGGTTCTGGTCAGCTCATCCAGGGATATCAGCCGGTTCAGCCACTCCCTCGTGCCGTTGTCTAAGACCTCCGTGTCAGACGACAGGAACGACTCGGAGGCCGTGCTGTCCATGGACTTCGTGTCGTAGAGTCCAGCATAGAAGGATCTGCTGATCTTCAAAATGTCGGGCCGAGACGACGCCACCGAGCCATCATCCTCCTTCAGCCGGCTAAGCACAGAGCTCTCTTCGTGCACCTTCTGAAAGAAGAAACGCGAGCATGTCTCGTCCTGCTCCACGGAGCGGACCCTGGACTGGAAGATTATCCTGGAGGCCTCCGCGGCGAAGAGCGAGGCTTGCTGGCCCCTCACCTTGCGGAGGTCCTCCGTGACATCGACTCCCATCAACTGCAGAAGGAGCAGGTTCTGCACCCTTTTCTGGAGTCGCGACAGCTTTCCCTGCCTCTCTCTCGCCTTCTGAACACCATTGAGGACAAAGAATCCCTTGATGTTCTCCTTCACCGTCTCCCACCAGTTGCCCGGAGACTCAAAGAGCGGTTTCATGGTTCTCCAACGGGCGTGCTCCCTCTTAAGCTCCTCGACGTTCTCTGGCATCAACAGAGTCGTGTTGAGCTTCCACGTCCCCTTGCCGGCCGGCTGGTCGTCCTGTAAGTGACAGTCGGCAAGCAGGAGGCAGTGGTCAGAGAAGAACACCGGCTCGACGCCGGTGGACCTGACCGAGAACGCCCGTGACACAAACAGGAAGTCTACCATTGAGCGGATAGACCCGTCTGGCCGTGACCAGGTGTACCTCCGCTGCCCTCCGTCTGCAGGGGTGCTGAAGACGTCGAGCAGCTTGGCGTCCTTCACCGTGCCCATCAGGAATCTGGACGAGACGTCCAGTTGACTCCCCACGCCGGATCTTCCATCTGCATCGATGATGCTGTTGAAGTCTCCGCCTAGGATGACCGGCCTGGACGTGGCCAGCAGGGGTGGAAGCCGCTGCAGGACGGCCAACCGCTCACTCTGTACCGCTGGGGCATACACGTTGATCAGCCTCAGGGGAGTGTTCCTGTAGGTGACGTCAGCCACTAGGAGGTGCCCCCCCTCACCACCTCCTGAACTTGAGAGATGATGAAGTTGCGCCCCCGCAGCAGAATAGCCAGGCCCGAGGAGCGACAGTCGTTACCCCCTGACCAGATCGAAGGCCCACAGGTCCAGGTGCCGGACCATTTCCCATACCTGCTGAGGTGCGGTATCCCGCACTCCTGCAGAAACAGGAGGTCCGCCTTGACGGTGGTCAGGTAGGCCAACGTGGACACACAACTTGCGGTGGACTTGACACTGCGCACATTAATGCTCGCAACTTGTACCCCCATTGTGGGCAGTGACCGCATTACCCTCCCCAAGTCCAAGGTCCAGCCCCTCCATCTATCCCTTCATGCCCATTGCCCAGGTCCAACCGCTGGACGATGTCCGGGCTCAGGAAACCGTCCATGCTGCCTTCCGGCTGGCATCCCCCCATTGGGGATATGGAGGCAGGAGAGTCCGGCTCTGGGTCAGGCTGGGGACGCGCTGTTTCCTCCTTCCCGCCTGGAAGTTCCAGGGGGCCCTCCAGGGCCCCAGCGGCACGTGACTGGGTGTCGGAGGGAGCCTCAGGACGCCTCCCGTCACCTGGAAGTGGGGTGCTGCTTTCCTTCTCCCTTGAGATCTTTAGCTTCTGCTTTGGGCGGGTCCTCTCCGAATCTCCCTCGTCGGAGGAGCTCTTCTAGCCCCCCTGTAGCTGCCTCTTCCCGCCTGATGGTTGTGGTTCCGGGGCCCGCCGACGCGCCTTCCTCCTTGCTTTCTGGACCGTCGTCCACTCCCCTGGGTCGCCTGTCGCCGCTTCCATCGACTCCAGGTTGTCCGGTGGGGAGCAGAGCCTGGAGGGGCGGTATGCTAGCCTCCGACCCATCCTGCGGGGCTGGGCCCTCCTGCACGACCTGGCCCTCCTGCACATTAGTGGGGTCCTTGCAGGGCCCTGGTGCCTTCCTCTCCTCAGGGGGGGCTGGCTCCGCATTGCCCCTGCCGGCGATCTGGGCGTAGGTGGTCCCCCCACTGCAGGCATGCCCTATAGAGGTGGCCCACTTCCCCGCAAAGGTTGCAGCTTTTCTCTCGTGGGCAATCCTTTGCAAGGTGTCCCTCCTCCCTGCAGTTCCTGCAGATGGTGGCTTTGCAGTCGCCCGCCACGTGACCTGACCTACCACAGGCATGGCAGACTCACATCCAGAACCTCAACCTGAGCTACAAATCTTCTCAAAGTGGAATGAACTGCCACAGGAAGTGGTAGTTGCAGCTGCAGTTGCAACATTTAAAAGACTTTTGGATAAGTACATAAACAGGAAAGGTTTGTACGGATATAGGTCAAATACAGGAAAGTGGGACTAGTTTAGTTTGGGAACAGTGTTGACTTGGACTAGTTGGATGGAATGGTCTGGTTCCATACTGTATGACTCTGACTCTTTGACTCTCTGTGTCATGTTGGCCAAAGTTGATTGGAAATGTAAGCTGGCAGGGAAAATGGTGGAGCAGCAATGGCAGGAATTTCTGGGGTTAAGTCTAGAAGCACAGTAAAAGTTCATCTCATGAAGAAGAAACATATTATGGGGAGGATGAGGCAATCATGTTGATAAGGGAAGTCAGGGATAGCATAAAATCAAACGAAAAAGCATAAAATGTGATGACAATTTATGGGAAGCTAGGGGATTGTGAAGCCTTTAAAAACCAACAGGGGATAACTGGAAAAAAGGGAGAAGAAGAAATATGAGAGTAACCTAACTGGTGATATAAAGGAAACTTGCAAGAGTTTTTTTTTTAGATATTGAAGTGTGACAGAGAAGAAAGAGCAGACATTGGACAGCTTGAAAATCAAGCTGGAGAAGTAAGGGGATATGTAAATGTTATAAATTATAAGTAAATATGGGGAAAGAACCGAATAGATACTGAGAGTCATAGAGTTACAGAGCACGGAAACAGACCCTTCAGTCCAACTTGTCCAGGTCAACCATATACCCTAAATCAAACTAATTCCATTTGCCAGTATTTAGCCCCTGTCCTTCTAAACCTTTCCTATTGATGTACACAGCCAGATGTCTTTTAAATGCTGTAATTGTACCAGCTTCTATCTCTTCCTCTGGTAATTCATTCCATACATGCACCACTCTCTGCATGGAAAATGTTGCCCCTTATGTCCCATTTATATCTTACCCCCCTCACCTTAAATCTATTTCCTCTAGATTTGGACTCCCCTACGCTGGGTAAAAGACATTTTCTTTCACCCTATCCACATTCATCATTGTTTCAGAACAAGAAAAAAATGATGAAGAAAATTACAGCACATGAACAGGCCCTTTGGCCCTCCAAGTCTGTGCCGATTTGGGTCCTCTATCTAAATCTGTCACCTATTTTCCAAGGATCTGTATCCCTCTGCTGCCTGCTCATTCATGTATCTGTCTAGATACATCTTAAATGACGCTATCGCTTAAATGATGTTTTATAAACATCTATAATGCCACATTCCGGGGAAAACATTGCCATCCTATTCAGCCTCTCAGTGGAGCTCAAACCCTCCAACCCTGGCAACAATTGCAAATTCTGTACCTTTACAAGTTTAACAGCCTTCCTATAACAGGGAGACCAAAATTGAATCCAGTATTCCAAAAGTGGTCTAACCAATGCCCTGCACAGTCCAACTTCTATACCCAATGCACTCATCAGTAAAGGCAAGTATACGAAACATGTTCTTTGCCATCCTTTCGACCTATGACTCCACCTTCAATGAACTATGAACCTGCACCCCAAGGTCACTTTGTTCGGAAACAATTCCCAGGATCATCCTTAAAGTGTGTAAGTCCTAAGCCGATTTGCCCCTTCAAAATATTCAAACCCTCACATTTATCTAAACTAAACTCCATCTGCCACTCATCAGCCCATCAGATCAAGGTCCCATTTGCCCTGAGATAATTTTATTCACTACCAGCCCCGCCATTTCAATAAAAACCAAAAGAACTGCAGATGTTGTAGATGAGGAACAAAAACAGAAGTTGCTGAAAAAACTCAGCAGGTATGGCAGCATCTGTGAAGGAAAAGTTTTCAGATTTTGAGGAAGGGTAATGCCTGAAATGTCAACAGCTCCTTTCCTCCAGATGCTGCCTGGTCTGCTGTGTTCTTCCAGCATCCTGTTTGTTTACCTTGGATTCCAGCAGCTGTAGATTTTTTTTGTCTTCATATGATCTAAACTTGCTAACCATCTACCACATGGAACCTTGTTGAAGGCCTTACTGAAGTTCATACAGGCAATGACTACTGCTCTGCCTTCATCAATCCTCTTTGTCACTTCTTCAAAAATCTCAATCAAAACTCTCCTCAAAGATACCTTGTCTTCATGGTCCCCGACAGTAGTCCAGAGCAAGATGGAATCTGGGAACAATCTTTGCTCCTTAGACATTTTCATTCTCTGCAGCCACTTTGTGCATTCAAAGAACAAATTCAAAAGAGAAGGATTTGATGTCCGCTCACTGTTCCTCCACTTTTACAACTACTTTCACCAGTTTTACATTAATACTGGGGACTACATGATCATTCATTGCTGTCATAAATTAAGACTCGGCTCATGTGTTGATTGAATGAATGTAATATCAAATAATCAGAATTAAGACTCACAATTAAATGGAAAGCCAATTAGCGAGAGAAATGTCAGCCTTTAGATTCATTGGGGTATTCCAGCTCCACTTTCACCACAGATCCCCATATCATTCCCCATCAACAGTCCCAAAGACCTCCCTCCCACCGCTGATCAGCCAGGCCCCTTCCTTACCACGGGAGAGCCACAGTCACACTACCTACCTGTAACCCCCTCGTACTGATCCAAAGAGAGCCATAGTCACTCTCCCTGCCTGCAAACACTTACCTGGGGGAAGGAGGACACAGTTACACTCCTTGGCTTTGTCCACATATAGGCTTCCACACTTGGGACCTGCTACCAGCTGCTCAGGAAGAGACAGGCTCCAACAGCTTTGAGGAGAGCCCTCACTAAATCATCACAGCTGCACTGCTTGAGGCTTTTGTCAATTTAGATCCTAGGGCATCTTCTACTGCATGAGTTTTCACAATGAAAGACACCAGCAACATACCAGAACTTGAAGAGATTCAGGAGGCAGAAGTCGGTGTAGTGGCCATCACTTAGCAGAAGATGCTAGGGAAGTTGAAGGGTTTGACAGTATATAAATCACCTAGACCAGGTGGAATTGACCAGATGTTGGTGGTGACCTTTCAGGAATCATTTGGGCGAGGGACGATCCCCAGGGACTGGAAAATGGCTAATGTAATGTCCCTGTTTGAGAAGGGAAGGAGACAGGAAACTAAGCCTGATTTCTGTTCTTGAGAAAGTTTTAGAATCCATTATTAAGGAGGAGATTATGGAGTATTTGGGAGTTCATGGTGAAATAGAGTGGAGTCAGCACAGCTTCTTGAAGGTAAGATCATGATTGGCAAATCTGTTATGCTGGTATCCCATCATCAAGTCAACCTTTCTTTACACATACATAGTACAAAATGTTGGCCCAACTTCCTCAAAGCCAGCTGTCAGAGCGACAGAACTTCTACCTCGCTTGTTTATATATGTCAACCAGGGCTCCTTGTTTGGACCAGGTTTACAGCTCTAATCAGGGAACTCATATTCTATGAGGTCCACCTGGCTGACCTTGTTACAATCACACCAATTTCTACAAGTAGGAAAGGCTAGGACCTGAAGGCACAAGCTCAGGGTGAAGGGACAACCTTTACATAGAAGCATAGAAACATAGAAAATAGGTGCAGTAGTTGGCCTTTTCGGCCCTCCACTGCTATTCACTGTGATCACGGCTCTAGAACAGAGGTGAGGAAGAATTTGTTCAGTCAGAAGGTAGTTAATCTGAAGAGCTCACTATCACAGTTTGTGAAGGCTGTGGACACCAATTAATTGAGTACGTTTAAGACAGAGATACTATGTTACTGATTAGTAAGGGGATCAAGGGGTATGGGGAGAAGGCAGGAGAATAGGTTGAGAACTGTATCAGCCATGATCGAATGGCAGAACACACTTGATTTGCCGAATGGGCAAAGACTGCTTCTAAATCTTATGATCACATGGAAGAAAAGTATGCTTCGGGTATTTTCAGAGAGGTGATTACGTGGATTGTTTGTAGAATAAGTAAGGTGTATCTGTTCCCAGTAATAGAAGAGTCAGAATGTAGATGATAAACAGTCGATCAACAGAATCAAAATCAAAGATGAATTTATTTAGGCCACCATGATCAGAAATGTGCTACTTGATTGTGTGGCTGAGATAGACTCAACAATAACTTTCAAATGCCTGTTTAAGAAACAATTTTTTTTTGGTTATGCATCAGTTTGTTATTGTTGGAAACAAAGGCAGTCTATTCCTGATTTTATATCTTGGCCAACTGAATTGCAAAAATACAAAATCTCAAAGGAACAACAATTTAATCTGCATTAGCTGAAACCGCTAATAGCTTAGGTAAACCAATGAGCATAGGCATTCAGACGTCATGTTGTGGTTGTATAGGACATTGGTGAGGCCATTTCTGCTCTTGTCACACTGCTAGAGAAAGGACATCAATACTTTGGAGAAGATTCAGAAAATATCTACCAAGCTGTTGCTGAGACCGGAAGGTTTGAGTTATAAGGAGGTGTTTGACTTATATCACGAGTGTAGGACATTGAGGGGTGACCTTATAGAGGTTAATAAAATCATGTGTGAATAGCTAAGGTGAATAGCAAGGATTTTTCCCTCAGGTGTGGGAATAAAATATTGGGAGACATTTTTCAAGGTGAGAGAACAAAGATTTAAAAGGGACCTGAGGGGAACAAACTCTCAGAAGAAGTTGTAGATGCAAATAGAGTTACAGAATTAAAAAGGCATTTGGATGGGTACGTGAATGACAAAGGTTTAGAAGTACATGTGCCAAATGCACGCAAGTGGGACTGGATTAGTTTGGAAAACTTGGTCTACATCAGAACAGAGATAGTAAGAACTGCAGATACTGGAGAATCTGAGATAACAAGGTGTAGAGCTGGATGAACACAGCAGGCCAAGCAGCATCAGAGGAGAAGAAAGGCTGACATTTCAGGCCCAGACCCTTCTTCAGAAATCAGATTTCTGAAGAAGGGTCTAGGCCCGAAACATCAGCCTTCCTGCTCCTCTGATGCTGCTTGGCCTGCTGTGTTCGTCCAGCTCTTCACCTTGTTATCTCTGCATTGGAACAGTTGCACTGAACAGTTTGCCTCCATGCCTAATGATTCTGTGACCATCAGCTTTCAGCATTGCCATTGTTAAATTTGAAGAACAACTTGAAACTTGATTAAACATCCATGCTATTTTCTGATCACTTTTATTTTTTTTCTTTCTCAAATAGTTCTGTTTCAGTGTTTTTCAATTGCAGCCTTTGTCGTTTTTTTCCTGTTTCTCTCAATGATAAAACGAGCAATGATATTACTATACTTCTAATCTAGATGCCTAGTTTAAAACCCTGCATCAATCTCGGATTTCCAAACTTACTTCCAAATTCTGAGGACAAAAGTACAGTTCACGAAACTTGCAAAAAACCCAACGATTTCAATTGAGATTCAGCCAATGAAATTGTTCAAGGCTGAGTGGTATAGATATTCCTCAAAAAAAAAATTTAGCAACTAGTTGGGACTGTCGAGCTGAAACCGTCATCATATCAGCCATGATATTCTCATGACAGAGTGGACAGAGTTCCTGCTGTTAACTCCTATTTTTCTAACAGTCAGATTGGTTGGAGTTGACACAGCTAAAGATGTTGATATTGGCTGGTGGATATTGCAATAGTAACGATGGTTATAGGGTTTGGCACAATCTATGAGATAGGCATTGTGTGACAATGGCAAGTATTTACTGAGTCATAAAATTTGCAGGAGCTGGAGAACATCACTGAGATTGTGAATGTTTTATGAGCTATAGGAGTTTATAGAGATATGGAGGCCAGTAGAGACTGGAGGAGGGCGCAGATTTATGGAGGTTCTAGAGTCTGATAAAATGTTACATATTTGGGAAAAGTTGAAGTGGTCAGGTAAGCTTAAAAAACTAAGTCAATTTGTAGAGATAGAAGATGGCTGCATATATCTAGAAGTTGTCATTTCTGAAGCAGGTTACAAAGATAGGGATGAATATAGAGGTTGGCAGAGGTTACAGAGATGCGTGGTGGGGTGATTGATTTGGGGCTGGAGGTAATTTCAAAAATAGGGAGGATAATAGGGACTGGCAGAAGTCACAGAGGTGGGCAGGCAGCAGTATTTTAGGGGCCATCCCTGTTCCGAAAGCTATGTTCCTCTGTTCTTATGTATTTCTTCAAGATACACCCGTCGTTCTCTTTCCTTTTAAAGGACATAAATATCTCCTCCATTCCTTAGTCTTATGAATGACATTTTATTTTATATTATTTATCATCATGTATTTCATTTCTTTTATATTGCCCACCCTGGTTCTCCTTTCACATTGTCTATTTAGATTGTTGTCTTTCTCTGTGTCATCACCTGTGCTGTTAATGAAATTTTCATGTATTCATTTACATTTGCATTTGGGTTTCATTACTTCATTTGTTTACTTCTGTAAAATTAGCTCACTTTCAGTCACCCTTGTTTTATTTTCTTTTTACATCACATTACAGTCAAGTAGTTTTACAGCACATAAGCAAAGCCATCATGTTCGTGCTAGTCAAAAACAGCTCCAAAACAATTCTAATCCTATTTTCCCCCACTTGACCCATAGTCCTGTATGCCTTGGCCTCAGATGTGCACATCCAAATACTTCTTAAATGTTGTTAGGGTTTAGACACTTACCACCCTTACAGATAGCAATTTCCAGATTGCCACCACCTTCTGGGTGAAAAGGGTATTTTTACATCTCCCCCACACTTCCTGCGCCATACGTAAAATCCATTTCCCCTGGTTATTGATTCATCCATCAAAGTAAAGGTTTCTTCCCGTCTGCTCATCTGTGGCTCTTGTAATGTTATGTTTCTTTCACGTCCCCTCCCAATCTCCACTGTGTTAAAGGAAACAACTGTAAATAATTAGAGATAATGGGAACTGCAGATGCTGGAGAATCCAAGATAACAAAGTGTGAAGCTGGATGAACACAGCAAGCCAAGCAGCATCTTTGGAGCACAAAAGCTGACGTTTCGGGCCCAGACCCTTCATCAGGGAGGAGGATGGGGAGAGGGTTCTGAAATAAATAGGGAGAGAGGGGGAGGCAGACCGAAGATGGAGAGAGAAGAAGATAGGTAGAGAGGAGAGTATGGGTGGGGAGGTAGGGAGGGGATAGGTCAGTCCAGGGAGGACGGACAGGTCAAGGAGGCGGGATGAGGTTAGTAGGTAGGAAATGGAGGTGCGGCTTGAGGTGGGAGGAGGGGATAGGTGAGAGGAAGAACAGGTTAGGAAGGTGGGGACAAGCTGGGCTGGTTTTGGGATGCAGTGGGGGGAGGGGACGATCTAAGCTGATTTTGGGATGCACTGGGGGAAGGGGAGATTTTGAAACGTGTGAAGTCCACATTGATACCATTGGGCTGCAGGGTTCCCAAGCGGAATATGAGTTACTGTTCCTGCAACCTTCGGGTGGCATCATTGTGGCACTGCAGGCGGCCCATGATGGACATGTTGTCTAAGGGATGGGAGGAGGAGTTAAAATGGTTCGCGACTGGGAGGTGCAGTTGTTTATTGCGAACCAAGTGGAGGTGTTCTGCAAAGCGGTCCCCAAGCCTCCGCTTGGTTTCCCCAATGTAGAGGAAGCCACACCGGGTACAGTGGATATAGTATACCACATTGGCAGATGAGCAAGTGAACGTCTGCTTGATATGGAAAGTCATCTTGGGGCCTGGGATGGGGGTGAGGGAGGAGGCATGGGGGCAAGTGTAGCACTTCCCTCTCCCCATCCCCCTCTCTGACGAAGAGTCTCGGCCCGAAACATCAGCTTTTGTGCTCCTGAGATGCTGCTTGGCCTGCTGTTCATCCAGCTTCACACTTGGTTAACTGTAAATAATTATCCTGATTTGCTTATGATCGTTTGGCCCTGTCTTCTGATCAGACCCATTGCTTTCCTCTCTTTACTCACTTGGTTACCTATGTATTTAACTGCCTTCATTTCTCTTTCTCACACTCTAACAATAACATCTTGTACGTCTGGCATTCTGTTTGACAGAGCTGCTTTCTATCTGTTCCTTACTTGTTCCAGTTAGCCTTTGTTTTGAAGCTGAGGAAGGCTTGAGATTTTAATTGGTTTCGCAAAGGTTTGTTGTATTTTAATTTCAGGCGTGCATTTCAAAGAGATAACTCAACGATTGAGGCTGCAATGAAAGGGACAGCAAACAGAAGTTATTCTAAGATTTGTTAATATGATTTTAAACTTCATCATTGAGTTTCCCTCAGTTGTTTATGACACCCCTTTGTGTGCTATTCATTATTTTCCTTTCTACTTATATTGATATTATTTCATTAATACACCTATCTATCTGCCTATCCATCTGTCTGAATATCTATCTATATGTCTATTTGTGTTCACATGCTGTTCACCAAGGAGAAGTATGTTGACAATAGTAATTTTAGAAAGGAGTGTGTTGATGCAGTGGGGCGTGTCAAGAGCGAGGAGGTGGGGCATAAAATGAGGCAAGGGGGTAGATTAGTGGGGCCTTGAGAGAGATCTTTGTATACTCATTGGCCACAGGCATTGTCAAAGAAGACTCTAGAATATCCAATGTTGTTCCCTTGTTCAAGAAAAGCATCAGGGATAATCCAGGAAATTATACAGTGGTGAACCTTACACCGTGATAAGGAAATTATTGGAGAAGATTCCTAGGCTCAGGCTTTACTCACATTAGGAGAACAATGGATTTATTAGCAATCAGCAAAATGGCTTTTTGTGGGAGATCTTGTCTCACAAACTTGGTGTTTTTGAGGAAGTGATGAAGATGGCTGATATGAGTAAGGCAGTTGATGTTATTCACACGGATTTTACTAAAATGTTTGACAAGGTCCCTCATGATAGGCTTATCCAGAAGATTAAGTTGCATGGAACCCATGATGTGTTGGTGAATTGGACACAAAATAGGCTTGGTCACAGAGAGGAAAAAGGCAGTTGTGCAGGGGTATTTTTCAGTGGTGTTCTCCAATGACCAATGCTGGAACTCTGTTATTTGTAAAAAATATAAATGATTTGGATGAAATTGATTACTGAGCTTGTAGATGACACTAATGTTCATGGAGTTGTGGATAGCCAGGAAAGTTATCAAAGGATACAGCAGGAGATAGATCAGGTGAAAAGTTGAATGGAGAAATGGCAATGGATTTCACCTGAACAAGTATGAGATGATACATTTTGGAAGATTAAAATTCAGGATGAAAGTGTACAGTCAATGTCATGGCTCTGAGGAACATTGAGAAATACAGGGATCATGGACTATAAGCCCTTAGCTCTCTGAAGTAGATAAGATGGTAAACAAGACATAAAGTATGCTTGCCTTCTTCAGTCAGTTCTTCAAGTAAAGAAGTAGGCAAGCCATGTTGCAGTTGCATAGAATTTCATTCAGGCCACATTTGGAGTATTGTGTGCAGATCTGGTTGCCACAGAATTGGAAAAATGTGGGGGCTTTGGGGAAGGTGCAAAAGAGATTTACCAGGATGCTGCTTGGGTTTTACACTCTCGCTATGGGTAAATCATCACAACTTATCTTTAAGTCAGCTACATCTAAGTTAGAGAAATCTCACAATCAAGCACGGAAACAGTAATTTAAACTTTATTGCAAACAGCAACCTAAATAAGACCTCTCAAGTAAGCAAGCTAAGCCCCACAACCCAATTTAGCTATAAGCCAATTAATGTTGGAACTTGGCCATGACCCCAGAAACCTGCCTCTGGAAGTGTCCGGGGTTTGAACCTGGTAATGTTATTCATCGAAGTTCTGCTAATGGAGGAGTTCTGGTGCTCGATTCTCATACAGACTTCTTGTTCTTCAAGTCATTATTCATAATTGTTCAGATTGTTTCATCCAAAATGTTGGTTACTTCTCTATAGTTTATTGCCTTATCAAAAGTGGCGATTTTGTTCTTTGTTATATTTAGCCTTAACTGTCCGCTTGAAGTCGCAACTTTCCTGCATTAACTCCATAAATTATGTTGCACTGCAATCCGTGACCTTTGTAACAATCAAGCATCCAATTCATCAAGCTGGTGTCAAAGCAGTTTTGTTCATGTACTCCACTCCTCCCTTTACCAGGCATAGATTAGATTAGATTCCCTACAATGTGGAAACAAGCCCTTTGGCCCAACAAGTCCACACCGCCCCTTCATATATCCCACCCAGACTCACCCCCCTTATAACCCACACACCCGTGAATACTACAGGCAATTTAGCATGGCCAATCCACCTGGCCTGCATGTTTTTAGACTGTGGGAGGAAACCGGAGCCCCCGGAAGAAACCCACGCAGACATGGGGAGAATGTGCAAAATCCACACAGTCACCTGAGGCTGGAATCAAACCCGGGTCCCTGGTGCTGTAAGGCTGCAGTGCTAGAACCACTGAGCCACCATGCTCATTGTTTTCCATTCCTGTATGTCCGTCCTCGTTCTTTAATAGTGTATTCTGGAGAGTTATTGCTGCTGCATTTGTGTATAATGGTTTATCTTCGTTGATTCATTCAATCCATAAACAGTTATTAAATTTCTGAAGCCTGTAATATTACAACGTATTAACTACAGAGGCTGGACAAACTTGGATTGTTTTCACTAGTGTGTAATAGGATGAGCAGTGACCAGGTACAAGTATATAAAATCATGAGAGGTGGTGAAGGTGGATAATTGGAGTCATTTCCCAAATGTAGAAATGTCAAATACTGGAGACATAGCTGTAAGGTGAGAAGGGTAAGTTTAAAGGAGATATGTGCCGAAAGTTCTTTACATGGAGAGTGGTAGGTGCCAGGTATGTGCTGCCCACTATGGTGGTAAAAGCAGATACAGTAGCAAAGTTGCCATCCATCCTGCTGTCCTTTCCTCACTTCCTCCCTCCTTGCCTCCCAATCTGTTCATCCTTATATTACATTTGATCACATTTCCTCTCTTTTTCCTATTCATGCAATGAAATAACTCAAAGAGGCAGGTATTCCGTCATTGTGTCATATTTTATTTATACATGCATGTTATGTGACACTAACTCAGCTGGTTCACAGCTGGCTCCTAAAGTGAACAGAACACCTGAAACTCGTGTCTATACCTGTCAACCAGTGCTCCATAATTGGACCAGGCTAAGAGCCCCTCAGGGAACTTATATTCTATGAAGTCCATCTGTCTGACCTTGTTCCAATCGCTACATAGTGTGGATGCTGTGACAAGAGGCTGAACAATTCTTTAGTCCCCATTTTGCTTCAGGAGATACGAGGTAGTTGAAGTTCAATGGACTTTTTAATGTCAGTCTGTTGAGAATTATTTGAAGTATTATCTCAAAAGGCAACATAGTCAATGCAATATCGAGCCGTGCAGAGCTCAGAAATGCAAATGTAAAGTTCATCCTGATAGGAAAGCTACACGTGGAGTATTAAATGGAATTTTCTTTCAATAATTAAACCTGTTCAGCTCTTTCTATGATAACAAGGTGTAGAGCTGGATGAACACAGCAGGCCAAGCAGCATCAGAGAAGCGGGAAGGCTAACATTTAGGCTCTAGGCCCTTCTTCAGAAAATCAGCACTTTCTATAATTTGTCTGATTTCAATACTAGTTTCACTGGGTACTTCAGCATGTTCTTCAACTCCTCTCTGAACATCCTCTGGGTCAGAACATTAGTACACATGTTTGTCCAGGAACTGAGAATTTGTAGCATATTCTAAGTGGCTTCTGCAACATAATTAAGTGTAGGATCTATAATATTAAATGTTCACAATTCACTGGTAGGTTAAAAACATAACATGCATCATCCATAACTTTGTAAAACTGCCTGACACACTGAAGGGTCTCAGCCCGAAACATCAGCTTTTGTGCTCCTAAGATGCTGCTTGGCCTACTATGTTCTCCAGCTCCACACTTTGTTATCTCAGATTCTCCAGCATCTGCAGTTCCCATTATCTCTGAGACTAAAATGATAGTCTTCCTCTGATTCTCCATCACTGGGTCCCTGCAATTTTTGCCATTGCTGTGGGTCCTCAGTGTTCCACGGACTCTGCTAACCATTACAATGTGCTGGGCAGTCAGTAAATTGAGCATTAAAAGCAGCAAGAGTGGGACATGCAGGGCCAAATGCATAGGAACATGTCAAATGCTGCCCATGCCAATACATTTTGGAAGTCCAGTTTAGTATTATAAACCCAAGTATTGTTATCAGATATACATCTCGGCTCATGTAAATTACAAGGGGATACATTGTAAACTGGCAATAACACTCTCTGCTCCCATTGTCAGAGCTGCTGTTTCCTTGGCGCAGTACCTAAATTTCAATTTCTCACAACAAGTAGCCACAAAATGATCACCAGTGAAAGCTACTGTCAGCTTGACAGAAGTACCCATGGCTACATAAATCAGGATAAAGATCAGACATCACACCAGAGTAATAAAGATGAATGAACTGGGAAATAAATCAATGCAATCTATCCTAAAACCACCTCAGCAGCCAGGACAAGATTGGTGGCTGCCATTCCCAACAGATAATGAATGATACATCTGGAGAGTCCACATTTTCCTTGTGATAGGATCACAAGCATTATCACATTCACTGTAATAGAACGAACAACTGCAGTAGAGAAAGTTTTGATCAAACTTGGAAAAAAATATCAGATTATAAAGTGAGATCACTGGGCTTCATACATTAACTCTGTTTTTCTCTCCACGGATACTGCTAGATCTGCTGAATCTGTTCAGCAGTTACTGTTTCTGTGCAGTTCAGATCACCAGCATCTGCATTTCTTTAGTTTATTATAGAAGTTTACAGAAATTTGATAAAAGCTCAATTTTCTTTTTTCAATAAATGAGGGAAATACTCCATTTACATGGCAATTTTAGGAGATGACTTCACCGAAGCACAATTAGAATACTGAATTGAAAAAAAAAGAAACGTCATGAAGAAAGCAAATGCAATAAACACAGAACTTGAATGAATGAAATGAGAGCTTATGTAGTTTAATGGTGGATCAATTGGTGAGTTGGCAGCAGAAACAAAGTATGAGGAAAAGAAACTGAAAAAAATCTGTGGATGCTCAAAATCAGAATGCTTGTCTCTTTGGGGTTTGTGGAACATTTGTCATTCCAGTCTACTCTGGCCCCCACCCACAACTGTTCCTCCAGAATATCAATGAAATCATTGGTGCTGCTTCCCCCTCATCTAGAAGTGAATAATTTTGCTTCCAGTTTCCACCATACTCCCACCTTCATCTGGTCCATCTCTGACTCCTCCTTTCCTCAACATCAGTTTCCATTCCCAGGGACAGGCTGGCCACGAGTATCCACCACAAACCCACTCAGTTCCTCAGTTATCTTGACTCACACATTGCTTTCTATAAAAAAAACTCTATTTCATTCTCCTAGTTCCTCCATCTCCATTGCATCTGTTCTGATGATATCAACTTTGATAAGGGTGGCGTGTAAAATGTACACCTTCTTACACAATCGCGGATTCCCCAGCACCATTGTTGAAAGAGTCATCACAGAGTTCGGATCTATTTCCTGCACTTCGGTCTTTACACCCTTCTTACAACCCAGAACAGATATAAGTCCCACTTCGTCCTCACCTACCATCCCACCAGTATCCACATCCAGAGGATCATTAACTGCTATATCTGCCACTTCTAACAGGATGCCACCACCAAACAAATACTCCTCTCACCTGTCAGTCCTATGCAAGGACCATTCCCTATCGGACATCTGATCCACTTCACCTTCATTTCTCCCACAAACTCAAGACACCTTCCCCTGAAATTGCAGAATGTGTAACGTTAGTTACTTCTTCCCTCCTCACTATTAAAGGCCTCAAACAGACCTTGCATGTAAGCAGTTGCCTGTACTTTTCTCAATCTAGTCTACTGTTTTCACTGCTTACGATGTGATCTCCTCAATATGGGGGAAGCAAAATTCGGACTGTTTGAACACTTCATGGAACACCCATATGCTCTATGTAAAAAAAGACCCTGAGCTTCCAGAGGTAGTAGGATAGTAGAAAATCTGAAGAAGAGTCTAGGCCCAAAACATCAGCCTTCCTGCTCCTCTGATGCTGCTTGGCCAGCTGTGTTCATCCAGCTCTACACCTTGTTATCCCTGAGATTCCAGTTGTTTTGCACTTCAACACATCACCATTTTCTCTAGCTTATATCTCTATCTTAGGCTTGCTGCAGTACTCCAGCAAAGCTCAGTGTAAGCAGGAAGAGCAGCACCTTATTTTCTGCTTGGGAACCCTGCAGCCTTCAGGACTTAAGATTGACTTCAACAATTTGAGTGCTTGAGCATCTTTCTCTATGCTTTCCCCAATTCCCATACAACAGGCATTCTCATCACATGCGCTGCTACCACACACTACCAATCATCAACCATGAGTAGTCCCCATTAACAGCTATTCATTACCCCAAGACTGACCTTTAACCACTCCTTTGACTGTCCAACTATGCACTTTCTCTCTAGCCCGCTTCCTCCACTCCATCTTCTGTATAAAAGCATGTTTTTTTCCCAGCTAATGTCAGTTTTGAAGAAGTGTTACAAACCTCGAAACATTAACTCTGATTTCACTCCACAGATGCTGCCAGATCTGCTGAGAATTTCTAGCACTTCTTGTTTTTTTGTAGGAGGAAAATAAATTTCATTTACAGTAAAAATAAAATAGAGAAATAAATAATTGAGAAATAAAATTGAGTGGCATGATATAATTGACACCTTAGAACAATTGTTTTATGCCATTCTTACCATCAACCAAAAGAGATGACCAATCACAATGCGTTTCATTATTTACAATGTGTGTACTATTGGCTATCGGCAGTGAATATCTTTGCTTCCAACCTTGTGACAGAAGGAGGTTATTTGATGAAGCAGATGAAGATGCTTGAATCTGAAGTCACTATCCTGAGGAACTCCTGCAGCAATGTCACCAGGTTGAGATGATTGACATCTAACAATCACAATCATTTCCATTTTGTCATTTCTTTCACCCACACCTTGAATCCCCATGTTCCAATTTTGACACTCCTTGATGCCATACTAATTTAAACTCAGCCTTGATACCAATTCACTCTCACCTCACATCAGTTCCTTTTCTCTGGTTTGGTTCTATGCTGAAATGAAATCAGCAGCTGAATGGCCCTGGTGAGAAAACAAAAGATCATTTCTGTGCAAATGAGTTTCAGAGATAGTAGGAACCACAGATGCTGGAGAATCTGAGATAACAAGGTGTAGAGCTGGATGAACACAGCAAGCCAAGCAGCATCAGAGGAGCAGGAGGCTGACATTTCGGGCCTAGACACTTCTTCAGAAAAATAATTTTTCTGACAATGAATTTCTTAAGATGATCATAAATTTTCTGAAGAAGGGTCTGAGCCCGAAACGTCAAATTTCCTGCTCCTCTGATGCTGCTTGGCCTACTGTGTTCATCCAGCTCCCCACCTTCTTATCTCTTATTTCTGTGCAAATTGCTGCTTTGAAAATGCCACTCGATGGCACTATCAACAGCCACTTCCATCAGTTGGCTGACGACCAACAGTAGACTGATTGGGTAATAATTGGATGGATTAAATTCATGGAGGTATTACATCAGCATCATAGAGACCTATCACATGGAAAAATCCTCATGACCTCCCTATCTCTATACTCATTGCAGGACCAATAAAGTCAAAGATGCCAAACACCTTCTTCACCACCCTGTCGACCTGTGACTCCACTTTCTTTTGTTCTTACAGTACCGTGAGACGTTTTAATCCTCTGCCTCAACAAAAGAGTGCAGGTGGAGGCACTGGGTATTTTTAACTCCCAGTTAAATAGGTTCTAAACAAAACCAGAAGTTGCTGATGAAACATTGACAGAATCTGTGTGGAGAAAGCAGAGTTAGCATTTCAATCAATTCTGATGAAGAGACACCAGACACTGTGATGCATGGCTTTCCTCAGACAACTGCCCTCGCTGCATCCTGAGACACACATTCGGTGCTATGCACCACTGAATTCGTACTTCCCAACGTTCCCCCCCAGCAGCATGCCTCAAATGTTCGCAGAGCTGTCAAGTTTCATTTTATTTTCTAATTTATTCAACGTTTTAAGAAGAAGCTTTCTCGCTTCCTTTCAGACATTAGGGAATGCAAACTGAAACTACTCAGAGATATAAATAACCTTCTGGAAACTTTCTTACTCCTCTTCCTTTTGACTCCATCATTTCCCCCAAAGCCACCTCTTGTCAGGTATTTAAAATCACTTCTGCTTTCCCCTCTGCTTTATCCCTCTGTGCCCCCACTTCAATGAAATTGGTACACAAAATGACATTGAAGTCTTCTTCTATTTGGCTTCACTTCCATGCCAATTTTTTTGGACCAGATTTCTCCCCGTCCCACAAATCCTTTCTCTTGACTCCAATATTCTCCCTCCACATGAATCTTTCCATCTGGAATTTTACCTCACTATACCTGTTCATTCAGTATTGTCAATGTGACATTTTGTCATTGAGCATGTCAACAAATGCAGTGCTCTTGTTCTTTAGTGTGTTGATCTCTTCATTGAGGAAGCTCAGTGTCAGCTTTCAGACTCCTCCTCTAATCTTCCCCTAGATCTTGAGCTCACAATTGAGCATCAGGCCATTTTTGTTTTCACACAACTGCACTAATCTCGCCTCATCTGGGCATTTCCACACAATGGTCTCCTAGCTAGTGGCCCCCAACAACATGCAGCATGTTTCTACCTTCTACCTAAAATCTACAGTCAGGCTGTCTAGCTAAACCATTGTTTGTGCCTTTTCCTACCCAGTGGAACTCATTTCTTTCTAAGTCCAATTTATTTTTACTTTCCTTTCCCAATCCTTCCGCATTCACATACACATTTCTTATGATGCTTTATGTCAGTTTTAAAATTTTCTGTTTACTGGCTTGGGCCACCTTCACTACGAACGAGCAATCCCTTTACATGTCCATCCCCAATTAGAATGGTCGCAGGGCCCCCAATTTCCTTCTCGAAAGAAGGTCTTAACTACTCTCATGCTCCCCTGCCACCCTCTTCCACCTGGCTGAGCTCATCTTCAACTTGAACAGCTTCTTGTTGAGTCATAGCATAATACGGCTTGGAAACAAACCATTCAGTCCTACAAGTCTATGTGGAAAATGTTGCTAAACTAAACTAGTCTCACCTGGCTGAACTGACCAAAGACCCTTCAACCTGCCTTAGTTTCTTCAGGAGAAAGGTATAGATATGGGTACCAACATAGACCCACCTATGCCTCCTTCTTTGTGAGGAACATGGAATATCCATTATTCCAGTCTTTGTCAGGTCCCGCCCCACAGTTCTTTCTCTAGATGAGATCATTGTCATTGCTTCCTTCTCTCATTCTGAACTGGAAAATAATAATCAAGTTTGCTTCCAGTTTTAATCCTGCTCTCACCTTCACTAGGTCTATTACCAAATTCTCCCTTCCTTTCCTGACATCTCTGAACTCAGACCAAAAGAACTGCAAATGCTGTAAATCAGGAACAAAAGCAGAAGTTACTGGAAAAGCTCAGCAGGTCTGGCAGCATCAATACTGAGGAAGGGTAACGGGACCTGAAACGTTATCTCTGCATTTTTCTTCTAAAATGCTGCCACATCTGCGGAGTATTTCCAGCAAATTCTGTTGTTGTTACCTTGGAATTCAAGATGGTGACATCTCTACAGCTTACTACAGCATATCTTATTCTTACACATCTTGTAATCACTCTGCTCTTCTAAACTTCTTTCCTATGTCTACCAGACTTAATATCTTAGTCAGGTCTGACCCATCTCCCATATTTCTGTCCTTACCCCTTCCTCTTCCACAACGTTGATTGGGTATTCTGGGACCTTGATTACCAAGCCACCAACATCTACATCCAAAGGAATGTAAGCTGCATTTCCAACAGGTCCAATGAGATGCCATGCGGAGATGCATATTTTACTTCTCTCCAAAACAAGTATTCTCAGGGACCATTTCCTCCAGGACACTTTGGTCCAATCTTGCTCCATTTCTGGCTTCTCCTCTCACCCCCACAACATTTTTTTCATGCAATGGAACATCAACTTAATGTTGAGATCAATAACTTTAAAGCCAGATTATATCCTTTTATGGCTGTTTACTCATCACACAACTGTTCTTTTAATGTCATGGAGCATTTTTTTTTCTTAGTGCAGTCATGGGCTACAGTCAGCTGATTCAGCCATTTGCTTTTACTGTTAGCTTTTGCTGTCACTATCCACCTATTTTCTGACCTGACTTACTATCCACAATCTTTGTGTTTGTCTATCCATTTCGTAAATCCCTTCAATCTCCACCTACCTGCTGACATGACCCCTCTATCAGACCTAACTACCAACTTCGGCTTCAGCACCAATATCTTCTTTTTCTTTTCCCTCACTGCTAATGGTTCTCATGATGAGTCACTGGACTCCAAATGCTAACTCTGCCTTCTTCCTGCAGATACTGCCAGACCTAGTGTGTTTTGCCAGTAATTTAAGTTGCTATTTCTGTTTCAAATCATTTATATGTATGTTAGGAGCAAGAGAATAACAGGAAAGAGCAAAGTGAGATTTTATGGGTGGAGCCAGATGTGAGCTCCTCAATGAGTTCATCTCATTCAGAATCACCAAGGAGAAGGATATGGATGATGGCATGTTCAGAGAGAGGTTTGTTGATACTTAATGATACTATTAAGAAGGAGAAGGTTGTAGGTGTCTTGAGAAATATTGACGGACATAAGCCCTCTGAGCCTGTTGGGATCTATTCCATGATACTGAAGGAAGTAAGGAAGGAGATTGTTGAGGCCTGGAATGGGGTATTTTCCCTCATTTGTTACAGGCAAGATCCCAGAGTGTTGGCTAATGGCCAGTTGAGTTCTCTGTTCAAGAAGGACATAAGGGATAATCTAGGGAATGATAGGCCAGCAATCTTTACATTAGTGGTAGGAACATTTTTGGCAAAGATTTCTTCAGGACGGGATTTATTTGCTTTTATAGAAGAATGGACTTATTAGGGATAGTCAGTATAGATTTGTGCAGGGGAGGTTTTCCTTCATAAACATGGTTTGTTTTTCGAGGAAATGATGAAGATCATTTTTTAGGGTAAGGTAGTGGATCTTGTCTACATAGGTATCATGAAAGCATTTGAAAAGATCCCTCATGGTAGGTCTGTCCAGAATATTAAATCACATGGGTTCATTGGTGAGTTGAAAGGTTGAACAACAGTAACAAAACAAAAACTGGCTTGGCATGGAAGACAGAGGATAGTTGTGGAGGAGTGCATTTCTTACTGGAGTTCTGTGACCTCTGAAGTCTCACAAGGATCTATGCTGATTGATACCTCTGCTGTTTGTAATCTCTCACGTGCAAACATTTGGTTGAAAATGTAATTGGTTTGATGAGAGCATTATGGATGACATGAGCTTTTGTGGAGTTGTAGACAGTGATAAATGTTATCAAAGGATGCAAACATATATAAGTCAGCTAGAAAGCTTTGCAGAGAAATCATTTATAAATGAAATCATTATAAATGTGAGGTGATACATTTTGGGAGGTGAAATGCAAGAGAAAAGCTTCGTGCAAATTTCTGCACTCAGCAGCATAGATATGCAGAGGGATCATGATGTCCACGTCCATAGCTCCCGGAAAATGGCAGCACAAGTAGATAATGTGGCAAAGAAGAGGCACAACGTGCTTGCCTTCATCATATGGGGTATTGAGTATAAAAGTTAACAAGTCATGCTGCAACTGTTGGGTCGGGCCACATTAGGAATACTGTCTTACAGTTGGTTTCTGAAAAAAATAGGAAAGATGTGGAGTCTTTGGAGAAGGTGCTGAAAAGGTTGCTAGGATATTGCCTGGATTAGTGTGTATTAGCACTAACGAGTGCTTGGTCAAACTAGAATTGTTTTTACTAAATTGTTGGAGGTAAAATTGTTAGAAGTATATCAAATGATAAGAGGTATGGATCATTTGGATAGTCGGAGTCTCTTAAACTGGAAATGTCAAATACGATGGAGAATATGTTAAAAGTGAGGGGGTCAAAAGTTTAATTCAGATGTGCAAGGAAAGTTGTTTTATTTAAACAGTGTAGTAAATAATGGAAAGTGGTAGCAGCAGATGCGATAGAAAAGTTTAAAAGGCATTTGGACTGACACATGAAGAGGCAAGGAATAGAGGAGGGCAGACTATGTACAGGCAGGTGGGATCAGTTTAAATAGCATTATGGTTGGCACAATTGGCCAAAGGGTCTGTCCCTGCGTTGTACTGCTCCATGTTTACAATCTGTCTGTAGCATCCACAGTTCTTCGTTTAGTTTTAGGGATGAAAGACAATTTCGATGGCTTGGAATCGAAATTTTGGAAGAAAAACAGAACAGCTGCGACCTTTTGAATGGCGGAGCTGGCTCAGACAACCAAATTGTCTAGTTCGATTTTGTATTTTTATATGCTCGTGAGAGACCTAGTTTCTGCACCGCTGCTACGAATCTCTGTGGATCCTCTGAGTCATGACCTTGACAGTCGCACCATGTACAATTTTGCTCAAGTACGGAATGGTTCCCAAAGCTCCTCATTGCAACATGTTACAGTAAGTTCAGATCTTTACTGAGGATGTATTTTAACGTTCTGTCCAATTCTGTTCGCCTTATTTCTCAATTCTTCAGTCGACTCGATTGAGCAAGAGCAGGGTATCTATTTTTCATTGAGAGCTGATGACTGCCTGTCAACGGATTATTCCTTGAGAACAATACGAGGAAACGATTCCGAAATTACAAAGTACTCAAAAAGTCACAGAGATCCTTGGGTAATTTTGCAACAAATATTATCTGCAGTTGGGATTACATGGAATCTCCTAGCAACTTTTCTTTGTGCCAGTGTTGATTTGTGAGCTCTCAGAATTGCACGCAGATTCAGGAAGTGTCTATTTATACGTTGGTACAAAGCTAAGGACTCATCACAGACTCGTATAGCAAAGGGAGTACTGAATGTCCCGGTATTATAACATGACAATTGGATGGCAAGTGTTGGAACCACTCTGCCAAAGGAAGCCATTCTTGCCAAAGCAACTTCTGCATTTTGTAACAGTTTCAAATCATCACGCGAAGTACAGAAGGGAAGATGTTACAGTTTAAAGATACTGTGACCAGTAAAAACCAAGGGCCAGTTTCGTTGTGAGCTCATCGCCAATCACCATCCTCCAGTTAACTGCCAGGCACTGAAGTTGGATCGACATTACAGAACGTCAGTGGGAAATTTCAGAGTAAGATCTCTAAGTACAATTTGAACGTTGTGGCAATAGAGAGTGTAACAGCTCTTGCTTGGGCTTATGGGTTCTAGATGGAATTGTTCCGGTAATCTTAAATTGACTTGCTCCTTCCATGTGGATATGACTATATCAGCAACGCCAGCATTAGTTGCCCATCACGAAATGCTTGAGATCCGAACTTGCTAGATGTTTATCGTAGTCATTAAGGTTTCAACAATATTACTATGGGTATGGAGCCATATTTACCCCAAGCATCATTCTCTCAAGCAAAGTGTAATTTTCTTAAAGGGTAAGAGATGGCCCTTGACAAAAATAAGTAGCTGCACGATCATAGTTTTAACTTGAGGATGTATTAACTGAGCGAAAATGTCACGAGTATTTAAATTTGATTCTAGGCTTTAAAGAGGTTAGAGTTTTGAGGAAGGATGACCGGACCCGAAAAGTTAACTCGGTTCTTTTTTTTACTTCACGGATGCAGGCAGATCCAGCAGCTTGTGCTTTCATTCTTTATAGAGTAGATCTAGCGATCTCAAATTCAGCACCATTACTGTCACATATGGATGGGGTAAATAGCCAATGTCTTTTTCGCAGGGTAAGCGTGCTCAAAACTAGACACCTTAGGGTTAACGTGAGAGAGGAAAATTTAAGAAGGGATTAGAGGGATTCGGGGCAAATGCTGGATGAATTTAGGGTACCTGGTCGGCATGAATGAGTTGGACCGAAAGTTGTTTCTTTGCTGTACAACTCTATGACTCTAGAATTCTGTGAGCTTCTCTATTATGTACTGGCAAACAGCACGATTTAAGTTTTTTTTTCCTGATTGCTTGGTTTGTGGAGAAACCCAGATGCTTTTAATTCATTGTTCTCCTCGTAACGGCTTATGTTGCCATAACAACGTTTGGAATGAGGAATTGCACTGTACAGATGATATTGTTACTTAATCTCTCCAAGACCTATGATGCCGGACAGCCTCAGTGTAACAAGCATCAGATATGAAACCATCAGATAAGACCGGTGGAAGCCTCCAGAATCAACAGAATCTTGTACATCTGTTCTGGCAACGAGCAGAATGCAGGAGTGACGGATCATTGATAAAAATGCAAATAAAACTATAATGGCACTAGCCAAACAAGAGAATTGTATGAATTGATTCAAGGGTGCGTAGCAGTTAAACTCATAATGGATTATCCCTAATGTGAGTCTCCAGCATTTTTTAAAAGAAATTGTTTTTATGATTCATTCACAGGACGGCTAGTTTCGCAAATATTCTCCGATCCCTAATTGGCACCCCCTTCCCAAACACAGCAATGTTTTATGGTCATCATTGGACTATCAATTCCAGATATTTATTAAATTCAAATTCCACAATCTGCCATGGTAGGATTCAAACACCAATTATATTTCCCGGGTCTCTGTATCAATTGTGTAGAGATAATGCTATCGAGCTACTCCGTCACGAACCATCTCATGTATGAGATCTCTAAGAAATGAAAATTTATGTCTCTTGATGGAATGCGGGCATCTTCAAAAATGACTGCTGTCACAGAGCAAGGGAATCCTTGCTAGTTTTTAATGCCCTCAGTCCAGAATAGTTGTAATCTGACATTGTTACCTTAACAATGAGGTGCTGTCAGAAAAGCCCATTTATTTCTCAAATATCAAGCTCCTGTCTTGTCTTCTTTCTCTCTTCTAAATGACAGTGCAGAACTGAATCATCCACGCTGGACATTCTTCCGAAACGGAGAGAGGTTTACCTTAGTTGCCCTGGACCGAAACCCACTGGATATTAAAGAACTAAGCCAGGATCAGAGCAGCCAGCGGAAAACCCAGATTGGTAATGGCTGCCCAGCTGGAACAGAATCAGCACCTGAGCTCCTACTACAATTTGGATCCAAGCAGACTAACTAGTCGTTATGAGTATTGTGGCTATGAATTGAACATCACTCGAGACTTTAGCAAAAACCTTGGCATACCAGCAGTCATTTGGGAACCTGTAAGTCCACTGTTTGGTTAAAAAAATAAATGTAGAGCTTTTAAATGCAGTGAAGTGAGACATCCACCCGGCATGTTGTGGAGAAACTATAGTTAGTTCCAATTGCGGTATTTTGTCCATTAATTGAACAACTGACGAAAATAAAAAACTAATTTTTTAAGCATTGTTGCCAGAAAGAACACATAATATTGTTGCTCTCAAATGTAAAAATAATTCTCCGTCAAACACTTTGGGCAAAGGAAAATAAAAGGTGGAATTAGTTAATATTGGAGTGATTTGGGAATCCGAGATCACATGGCATAATGCAAAATTTGCACCCGACTTTTGTTTTATGTTCATTCTCCTCTCCGGCACGAGCAGCATTTATTGCCTTAATTATCCATGACCGTGGTGTTGAACTGGTTGGCCAGTGATCCTTCCAATCTTGCCACATATTTCCCTTAAAATTAACCACGTTATTTCCCGAAGCGTTATTTCCATCAAACAGTCCTGTGAAATTTAGTTGATGGGATGAACAGAACAGGGGAACATAAAACTGAGAAGACAGAATAGGTCACAGACCCTTGCAGCGGTTCGAGAAGGCAGCTCACCACCTGATCTTCTCAGGGGTAACAAAAAGGGCAATAAACATAGATCCAACCAATGATATCTACGTCCCAAGTGAGAATAAGTAATGACATAAAAACTTAATTCATCAGCCATTGAAATCTTCGGTGATCTGGTTATGCCTGGCTCCATTTGGCATCCACATTCCACATCTGATGACGCTGTCTATCCTAGATATATCTCAAAGACAACCTTCAGTCAATTTAACGAGCCAGCTTCCACCACGAATTGAGCGAGGGTGTAATTCGCCTCTTAGCGATATTAAAATGATCAACTTTCATCCTTCTTTATATCCTACATATTTGATCTCTTACACTAGAGAAGAAGACAGATCCTCTCCGAATCCAACCAATCCTGGCAGCGATCTGATTACATCTAATAGGCTCACGGCACCAAAGTTCCGTCAAGCATTCGTCCTGTGTAGTCGTTTGGTACAATAAAGCATGTGTATTGCTGAAACAGATACGTTTTGTCAATTGGTCAGGAATTGCTAAATAATCTGCGTGTGTGAACAATTACGCTGATCACAAATTTCAGTTCATCTGTCCGGCTCTTGGTGTAGTGCACTTTTAACATGTGCTACTTAATTTTTTTGCGTCAGAAACACCATGAATAGACTACATCTGTTCCAGCTCAGGAATGTAAGTGACGATCATTTCCGGGTTCATTTCTGCAGTAAAGCTCTGACTAATCGAAATCGACCTGTTTTAAAAATAGAAAGAAAGCTCGCGCATTGTCCGTGGCATCTACTCTACTAAACAGATTCCACTTGGAAACCATTGACACTCTGATACCTTGAACTATAAATGTCGTAAAGCTTTATTTTGCTATTTTTGTGACTTATCGTGATGACCAGTAGCTGAAAATCTTTGACAAAATGCATCTTTAATGGAAATTCTGCCATTCTGGTTCTGCCGGGGTTTTTTTTTCGTTTCTCATTTCCTGATGTTTTGTATATTTTGTGTATTCCAGTGTCTCCAATTTATTGTTCGGTATAAATTTATTCATAACTACCTTGCACTCCAGCTACACTTATGAATCCAAACAACTCTACTTTTGGATAATTTCATTTAGAATATGTTGGAGCCTTAACGAAGCTCTTTCCTGCTTGAAACCTTATGGTTATTCATTGCTTCCTTCACAAAACAACTTCGCTTCCAGTCTTGATTGGATTATATTTAGTGCACTAGGAACAAACTACCTTCGAATGCAGCACATTGGTTTCACCACTCCTCTTCCTGTTTTTTGTCATTTTTCCTAACCACGCGGCATCTTGTACGCATACTTCAATGTGCTGATGTTGGAACGGCTGAAGCAGGATATATTGTGTTCATAAACCTCAGAACTGAAAGGTGAAGCCGCCATCCTAAGATTGGACCATAAGGCAGTCTCACGTACAGACTGGTGGTGGTTCAACCTGAAGGTTACCTTGGTAGCTGTGAAAATTTGAGAAGTAGGGTCCTTTGCGGTAAATCAGCCAATGCCAAAATTGAAACGGTGCTTCTCATGCATTGCCAACCACTACCCGAGATGAGCGACTACTTAAATGTCAGGCTGCGATAACCCAAGAAGTCTGTTCTTTCGTTAGCAATCGATTTTTGGTGGTGACAACTGCGGGGCATATGGCAATCTCACAAATATACCTTTTGAACCTGCACATTGCACCTTAAACCAACAGTCCAGCCAATTGAGCTGACAAATCGTCTCATAGTATTTTACAATGATCTTACTTCCTCTGTAACCTCATGTGTAACCTGGCGCATGCTTCACTGAATTAGCTCCCTCTCACCTTCCGCGGGCCATTACCTCCATGCTTTGACTCCAGTTTGCATTATATGTGAGGTATAAAGCAAGTTTATTATCTCATATTTCGAATATAATGTCCATTTAAAGCTGTATATAAGACAATATAATAATATACTATAAAAGAATAATAAACATATCCCATCTGGGAATACATGTTGTATGCATGTGGTTTATATTTCTATTTCCCAGGTTTGACGCTGATATCTAACGTGGTCCTCGACGTCAGAAATTTGGGATCGAGTTAAACCTTCGCCAGTTTTCACTTTGGTTCAATGTATTGTTTCAGGGCCGTGTTCTCTGTCGATTCTTTGAGAAAGAGCAGATTAGCTTTACTGGAAAGAAGGTGATTGAATTGGGGTCGGGCACTGGTATCGTGGGAATCCTGGCCATCCTGCTCGGTAAGTGAAACTACCCACGCATTTGCAATTGTGCTCTGTGCAGAAGAATACTGCAGAAATGCGTTAGCACCTTATTGGCAAAGTACCATTGTGACTTTTCGCTGGAAGGAATAAACTCCCAATTCAGCGCACAGGTATTCAATTCTTTGTTCTGTAATTACCTGCTCAGACGACAGTGACACTTTGCAAGTCTTTGTCTGAAAAGTACTTGCCATTTATTTTAAATGCGATTTTTGATATACCGCGAATCAAAGGTCAAGGGGTAAGTTGAAACACGGAATTCAAAGCAGAAGCAGATCAGCCATGGCATTAGTCCGTAGCGGGTCAAATTTGTGCAGTTGGATAGCCTGCTGTTTCATTTTGAATCCATAAGTTCCAGTATCCCAAAATTAAACTGGGTGAATGCTGGAAAACCAAAACAAAATAGAATTTATTGGAGAAACTCAGCAGGTCTGGCTGCATCTGTGGAGAGAAAGCAGAGTTAACATTTCCAGCCCAGTGATCCACCAAAGGATCTTTCGGATCTGCTAAGGTTCACTAACAAATTTGTGCACTTATCCCTTATCGTTCTCCAACTAGAATTTCAGTTTCATCAGTGTAAATAGGTCCAGTTTCAAAAGCAGCAATTCCAAAGTATAGATTTTTTTCAGGGAATGTCTGTATAGTCCCTCAGATCAGTGGCGACGTACTGAGATTCAAGCAGAGATAACAGTCAAGGGCATTTGTAGTGCATTGACGGTGCCCCTAGCCCTGAGCTAAGTAGCCCTGGTTCATGTTTCACCTGCTCTGACGTCTCTGAGCAAGGTGATTCAAAAAATGCTCACAATGCTTCACGGGAAGGGTTTTTGTTTGCAGTTCATTTCCTAAGTCTATAAGCCATGTTTTTGATTTGTGTTGTTTTCATTACTTTCCAGAATGCTGGCATCATTGACTCAGCCCTCGTTCCTAATCCCTATCTGACTTTGAGGCGGTTAATGCTGAGCTGTCTACATGCGCCATAATCTATCATGTGTAGATACATCCTTAGTTCGGTTTAGACGGGAGCCATTAGCTTTTGGACAGCCACAGCGGACAAACCAGTACAACGTTTTTTTTTCTGATGCAGGGTCTAGGCCCGAAACGTCAGCTTTTGTGCTCCTAAGATGCTGTTTGGCCTGCTGTGTTCATCCAGCCCCACACTTTGTTATCTACAACATAATTCTAAACCAGGGCGGTATTTGACTTGAAGTGGAACCTGCATGTGGTGGTGTCCTCTTGTATCTGCTACCATGGCCTTTCATGTGGTAGAGGTCATGTTTTTGGAGCTTTGATTAATGGCTACAGTGCATTTTCTACGTGGAGCTCGCTGCAAGCACTGTGCGTTGAGAGTGAAATTTGGAGGTAGATGAGCGACCAGTAAGTGGGCTGCATTGTCCTGGGTAGTGTCTGGTTTCTTGAGTGTTGTTCGAGGTGGCCAACTGATGAGCATTCTACCTAATGATACTGAGTGTTAATTGTTGCATGGCTCACGTAGCAATTGCCATGTAATTTATTTTGAAGAACAAACAAATACAATGCTGAAGAAACTCAACAGACCTGGCAGCGTCGATAGCGAGAGAAAAACAGTGTCAACGTTTTGCGCCTGACATGATTCTACTTTAGGGCTATTCTGAAGAATACCAAACTCGAAATGTTAACTCTGTATCCACAGATCTGCCATATCTGCGGTGTTTCTTTCATATTCTATGTGTTTGCTTCAGCTTTCAGCATCCACGGAAGTTTATTTTACTGATTTTGAGGATCTGCCTTTTGGTTCAAGACCAAATTCCTCGCATTAAGAATGCACCAAGGGAAAAATGCAGGAAGGGCTGAAAGTTGGATGAGGGAGATCAGTATGGAAGCGTATGTTGCAAGTGGAATGTCTAGAATAACGGAGACGAAATTTTCAGTAAAACTGCGACAGAAGGGACGTCGACGGTGTGAACAGAGGTTAAAGAAAGATTCTCAATCAAAATCTAAACTACTTAAACAGCAGGGTTCAAAGATGAACTCACTCCGTTGAATGTTGGTTGGACAGACGCGCTGTGACCGAATAGTTAGTTGTGAAATGATGAATTGAGTAACATGACCACGGTTAGCATCGAGAAGGTGCTAATATTTTTCTGTAGTATGACTATTACAAAATGTCACTTTAATCACGTATCCATCAACGGTTTGCTGTTTGCTGCTGCTCCTTCCCGACAGAATCACACGCAAACACACACGCACACAAAACTGGTATTTTGTTGTCTCCTTGAGTCAACTAATGTTGTTATCTTCTGACGCAGGTGGGGATGTCACGTTGACCGACGAACCGATCGTTCTGAGTCAGATCCAATACAACGTCTCCAACAATATTCCAGCTGCCAGCCTACACCGTTCAGAAGTCGCTGCACTTTCCTGGGGTAAAGACAATGATCAGTTCCCCTCAGATTATGACTACATCCTGGGTTCGGACATTGTCTACAAATACCATGAGTTCCACTTACTGATAAATACCCTGCTGCACCTCAGCAACCCAAACACCATCATTTACTTCTCCACCAAAATGCGTCAGGAGATGGGAGCTATTACATTTCACGAAAACCTCATCCCACAGCATTTTAATTCCGAAATCGTTCACAGAGTCTCGGAGAAAGATATCAATGTGTACAAAATGACCAAAAAATGCTCTGTCGTATAATGGGTATAGAGTCGGGTGGTTATGGGGTGTGGTAGCACTCTCTAGTGAGATGACTGCAGAGGGGGGGTGACAGTTTCGTAATTATTTCCAACGTGCACCGTAGCTTCATCCGCGCTCCAAATTGCAGTCTAATGATAATGGGAACTGCAGATGCTGGAGAATCCAAGATAATAAAGTGTGAAGCTGGATGAACACAGCAGGCCAAGCAGCATCTCAGGAGCACAATAGCTTTTGTGCTCCTGAGATGCTGCTTGGCCTGCTGTGTTCATCCAGCTTCACACTTTATTATCTTGCAGTCTAATGACATTGCTGTAAAATGAACCTGCCAATAATTAGCGCGTTTTGATGACAGTAATGCACCAGGACTCGCAGTTCACTTCTGCCCGCCTGAGGTTTCTTTTTTTCTCTCCAACCGGCTCTTACTGATTCTCGGATCACATCAGCCTGTTTTCCTTTTTTACTGTCGGCAGGCAGCTGCTTGAATTGAATCATACTGAAGATTGCATTTGTTTTGTGATGTGCGACAGACATTAATAGTTCTCAAACTAATTTCCCAAGATTACCATGATCGCAGACGCCAGCAAATGAAAATAGGAATAAAGCGTTAAAGAACCACGGAGACATACAAATTGACCACAAAGAAGACAATTCTATGTGTCTGTGCCAGTTAGGGTCTAGGCGATCTTCTTGACTTTTTTTTTGGGGGGGGGGTTTGGTCTGGTCCAAAACATTTGGTATCACTTGCACACATAAGACACATCTTTACTCCGCAAAAGCTTTCATACTTTTGCCTCTCCCACCCTCACAGACGGTGCATTGCAGATTTCCACCACTCTGTGTGTGAAATAGTTTAATTTGCATCTCCTTCATACTTACTGCCGCTTACCCTAAAACTATGTTGTCTGGTTATTGATCCCTTCATCATGGAGCAAACTTTCTTCCTGTCTACCCTATCCATGCCCGTCATAATTTCATGCATATTGTTATCTTTAACGCACCCTCGCTAAAGTTCACAATAGATGTGACAGACATGATATCAACTCTTTCAATATGTAAAATGTTGTTATTGGATATGCTAGCTCTCCACGAACTGACCTTAAATGCTCCAGTTCATTCTACTTTGGCCTGAAACAGTCGGTGCTGTTAGTGATTTCATGTTTATTCAGCGTAATGATCTAAAGCAACAGAACTCCCGGCTTCCACGAAGATTACCTCCACATCGCTGATTTGGCTCTGATATTAACGAAAAGGATAATTCATTTTCTACTCAGGATGCCAAATGGTACACAAAAAAACACAAAGGGCACAGTTTCACAGCAGATTCTTCTGTACACAATCATGAGGGAATTGATTTGCAGGGCCAAGCAGTTTGTCTAAAATATTGAGCAGTAAATCTCACAACCGGGGATGCTTGAAAAAATGGAGATAGTCTGTGCAAGCTTAGAACGTAGCATATGACCGTGGGTGGTCAGCTTTCTTAGAAACATTAGAATAGCTGACTGTGCAGTGTTATATCACTGGGGGACATCAACCTCATTATTGCGTAACTTAAAAAAAGGCATGATGGACACGAGAACATCACGAGTAAAACTACGAGAGAAAGTTTTTACCAGATAAACTCGCAACCTAGCATGCGCTGTCAAGGCAATTGATGGCCACGTTTCTAGTAAACCTCAGCTTCATTTTCAAGACCTGACTCAAATCTGACTCTAAACAAAGGTTGAATTTAAGTAACGTTAATAAACGTAGAATTGGGAAATTACTCTTAGTAATGGAAAGAATGGATCATTGATTTCCACAAAATCAAAACTGGCTAATATTATTCTTAAGGAACAAAAAAGTGTTTTCGCTCTGCAATTCGCACACACAATGACGTCACCGACTCTAAACTGCTCTCCTAAGTAGCCAAAAACTTAACCTTAAGAGTAATTAGGGATGGTTGACAGATACCAGCCATAGCAGAAACAATCACATTGCTTCAAAAACTTTTTAAAAATGCGTTTAGAATTGAGCCTAACAACGTGTGGAGCTGGATGAACACAGCAGGCCAAGCAGCATCTTAGGACCACAAAAGCTGACATATCGGGCCTAGGCCCTTCCCGAAACGTCAGCCTTCCTGCTCAGCCTGCTGTGTTCATCCAGCCTCATACTTTGTTATCTCGGATTCTCCAGCATCTGCAGTTCCCATTATCTCTTTAGAATTGAGCAACTCGTTTTCCTTCGTTTTCCTAGAGTGAAAACAATAATCCTGATTTAATATTGAAAAAACTGTGTTCCACCGGAAGGGATGTGGGAAAAAAAACTTTTGCATAAACCTCTGTGACCCTACAAAAAAAAGTCGATAAAGAACCAATAGTCCATTTAGTTATGTTTTACTATTCTGTATTATCCAGAGTGTTGATCCAGAGGAAGAGATGATGTTCTGGTGGTGACCTGGGTTCGAATCCTACCACGTTAAATGGGGGGATTTGAATTCAATTCTTCATTAATAGTCTGGAGTTTATTGTCTAATGACGCCCATGATGCCATTGTCAATCGTGGAGAAAAAACAAAACGCTAATATAATACCATCCTTTAGTGGTCTGGCCTATATGTGACTCGAGGCCCGCAGAAATGTGGTTGATTCTTAACTGCGTTCTCAGCATTTAAGGATGAGATGACTCCCTCATCTGACGAATGAATAAAGGAAAAAAAATAAACTCCATCCATTTCCTATGGAGAGATGTCGAACGTCTGCTCTCCAGATCGCGGGCATTTTACCCAACAATCTCCATGAGAAATGCATTAACTGATAAATGTATTCCCTTCACTGCTGCATTGTCCGTGCTTACTTGACCAATAAGTGAAAGCAAATTCACAGCAATTACCTCGCTTGAACTACTTCCTGAAACTGCACGGGAAACTAATCTGTTTAAATGCTGTGAGGGATTAACAGTTAAATTTGTCGTTGTAAGAAACTTCCACTTTCATTTTGTTAAAATCATTAACTTTCTTGCTAATTCATGGCATGTCGAAAAAAAGATATGATAGATCGATTGTTTCTGTGATCTATCTACTCGATTCTGCCACTGATATCACCCGAGAATTATTTTCCTCCAGTAATGTTCTCCTAAATCAATATTGCTGTTCCATTTTTTATTAATTTATATTTATTTAATTCCTTGTCATTCATAACGCTTTGCATCCATGATGTCTTTTGCACCAAGCGCCTTTTTTCGTGATAATAAAATGTGAGGCTGGTTGAACACAGCAGGCCAAGCAGCATCTCAGGAGCACAAAAGCTGACGTTTCGGGCCTAGACCCTTCATCAGAGGGGGGGATGGGGGGAGGGAACTGGAATAAATAGGGAGAGAGGGGGAGGCGGACGGAAGATGGAGAGTAAAGAAGATAGGTGGAGAGGGTGTAGGTGGGGAGGGAGGGAGGGGATAGGTCAGTCCAGGGAAGACGGACAGGTCAAGGAGGTGGGATGAGGTTAGTAGGTAGCTGGGGGTGCGGCTTGGGGTGGGAGGAAGGGATGGGTGAGAGGAAGAACCGGTAAAGGAGGCAGAGACAGGTTGGACTGGTTTTGGGATGCAGTGGGTGGGGGGGAAGAGCTGGGCTGGTTGTGTGGTGCAGTGGGGGGAGGGGATGAACTGGGCTGGTACTTTACCATCCGACCCCACCACCCAAGACATTTTTCCATCCCCTCCCCTGTCTGCTTTCCGGAGAGACCACTCTCTCCGTGACTCCCTTGTTCGCTCCACACTGCCCTCCAACCCCACCACACCCGGCAACTTCCCCTGCAACCGCAGGAAATGCTACACTTGTCCCCACACCTCCTCCCTCACCCCCATCCCAGGCCCCAAGATGACATTCCACATTAAGCAGAGGTTCACCTGCACATCTGCCAATGTGGTATACTGCATCCACTGTACCCGGTGCGGCTTCCTCTACATTGGGGAAACCAAGCGAAGGCTTGGGGACCGCTTTGCAGAACACCTCCGCTCAGTTCGCAACAAACAACTGCACCTCCCAGTCGCAAACCATTTCCACTCCCCCTCCCATTCTCTTGATGACATGTCCATCATGGGCCTCCTGCACTGCCACAATGATGCCACCCGAAGGTTGCAGGAACAGCAACTCATAATCCGCCTGGGAACCCTGCAGCCATATGGTATCAATGTGGACTTCACCAGTTTCAAAATCTCCCCTTCCCCCACTGCATCCCTAAACCAGCCCAGTTCATCCCCTCCCCCCACTGCACCACACAACCAGCCCAGCTCTTCCCCCCCACCCACTGCATCCCAAAACCAGTCCAACCTGTCTCTGCCTCCCTAACCTGTTCTTCCTCTCACCCATCCCTTCCTCCCACCCCAAGCCGCACCCCCAGCTACCTACTAACCTCATCCCACCTCCTTGACCTGTCCGTCTTCCCTGGACTGACCTATCCCCTCCCTACCTCCCCACCTACACCCTCTCCACCTATCTTCTTTACTCTCCATCTTCGGTCCGCCTCCCCCTCTCTCCCTATTTATTCCAGTTCCCTCCCCCCATCCCCCCCTCTGATGAAGGGTCTAGGCCCGAAACGTCAGCTTTTGTGCTCCTGAGATGCTGCTTGGCCTGCTGTGTTCATCCAGCCTCACATTTTATTATCTTGGAATCTCCAGCATCTGCAGTTCCCATTATCTCTGCCTTTTTTCGTGAGCCCAGTTTCTCTCATCGCTGCAAAATCATATTTGCAGTTGATTAAAAATGACTATCAAGTTGCTCAGTCTCACCAGACCATAGACAGCTGTCACATTGGAGACAAACTACTGGTGGTGGTTTGACATGAAGGACAACACACCTTAGGTGAGGGGAGACGTTGAGAAGGAGAGCATTTCATGGTAATCTCATTTAATGTGGTAATTGAACCCGAGCTGTTGGCATTACTCTGCATTGCAGGCCAGCTGTCAGCTCAGTTGTCGGGACGACTGGCTTGCACTGTATGTGGTTATCTTTGCTTGCAGTTACCCAAACCTGTTTGTCATTCCTGACACCTCGATGTGCTTTCAAAATATGCAGATCTGAGATCTTACATAATCCCTTCTATTTGGTCCTTAGCAATTTTTCAACCATTCCCCAATCTAGTTCTATTGATTTCTACTAGTTCTCTTCTCTAATGTTATCTCCTGGTTTCCACACTTCTGGCAAGTTAATTTAAACTCTGCCCAATATCGTTAGCAATTGACTCCAAAAGGATTGTTGTTGCTGTCAGCTGTTCGCTTGTTTCACAGATCCCTTAGTATGATTTGGACGAGAATGATTTCCTCCTGGACGTCTCTCGATATCCCAGGAATCCCAGACTTTGGGTAGTGCAATGTGCTGCTGTGTAATATTCTGTTGCATGTCACATTGCAGTGTCCAGTATAGCAGAGATATAGATGAATTGAGATTCATGCTATGTTGTGTTATTGCACGCATTCTGGTGTGGTAAATCTCTGTGCCTCCGTGGGATTTCGAGTCACATATTACGTTGCAGTGAAGTCAGCTGTGGGTAGTATAGAGAAGGGCATTAAAGTATGTCAGAATGTGAATATTGAGAGTATTATGATGTGGTGAATTACAGTGCAGTTCAGGGTAGTGTAGCATTATGTGGTGTGTTGAAATATAAAGTATGATTAGATTAGATTTCCTACAGTGTGGAAACAGGCCCTGCGGCACAACAAGTCCACACCGCCCCTTGAAGTATCCGTCCCAGACCCATCCCCCTATAACCCACACACCCGTGAACACTACAGGCAATTTAGCATGGCCGATCCACCTAACCTGCACATCTTTGGAATGTGGGAAGAAACCCACACAGACACAGGAAGAATGTACAAACTCTGCACAGACAGTTGCCCAAGGTTGGAATCGAACCCAGGTCCCTGGTGCTGTGAGGCTGCAGTGCTAACCACTGAGTCACAATTCTGTCCCAAAGTATGGTAAATTATTCTGATGCAGTGCAGCATGGTAACCTATGGTACCTCATTATGAGTGGTGTTGAGTACTGCACTGTATTATGGTGCAAGTCATTTAGTTTGATGCGAAATGGTGCAAAGGTGCAGTACAGTGTATTCAGCAGTGCAATTTACAATGGTATAATATGACATAATTTGTGATTTGGAGCAGTGAGGAGCAGCGCCTCAATGTGTTCTCCTTGTAATTATCAGAATATGTAGGTCTCTGGAATGTTAATGTCTTCCAGATCATGTTGGGGAAAACCAGCATTCTAGTGTGCTATGAGTCATGGCTGCAGCTAGGAGAATAAAGAATTTAGCCAAGCAGCCCAGCTCATCCCCTCCCCTCCCACTGCATCCCAAAACCAGCCCAGCTTGTCTCCGCTTCCCTAACCTCTTTTTCCTCTCACCCATCCCTTCCTCCCACCTCAAGCCACACCTCCATTTCCTATCAACTAACCTCATCCCACCTCCTTGACCTGTCCGTCTTCCTTGGACTGGCCTATCCCCTCCCTACCTATACTCTCCTCTCCACCTATCTTCTTTTCTCTCCATCTTCGGTCCGCCTCCCGCGCTCTCCCTATTTATTCCAGAACCCTCTCCCCATCCCCCTCTCTGATGAAGAGTCTAGGCCCGAAACATCAGCTTTTGTGCTCCTGAGATGCTGTTTGGCCTGCTGTGTTCATCCAGCTTCACACTTTGTTATTTTAATATAGCCAATATGCTTGTCAACACCTATTTTGTGATGCGATCTGCATCCTTGCTGAAATCAACAGCAAAACAAAACACAATAGCTACCTTATTAATGCGTTCTTATGCAAAGAAAATTTCCATTCTCGGTAACTTTCAGAGAATATAATTCAATGGGTGGATATTGGATAAATGGACTGAAGGCACCAGGATCCATTTCTGAGCTCATTTCAGATGTATTTTATTATTTATTAGTTCAACAAGTAGGGTCAATGGGCGTTTCGTCACTTTCTTGAATTGTTCTCTGAACTTCGTCTGCGTCACTCCATAAATAAATGTATTTGTACAGCAACTTAAACTCCGCAATATATATCCAACTTGTTCAAAGATATATAAAGAGTCATTATCTTTAGGGCCATTGCTTTTAGTAATGATATAGTAGAAGAATTCCAGGACATATAAAAGCCATAAAAGCACAAAACTCCCTGATATGGCAAAGAGCAAAATTACAGATTTTCTTCGGCTCTCCATTTCTGGGTCATTCTGATTATGTCCCTTGCTTTTTCCTCTCAGGCCCTTACGAATTTGATTTGCCACCAGAATATGCCTGACTGTCAGAGCATTGAGCAACATGATGATTGCAAATGGAAGCAGTGGCGTTAATATCGTGTCAAACCAGTCAAATACCAACCAAGCAGCATTAGTGTAAAAACTTGACTTTATATCACAGAACCATGGTACATTGTTTATTATCTCCTTTGGTTTATATGTAAAATAATAGGGAATGTTCTTTAAACACAGTAGACTGCAGGTTGTAGCAATGACCACAGCTGCATTCTTATTAGTGCAATAATTTGTTTTCAGCTTCTGGCAACATATCGCAATAAAACGATCAAAAGAGAAAGTAACTGTTAACCACACAGAGTTATCTATTGATGCCCGACGCAGGACTTTAATAATGCTGCACACGAGTGTTACTTGAAGGAAAGAACCTGGGAAATAATAAGAACTAATCCTCTTCAATATGACCTCTGTGATAATGACTAGTTGATCAGCAGCTGCCATGGCCACCAGATAGCGACTGATACAAGCAGAAAGACCACACTTTCCTTGGGATAGGATTATAATCGCCAACAAATTAACTGAAAGAAGGATAAAATCCACCATAAATTAATCTTGTACACAAAATAAATTTCCATAACTGAACACAAACACGATAAAAGTGTGTATAATGCACAAGTAGTCTCAGGTAATTTTATCTATGCTATAGTTTATCTATGTTTGTGAATCAAAAATGGCCAAATCTAAGTCCAATTTCCAAGTTATTTTGGGCTGACTGAGCACATGATGATGCTATTAACTGTATGAGAACTTTACCTTATTTAAGCCACTGAACACATGAAAAAACTGCATAGTATTAAAGCATTCCAATTTCATTAACCTACATCCTGTACAATTTAATAATGATTAAATTCTCACTGTAGTGCTTGGACCGAACAATTGCATATGTCAAAGACAATGTTTGGAGTATTAAAGTCCACTAAGCTAATGTAACAGTATGTTCCTATCCAAAAATTTCTCCAAACAAATATGGGAATTATGCCCCAATTTCATAACAGTTTAGTGAAAGTCGTTGAACAAGTAAAATAGAAATAAACATAGGACCAGACTGACAAAGACAAGAAATAATCTGTCTGCATCCACACATTTCGGTTCACAGGTCTTCACTTTTTTTAAAAAGACCTTTAAACCAAAACATAGCATAATGTCTTAGCCTAATTAATGGTTCAAAACAGAATAATACTTACAGTAAAGTGGAGATTGCAAATATAGACTGATCCACACACAGTAATCATACTGAAGATGTAAATTTTTGCAACGAGCACAGCTGGAATATTAATAAACAATCCCTTTCCTGGGGGAAAAAAGACAGTTCACCATCTCAGGTGTGGAATTACTAAATACAATAGATAACCATCTCTTACCAGGAATACCAATGAGAGCAAGAACCAGGTAGTATACTTTTCTGATGCCGCGAAATATTTCAATCATTTTTTTTGAAGGAAGAATTGAGATTGTATTGTTCCACAGATAATCTTTCTGAATTAAATGCTGTGATTCCACATATCTGGAGGCATTAATTTATCCCCTCTGAAATCTCCACTGGGACATCCAGGTGCAACATCATTCAAATTATCTTTACATCTTTGACTAAACAGATAATGATAACTACTTGCAACTTAAGACAACAAAACGTAGAGCAGGATGAACGGAGCAGGCCAAGCAACATCAGAGGAGCAGGAAGGGTGACACTTCGGGCCTAGACCCTTCTTCAGAAAAACCTATGCAACCTCTGTGTGTTAAAATACTTGTAAATGACAATTCCAAAATTGAAGAGGCAATGTATAAACAACATTGATAGTATTTTCTGTGTAAAATTTAAATAAAAGGAGGTTGCTTTGTCTTAGCATGAGTTTATTTGCCTGCAAATACTAAAATAATTAAATATACATCTCGTGTATATTTAACGTTGTGCTCACTTGGGCTCTGTTATGGTTATTGAAAGCAACATAGCAAACACTATCAATTTTAATTAACTGCCACCTCCTCCCCAAATCAAAGTAAACTCTGAGCCAAAATTCAAACAAACAATTGCCGCCAACTCTTTGCATTCTAATACCCTTTTAAAACATTTCCAGAATTGTCACATAGTCCACTTGAACCTACATACTCAGTTCAAGCTGCACCACATTTTAAGGAAATTTTGTATTTCTTTCATGGACTGTGCGTGTTGCTGACCAGGGCAACATTAATTGCCAATCCCTTCTTGTTCCATTGAAGATGGTGGTGAGCAGCCTCCTTGAATCTCTGCTATCCTAGAAAAGCATGTCGATTGCTCCTGCTGTTAAAAAGGGAATTCCTGATTTTTTTAATCTTGGGACAGTGGTAAGTGTCATGGAGAATGACCAGGAGATGTAGAGAGTTCTTCAAGAAAGTGAACCTTTATTTGCAAACAAAGGCTGTGACAATCAGAAAGTGGTTTTCCGATTGCCCCCGATCCTCGGGGCTTGTCATCCATTGTACATTTTCAGTTATCATGCTCTTCCTCAGGTTGCCAGCATAACCAATTGTGTTAATTAGCATTATCTCTCCAAGCTATCCGTCTGCTGAATCATCTCTGCTACAATTACTTCTCAACTTAGTAGACTATGATTATTTTCTGCCACAATGGTCTCTTCTACTTCAAACTTAATCTATAAGATAGTGATTATTTATTACTACATCTGCCACAATGGTCCTTCGCCTCAGGTTGACCCCATTACATCATGCCTATACTCAAGCATCTCATTCTATTAAGGTACAGAATTTCATTGATTATTGTAACATTCCATAATTCAGTACATCATCCTACTGATCACTGTGAGATTTAACCCTTCATCTGCCCCTACATTTTTATTTTCCATCATCCCCCCCTTGGAGACCTTTTGCTCTCACTCAGAGGGAGAAACCAATAAGTGCAGACCTCCTGTGGGCCAATGAAAACCTTGCCAACCCCAACACGGGCCAAGTGAATTTTGAGGCCCAATACTTAAAAGGTTCTTCCACTGATTTTGGAGTGCCTGGGCCAAAAACCTGTCCCCCAAAAGCCAGAACAGGGGGAAAGACCCACGGACCCTCACAGTCTAAGGCCCACGCATCCCACTGAAGTGGCTTTGGCATCTTCTTTCAAACACACTTCCTGCACCATATCAGATGCCAGATCATAGTAGTAGAGTGATGCATGGCTGTTAGAGGAGGAGGCTGGTCCGGGGGTTGTTGGAAGAATGAAGACTTGCCGTGTAGTAATGTGCACGAAAAGAGACTTCACAAAAGGTAAGGCACAACAAAAACAAAAGCGACGATGACTAGTACAATACCTACAATAATTTCAACCTTGGCAAAACAAGCCCCCCCATGCCCCCAGTATTTTATTTAACCAGTCAAAAGCCTGATGACAAAACCCTGCATTGCCCTTTAATTCCTGCCTCAGACTTCTTAGCTCTGCCATTGGTTTAGTAAAGGAGCCCCCTGGGCTGGTGTTGTTAGGTATAAAGGTGCAGCAGTGCTCCCCCAAGGCTTCAAGGGCGTCATAAGTATAATTAATGAATTGTTGTTGGTTATAGTGGGTGTAATTAATCCATTCAGTATTTTGACTGACCCCTATGATTGGCATGAGGGCTTCAAAGCCTGTAGCAATTTCATTGTGGGCCTTGACCTCATTGGGGATGCCCCTTGGCTGGCCTATGCTGTCAAGTCACACCTTTGGATCAGGGACATACAGTCGCTTAGAGCAGCGCATAACTGATGGAGGTGGTGTGCCCAATTGAGTGTGTGGTGATATTACAACCTCATGAAGGAGCATCACACGGGTGCAACAGCCACTCCAATCCTCGGGCAGTATCGAGCGCAATCCCCCTCTCTTGCAGTACAACCAACAAGTATCTGCTAATGGGTTACGTTGGGAACTGAGGACAGCTCCAAACGCGGTGACAACCTCAAGCTCAATGGTGTTTCCACAAAGGCTTTCAAAGTGGTCTACTGGTTCAGAGCCATTACGTCTAAAACATTCAAAGCTCAAGTCTTCACGAATATCAAAGGCAGCCGTGGGGAACGTATAATTAGTCCTACTGGTGGACCACAGGGCTTTATGACCACCCCATCACTGGAGGTGCTGTTGTTCTATGGGGTCTCATTGATAAAATGCAGAGGCTTGGAGAAGGAGGCATCAGAAAGGACACTGGCGCTGCATGTAAGTTGATGAATCATTCGGGTTAATGGGTCGGGTGGCTTGTTGCACTCACCATTGAGCACAGGTTATGGAGTTATAGGGCATGGGGACAACATTAAATGATGGAGTTGCCTTGGTGCATAGGAAACAGTCCTGTCAGGCCATCATCTTAGCTGTATAGTTCACCCATCGATACCAGTGATTATTAGGGGCATGCATCCATGTCAGGGAAGCAGGCTCTACATTCCTGACATTCCTGTGTCTCCCAACCTGTCTAACACCAGTATCATTAGGCCAGGTCAGCCATGTTAATGGTTTCCAAGCCTGTATACGAGTATGCAGGTCTGGCACTAGGGAGGGAAGCTTCAAGGGCCATCCCTGTCCTTTCCCCGGCCTCAACACCAGGAGAAGGACCACCTGCCACAGACTCATCTACAGCCTCATCGCTGCTCAAATTATCAGCATCTTCAGGGACCTCACCACCCCTTGCTCATGATCCCACTGGGGGGTACTAGTTTCCTGCACAGTTTCCTGCGCGTCCTGTTCGTGTTCAGCCCCTTCAGTCTCAGCCCCACTTACCTCCGCTTCAGAGTCAGTGTGTATCTGCGGTACAGCTTTAGTGCAGTGATTACGGTGGTGCCACACATGTCGTCCCTTCACTCGGACGGCAGTAGGTGGTTCCTTAGTTACCATGAAAGGTCCTTCCCTCTTGGCTCATTCCACCACCTCCAGAAGACTCATACGTACACCCGGTCCCTGGGCTTGATAGGTCCTTCTTTGTTACCAGGTGCCAGTTCTTTTTGTTTCTCCTGCGTGTGGATAGGCTCATGTATCATGGTTAGCTGCTGCATATGCTGTTTAAGTTCTAGGGTTAGTTGCTCCAGACCGGGCTCTTCATATGGGCCCCTCCACTTGGGCACCGGCATGGGCCTGGCTGTAAGCATCTCGTGCGGTGTTAAATTTGTCATGCAGTTAGTCTGCATGCGGTAACTCATTTGTGCTAGTGGCAGCGCATCGACCCAATTAAGCTTAGTACTTGCGCAGATTTTATTTATCTTAGCTTTTAGAGTCCCATTAATTCTCTCTACCATGCCCCATGACTGAGGATGGTACACACATCCAAACCTCTGTTTGATCCTTAAAGCCTGTAGAACCAACTTAACTACTTTTTGTACAAAGGCAGACCCATTGTCTGAACTGATTTGAGACTGTATGCCAACCCTTGGGATAGCTTCATTCATCAGAAATTTTGCTGCTGCTCCTGCTCCCATGTCTTTGGATGGAGCTGCTTCCACCCATCTGCTGAACTTGTCAATCACCACTAACATGTATTTTTTCCCTCTCACCTTCTTTATCATATCAACGTAGTCAATCACTGAGAGCTTAAAAGGTCCTTCAGATACTGGTGCCCTATAGGGGTAGTTATCCCCTTTATGATGTTATACTGGGCACACACCTCACATTGTGATAGCATATAGTCCACTGAAGCCTGCAAGTGGGGTGACCAGAACCCGTCCCATTTTATTTTCCTTATTATTTCTCCTCTTGCACAGTGATCGAGTCCATGCGCTTCTGAAATAAGAATTGTCAACAAAGGGGTGGGTGCCACCCATAGACCATCCTCTGTACTCCACAGATCCATTTGATTCTGCCTGGCTCCCCTTTGCTTCCATAGTGTTTGCTCTGCTAGGATGGCTGAACTTTGAATTTCAGTGATGTCCTCTATTGTTGGCTCTGGGTCTATCTGCACCTGGGGTGCAATGACAGCTGAAGAACACCCCAAAGCTACCCTAGCTGCCTCATCTGCTGCCTGATTACCATTTATCACCATATCACTGCCTTTTCTGTGTGCTTGGCATTTGAAGACAGCCAGTGCCTTTGGCTTCATCATAGCATTAGTCAATTCTATAATTTGTTCACAATGTGGTGTGGGTTCCCCATTTCTTTTCATGAAACTTCTCTGCTTCCACACTGCCCCAAATAGGTGAAATACTCCATGAGCATAGGCCAAATCCATGTAGATGTCAGCCTTCTAACCTTCCATTAGCTCACAAGCCGCCATTAATGCCTTCGTCTCAGCCAATTGGGCTGAACAGGGTTGTGGGCAGGTCTCCAGCTTAATTGTCTTGAACTGGGGTTGGTCACACATCACAACTGAAAATCCTGCATGATTCCCATCATAGTCCCTATAAGATGAACCATCCACAAACAAAATCTCTTTGTCTTGAGCAGGCAATGGCTCAGATTGTAAATCAGCCCTCAATTTAGCAAATGTGGTTACCTCCCTAACACAGTCGTGGGGTTCTCCTTCATACTTTAGTGGGACGTAGTCTGCTATATTCTTTGTAGTGCATCTCTGTATTGTTATGTCTGGGAATGTTAACAACATTCGATATGCTACAATCCCAGCAGGTGTCAGTACAAATTGTCCTCTCTCTACCAATTCCACTACCTTATGGTGTGTGTGCAGTACAACAGGATAACCCATTGTTACAGAAGATGCCTCCTCGTATGCATAATATGCAGCTGCTAATCCTTGGTAACACTTCATCCAGTTGAGTGCTATAGTAAACAATAGGCTGTTTGGATTTCCCTACCCCTGCCTCCTGCATAAGCACTGCAGTGGCATACCCTTCCTGCCTGTTTGACACTTAGAGATGGAAAGGTCTGTCATAATCAGGCAGGGCCAATGCTGGAGCTGACTGTAAGGCCTGTTTAAGGGTGTTGAAGGCCGTCACAACCTCCTCATTCCATTGCAGGGCACTCTTCAAGCACGAGTGTCCAGCTTCCTCCATTATTTTCCTTACGGGTGCTGTAATTTTGGCGTACTCCTCAATCCAGTCTGAACTAAACCCTGTCATCCCCGAGAATGTCATCATTTGTCCTACTGTCCCAGGTCTAGGGGCTTTAGTAATTGCCTCAATCTGATTCGGCACAATCATCTTAGTCCCCTTAGAGATCACTCTGCCCAAGTACTCAACACATTGTTCACAAAACTGTAGTTTCTTCCTGGACACGTTATGTCCCCGCTTTGCCAGTTTTTCCAGGAGGAGGAGGGTATCTTGCTCACACTGTTCCTGACTTTCTGAGCAGACTAATACATCATCAACGTACTGAATCAACGTATTTCCCAAAGTCATGCTTTCTAAGTCTGATTTTAAAACTTGGTTAAATACATGTGGAGAATGTTTAAACCCCTGCAGCATTCTAGTGTAAGTGCACTGTTGACCTTTGTACATAAAGGCAAAAAATACTAGCAATGCTCTGCTAGTGGAATACTAAAGAAAGCAGAACACAACTCAACAACTGAAATCCAGCCTGCCTGTGGGGGTACATTGGTCAACAGTATGTGTGGATTTGGAACTAAGGCTGGCCAACCCGCCACCACTTCAGGTAGGTCTCTTCACGACCCTGGTTGTTGCGCCAAATTTGTCCTGGAGAATGACCAGGAGACGTAGAGAATTCTTCAAGAAAGTAAACCTTTATTTGCAAACAAAGGCTGTGACAATTAGAAAGTGGTTTTGCGATTGCCCCCGATCCTCGGGGCTTGTTATCCTTTATACATTTTCAGTTACCATGTTCTTTCTCAGATTGCCAGCATAACCAATTATGTTAATTAGCGTTATCTCTCCCAGCTATTCATCTGAAGAATCATCTCTGCTACAATTATTTCTCAACTTATTAGACTATGATTATTTTCTGCCACAATGATCTCTTCTACTTCAAACTTACTCTATAAGATTGTGATTATTTATTACTACATCTGCCACAATGGCCTTTCACCTCGGGTTGACCCCATTACATCATGCTAGTCCTTACTTCTATGTTACATGCTTTAATTAACCTAATTAAGCTGCTGTTAATAGCTAGCCTAGTTATTCTACCATTGTTCTACACTCCCTTGACCTATGCTCAAGCACCTTATTCTGTTAAGTACAGCATTTCATTGATTATTGTAACATTCCATAATTTAGTACATCATCCTACTGATCACTGCAAGATTTAACCCTACATCTGCTCTTATATTTTTATTTTCCATCATAGGAAGGCAATATATTTCCAAGTCAGAACAGTGTATGGCTTGGAGAGCAGCTTGCAGTTCTTGCTGTTCCTGTCCATCTGTTACTGGTACCCTTCTATGTGGTGGATAATAAACATCAAATATTCTGCTGAAGGAGCCATGGTGAGTTATTTGTCTTTGAGAAACATGCTCATGGTTTTGTTCTTTGCAAATACTAGACCAGTAGTCTTTATGTTCCATACATCATCCTCCACTATGTCCACTCACTGCAAATTGATGCAAATCATTGATTATCATAAAACAAATATGCTTCACCAGTGCTCTTTAGCCCTTATATCTGGCCTATGTGTGTCTTGAGCCCCAAGTAAAGACAATGTCTCTTAATGTTTCTCTGAATGACCTTGAATTCCACCCAGTTCAAGGGGAATTAAGGATGGAAAATGAATACACCTTTGCAAGTGTTGCTTATTCTGTGAAAGAATAAAAGGAAAACAAAGTCATAATAATGTGAAAGATGAGCAGTTCATCTTTCAAGTATGCAATGTAATTGAACACAAATGTTGATTCCAAAAAGTTCTAGGCACATAAAGCCTCCACCAATTGTTGCACTGAATTTGTCTCCCTTCCTCTCTCTGTGTACCTTTCTTTTTGCTTTTGTGTGACAATTCACCATTAGTCTACGATTCACATCTCTTCAAAATAGCTCATTTATTCTTGTGCCATCTTCATTTCTTTTGGTATGGCATTGTAGATTACCATTTACATTCTCCAGTATTTGCACAATTGCCAAAATTCTGCAGTTCTCTGGAATTCAATCTCATCCTCAATCATTCCTTTAACTCATTAAATGCTGTGACACTTCTGTCTCTGCCCATTTCTATCTCGCTCCAGTTCTGATGTAAGTTCATTTATTTGATTTCATCACATGACATTATGCGATTGGACAATTCAAATCACAAAATGCTGTTTTTAATGATAGACCATATGCTTTTATTTTCTTCTCTCATCTAGCACAGTCTTCAGGCACTGAGGCACGTTCATACAAAACTTAAGACTCCCTTTGACAAAAGAACAGAGGTTCGTTGAAAAAGAAATGAAATGTGAAGCAAATATTTGAGGAGATACAGCAGATGCAATGATACCAAAGCATGACGAAAAATAATGCCTAAAATTGCTTGCCAACAATATTCATTACAAAGACCCCAGGACAATCTTTGCTTTAAATACCTTTTCACCACGTAACTGACTCCTGCCATTTTAATTACAGTAAAATGTGGATTTGGTTCAAGCAATCCATTCCAAATATGCTGACCTGAAGTTTCCCACAATTCTTAAACTTTTTTTTTCTGATGATCTGCAGGTTTCTAATGAAATTTTCCTTGTTTGGAGGTTTAACAGACTGTTGTTTTGCTAAGCTAACTTATTACGATAACTGCCTTGAATCATTCTCCCAGGAATAAAACTAATCTTGGTTTTAAATACAGCACAATTTCTGCTGAACAAAATTTAAAAAAAACAAATGATTTGTACCATTTCTTTTTGGTCGTGGTAATATCTAAATCATCTTAAATTGTTTTAAGCCAGAAGTGGTGTTAATGGTCTTGATGGTTTACTCTTGTCATCAGCACCACATTCTTATAAATATCATTTTATGATCGTATTGACACATTTGATTAGGTCAATGTTCCAGATGGGTTCTTTGTTCTACAGACAGACATTAAGTATTTTCATCACACCTTAACCCAGGAAAGAATGAAAATGCATAAAGAACATATGCCATTTCAAACAATCCTCGTATCCTTTGAATCACAGTTGTCAGTTTCTTTCAATGTTCTTGATAATAAATCAGACACAGTTTTATTTTCAAGATGCATGAATGATGTTGAAATTTTATGGTTGGAGGATTAAACTCTAAAAAAAAACTTGTGTTAAAAAAGTTGAAGTGCTCTTGACTTCATCAGTTAATGGAGCTGGCCAAAATAAGCAACTCAAGCCAATTTTGGCGTGATTTCTGTGTGTCCCCTTATTTCAATGCAGTCATCCAAACTTGGAGCCCATGCAAGCTTTCTTTTGTCCTTGCATTCTTCAATGTTGCATGAAGCAATGCATATCTTTGTGACACATTTGGATTTGGCTCTACCACAATAGGTGAAGTTTAGATCTTCTGTTCAATCATGCCATTGTCCATCAAGGGCTTAAATATCTTCCCTCCCCTAGTTGACCTAAATTCTGGGCATTCATTCTGTAAAGATTGTCTTCTGTATTACTGTTGGATAGAGCCAGAATTGTTTCCTCATTGATCCATTGAGACAATTTCAAAGTATCGGTCTGTTAAAGCCTTTCCAAATCTTATCAGACATTCTTAAAATCAAGGAGAAAAAACATTTATGATAGATTACTTTCATATTATCTAAAAAAAAGCTCGATTATCAGCTTTTCAATTTCTAACCCATTCTCCATTGGTTCTAATTTTTGTAGTTAAATTTTGTTCCCTGTTTGATTTACCACCATTGATTTCCATATCGTCCTTGTTATCATATCTCTTTAACATAATAGCATGATATACTTTTGATTATACCTCTTGTCTTGAGCACTCAGTAAATAATTCTAGATTGTGCTAAAATGTAGTGGATCTCACTTTTCACGGTCGCGCAGTGGCAAGTATTAATTTATACAATCTCTCTCCAAAGCAATGTTTCCAAATTTGCTCATTTTCCCTGTTGCAAACTCTTCAAATGTTGTTTAACAAATCTGGATTAACACTTCAGTTCGTTCGCTTTGAAACTCAAAGCATCAGTTAGAAGCTTAGCCTCAGAGATTCTGTGTATAATTCTCACTTAATCAATACGTTTTTATTTCTCAAAAAAGAACATAAATTTCTGAGGTCAAAACATGTCTCAGCGGACCTGGCAGCATCTGTGGAGAGAAATCAGAGTTAATATGATTCTGATGAAAGGTCATTGGGCCCATAATGTTCACTCCAATTTCGTTTCACAGATGCTGTCAGATGTGGTGAGTTTTCCAGCAATTTCTGTTTCTGATTTCCAATATCTGCAATTCTTCTTTATTGTTTGTTTGTTTTTGTTTTGTTCCCTGCTTTTGTTTTCTCATCTTGTCTCTATATCAGTTCAAAACATTGAATCTTGTGGACATGATACTGCCATCCCTAATGGCAAAGAGTCATAGAGATCTACAACACAGAAAGAAGGTTCTGGCATACTGACCTCTACATTGCAGAGGCTGAGCATTAGCTCTCAGATACCTTCTCCTATCTTCCCTGGACCATTACGCCACCATGACAAAAAAGGCCATTCTATCTACTACAGTAACTGATTTAATTTCAGCGAGTGACCTTCCCCACCCCACTGCTTCCAAGCTGATAGTCCACAAGCCCCACACAGCTCGTTCCTACCTCCTTCCAAAAATCCACAAATAGTACTGTCCAGGAAGACCCATTGTTTCAGCTTGCTCCTGCCCCACAGAGTTCATCTCTTCCTACCTTGACTCAGTTTTCTCTCTCTGGTATCTCCGTGATTTCTCTGACGCCTTACGCCACTTTCAAAGCTTCCAGTTTCCAGGTTCCATCCACCTCCTCTTTACCATAAATATGCAATCCCTTTACACATTCATTCATGCCAGGATGGTCTTAGGGCTCTCCACTTCTTCCTGGTGCAAAGACTTGAACCATCCTCATGCACCACCATCCTCCGCCACTTGGGTCAGCTCATCCTCATTCTCAACAACTTCTCTTTTAACTCCTTTCATTTTCTCCAGGTCAGATGGGTGGCCATGGGCACCAGCATGGGCCCCAGTTCCCCAGTTATGCCTGTCTCTTCATGGAGAATGTGGAACATTCTTTGTTCCAGTCCTATTCCAGCCCCCACCCACAACTCTTTCTCCAAAGTATCAATGCTATCATTGGTGCTCCTTTTCTCGCCCGTCTGGAATTCATTGATTTCACCTCTAATTTCTACCTTGCCCTCACTTTCACCTGGTCTATCTCTGACTCCTCTCTTCACTTCCTCAACATCTCTGTTTCCATTTCTGGTGATAGACTAGCCATTAATATTCATTATAAACTCAAGGATTCCCACAGCTACCTGGACTATACATCCTCACACCCTGCTTCCTCTAAAGGCTCCATCCCATTCTCTCAGTTCCTCTGTCTCTGTCACATATGTTTAGATTAGGTCAACTTTGACAAGGGAGCTTCCAAAATGTCCACTTGTTTCCTCAACTGAAAATTCCCCAGCTCCATTGTGAACAGGGCCCTCAACGGGGTCTGACCCATCTCCTGCACTTCCGCCCTCACCCCTTCTCTCCTCTTCCACAACAGTGATAGGGTTCCCCTCGTCCTTGCCTACCATCCCACCAGCATCCACATCCAGAAGATCATAAGACGCCATTTCTGCCACTTCCAGTGAAATGCTACCACCAGACATATATTCCCCTCTACTCCCCTGTTTGCCTTCCACAGGGATTGTTCCCTCTGGTACACTATGGTCCACACTTCCTTCACCCCCAGCAACCCCTCACAGCACCATGACGCCCATTTACCTCCTCCCTCCCCATACTCAAGGGCCCAAATATACTTTCCAGGTGAAAAAACACTTCACGTGCACTTCCCACAATCTATTCTATGCATTTGCTCCTTACAATGTGATCTCCACTGGGGAAATGAAGCATAGACTGGATATTTGCTTTGCAGAACATCTATGTTCTGCTCACAAAAAAAGACCCTGAACTACCTGTTGCCTGCCACTTTAACACACTATCATGTTCCCTGGCCAACATGCCTGTCTCTGAGATAGTAGGAACTGCAGATGCTGGAGACTCTGAGGTAACAAGGTGTAGAGCTGCATGAACACAGCAGGCCAAGTAGCATCAGAGGAGAAAATTTCTGAGGAAGGATCTAAGCCTGAAACATCAGCCTTCTTGCTCCTCTGATGCTGCTTGGCCTGCTGTGTTTATCCAGCTCTATACCTTGTTATGTATGTCTCTGGCTTGTTGAAGTGTTCCAGCAAAGCTCAACACAAGCTGGAAGAACAACATTTCATTTTCCACTTGGGGGCCCTGCAGCCCTCTGGGCTCAATATCGAGTTCAGCAATTTTAGGGCCTAAACTCTCCCATGTCCCACTCCTCTACCCCACACACCAGGCCTTGTTATCACATAGCCGACAATTGTATGCTACCTATTGTTAGTCACCAACAGTCCCCATTAACAATGATTCATGCTCCTAGCCAGATTGTTATCAACTCCTCTTTCTATCCAACTGCTCTTCTCTCTCTTCAAGCTCTAACCTATCTTTTATTCCCTGCCCTATCACCCTCCTTATTTTCTGTATATAAACTGACATTTTCCCAGCTGCCATCAGTTTTGAGGAAGGATCATTGAGCCCAAAATGTCAACTCTGATTTTTCGGCACAGATGCTGCTAGACCTGCAGAGCTTTTCCAGAAACCTCCATTTGTGTTCCTGATTTACAGCATCCACAGTTCTTTTGGTTCCTAATTACAGAAAGAAGGCTCTTTGGCTCATCATATCCTCACCAGTCAACAAAAATACTGAACTATTCTCATTGGGTTCCACCAGGCTATTCAGTTCCTGGCCTCATTACAGCCATTGTTTAAACATGGACAAAATAGCAAAATTCCAGAGGTGAACTGAGACTGGCAGTCTTCGATATCAACAGTGCATTTGACTGAATGCAGCAATCAAGGATCTTTAGCAAAACTAGGATCAGTGGAAATCTTGAGGACAAACTTTCTGGTGGGTGGCGTTATAACTGACACATACAAAGTTACTCATGGTTTTTGCACATCAATAACCTCAGCTCCAGGATATTTCTGTATGATTGCCTCAGGCTAGTATCCTAGGCCCCAACATCTTCACCTACCTTATCAAATGAGTTTTCCCCATCCAAAGTTCAGAAGATTCAGATGTTTGCCAATCATTCTGAAATCGCCCATGAACAAATGCAACAAGATCTGGACAATATCCAAGCTTGGGCTGACAAATGACAAGAAACATTTATGCCACACAAATTCTGGGCAATGCCCATCTCAATCTCAACCTAACCAATGCCCCATGACTTTCAATGATTTTATAATCACTGAATCCCTCATTATCAACATCCTGACAGTTACCACTGACCAGAACCTCATCTGGAGCTGCAAACACAATCACATTGTCCACAAGAACAGCTCAGAGGCTAGGAAGATTGAAGTGAGTAAATCACTCCCAGATTCCATGAAGTCTGTCCATCATCTGTAAGATAGAATACACCCTATTTGCCTGGATGATAGCAGCTCCAACAACACCTAAGAAGCTTGACACCATCCAGGACGAAGAAGCTTGCTTTACTGGAAACACATCAGCAAACATCCACCACTGATGTTTACAAGCAGTGAGTACTGACTACAAGATTCACTGCAGAAATTGACTAAAGATCATCAAAAAGCAGTTTCCAAACCCACCACCACTTTCATCTAGAAGGACAAGGGTAGCATATACATGGGAACACCACTATCTGCAAGTTCCCCTTCAAACCATTCAATATCATAACTTGGACATATATTGCCATTCCTTAAATGTTGATGAGTCAAAATCCTGGAAATTCCTCCCTATGTGCATTGTGAGTTAACCTACATCATGGTGACTGCGGCAGTTCAAGAAGACAACTCGGTCTTCTAAGGGCAGTTATGGATGGGCTATAAATGTTGGCAAGTGAGCAGCATTTATGAGTGAATAATGAAAAAAAAACCTTAATCATTCGTGACAAAAGCTCCACTTCTGGTCTTTAAAGTTTGCTGCTATCTCTCCAATGTGCCTTCGGATTTTGGGTTATATGATAGCTGTAAATTGCTCCACTCCCAACTATTTGTCATTTCTGTGAACATATACAATATGAAATTTGAAGCTTATTTCTGATTTTTTGAATGTGTGAGACTTTGCTGGCTAGGCCTGTGCTCATTGCCCATTTCTATTTGAACCTGAGAAAGTGGTGATGGACTTTTCTTGAACCTGCCCAGTTCATTTGGCTCAGGCATAGACATTGTGTTTTTATGTGCATTTTACCAGATCTTGACAGAGCTTATTTTAAATTATGGCACTCCTGTTTCATATAAGTAAAAATGAATGTGGCTTGGAGAAGTTGTGTGTCTTTGTGCTCCCTTCTATCTGCTGCCTTTACACTTGTAGATGATAAGGTTAATGGTTTTGGAAGGTCCTGCCTAAACAGACTTTGTGCATTTCTAAAATGTATCTTGCAGATGAACACACTGGTGTTACAGCATGATGGTGATGAAGAAGGTGAACATTTGAGGATAATGCACTAAGTGTATGTAATGCTGCAGGAAAGGTTAGTAGATGGCACTTAGGAAACTAGTTTGCGTATGTTCAACTTGAGGTCATAAGACATAATGAGGTCTGGCATCAATAATTTGTAAATCCACAACAAAACCCATCATTACATACCATAATTCATCTTGTACAATGTATATAAGCTTGGCAATGGAGGGAATCTGGGACTTTGGCAGGAATGCTTCATTTGTTTAGTAAGTCTATGTCTGGACATCAATCATATTCATGTAGGTATGAAATCACATGTAATCCAAGTACCTTAAGGACAGCTGCTTCACGTTCACGATTATTGAGATAGTTTGGTTTAAAGTTCCATATATCTGCATTTGAATACCATTTGAGAGGAGGCATTTGATCCCATTTCCACATAGCACTAGTCAGGTTTGCTGAGTCAGTAAGGTTATCATTACAATGCTTCTGTTCCATTACAACTCAAAGATACATGGCGAAGCCCAAAAGGTACCTGTGCAGGGATGGGAATAGAAGTAATTGATTAGAAATATTTGAGCTTTAATAAGATAAAAATGGAATTGGGATTAGTAGCCCCAGTCAGCTGCTTAATGGATGAGGAGATGTGAGAGGACGTTGATCTGGTTACCTGTGTCAAAGGCAACAGGAAAAAAAAACAAATAGGATTGAAAAGGACAGTTTATCTTTTTGACACAGACACACAGGATGTGACTTATGACATTGACACATTAATCTGGAACTGTCACTGAGCAGAAATGTAATCGGATTGAGTCAAACATGGAATTTTGGGAATGATGGATCTGATTTGGGAGGCAGATGTTTCTAGCCATTTAGGCAGGAAAGGGTGTCTTGGATGTAATACCTTAATTTTAAAATGGCTTCCTAAACATTCTGATTCTACACTACCCAAAGTGCCATTTTGGTAAAATAGATTGCCCTCCCTCCAACATCATATATATGTAAGTTTTTCTGGTTGATGCCCAGAACTTACAGTACTACAAGTGATAGTTTCAGTTTAGAGAAAGCTACACAGTCTTGAAGCATCTGCAATTGGCGTTGAGCATTCACCCTTGGAACGTTGCTCAGATTAAACGAAATCACTTAATGTCTGTCTAAAATGGCTAAAAAGCTAATTCTGGAAAGGCAAAGTCTGCTCACGATTTCTATTCCCATGGAGACAGGTCCCTCATGTATTAAGTATTCCCTTTGCCTTCCTGATTTCTTTTTGTAATCAGTGCACAAGATACCAACCCATAGCAATGGGGTGCTGCTTCTCTTTGGACCTCTACAGTTCCCAATTTTTCACTATTTCAAAATAATCCTGATCCATCCTTTTGAGTCCATAATAAAATCACAGTGATGTGGCAGTAGGAAAGTCATTCAATTGTGTATGACAACACTTCTTGGGTCTAATTTATTTTCCTTATATCCAGAAGTGCGCTTACATACAACTGAATACATTAATTTTTAAAATCACCAAATCGCAGCAACCCGTTTTTTTGTTTTTGGGTATTAAGTGTCACCAGTAAATCACCTATGTAGTTAATGAGATATTTACATGCAATACCCATTAAGGACAATGGAAACTGTCAAAACTGAGGAAGAGGTGGTGAGTCTGTTTTTATTCTAATGTACAGAAATATTGCTGCCCACAACTGAAAGACTTTCCTGCCACTAAGTCACCATGACATTTTTTGTTTGTTTAACCTATTAACTGCTGCCAGTAAAATATCTATGCAGCCAATCAGCCATTTATACCCAAAGCTCTTTCTGGGCAACACACAGTTGCAAAAGTGAGGGTCTGGTGAGGTAGGAAGGAAGGGCTAGGTTTTTTCTTCAACCTCTTTTTCTACTTGATGCATCTCAGGAGCAGGTGGGTGTTGAACCCAGGTCTCTTGGTCCAGTGGTAGGGACACTACACTGAGGCACAAGAGGCCCCCCACTGTTTGTTTCATTAAGGGCTCAGATGGGCAAGCTATTGCCTGTTACCAAAGGAACACATACTTGATTAGCCCGACAATGAAATTAATTAGTGATTCCCCGCGGATGCAACACAAAAATTAAAAAAAAAACACATTACCCACATAGGAGAGCATCAAATATGCCTCGTTTAACAACACTTTCTGGATTAAAAGATATTTAAGGCAGGGGAGACTATTAAGTCTCTTGTGCCGTGCTGAAACAAGACACCTTCCAGCCCAATATCACTTTGTAGTTGTCTTTGTAACTTATTTTCTAAAGTGCACATCTAAGTGCTTTTTAAGTGTTATGAAATGTTAAAAAAAAACCAGAATGTTGCCAAGACTGCAGTATTTGACTTAGAGGTGAGGCTGGTGAAGTTTGCCGAAGATACGAAGTTAGGTGGACAGGCAGGTAGTACTGAGGTGCAGAGGCTCAAAAAGTTTAGGAGTGGTCCCGGAAATGGCTGATGAAATTCAACGTGTGCAAATGCGAGGTCTTGCACTTTGGAAAAAAAAATACAGGCATGGACTATTTTCTAAACGGTGAGAAAATTCACAAAGCCGAAGTACAAAGGGATCTGGGAGTGCTAGTCCAGGATTTTCTAAAGGTTAACTTGCAGGTTAAGTCCGTGATTAAGAAAGCGAATGCAATGTTGTCATTTATCTCAAGAAGGTTGGAATATAAAAGCAGCGATGTGCTTCTGAGAATTTATCAAACTCTAGTCAGGCCCCATTTAGAATACTGCGTCCAATTGTGGGCCCCACACCTCGGGAAGGACATAGTGGCACTGGAGCATGTCCAGCGGAGATTCACATGGATGATCCCCAGAATGGTAGGCCTAACATATGATGAACAGCTGAGGATCCTGGGACTGTATTCATTAGAGTTTAGAAGGTTGAGGGGAGATCTAATAGAAGCTTACAAGATAATGCATGGCTTGCAAAGGATGGACACTGGGAATTTGTTTCCATTAGGTCGGGAGACTAGGACCCGTGGGCGCAGCCTCAGAATTAGAGGGTTCAATTTACAACGGAAATGAGGAGACATTTCTTTAGCCAGAGTGTGGTGGGCCTGTGGAATTCATTGCCACGGAGCGCAGTGGAGGCTGGGACGTTAAATGTCTTCAAGGCAGAGGTTGATAAATTCTTGATCTCGCAAGGAATTAAGGGCTACGGGGAGAGTGCGGGTAAGTGGAGTTGAAATGCCCATCAGCCATTTTAAATGGCAGAGTGGACTTGATGGGCCAAATGGCCTTACTTCCACTCTTATATCTGATGGATAGCCTGGAATTTCTTTCACTGGAGCACAGGTCGATGAACGATCTCATGGAGGTTTATAAACACATCAGCGGCATAGACAAGGTGAACAGCAAAGATATTTTACGTAGGGTAGGGGCTAGGAAACATATTTATAAGGTCAGAGGAGTAGGGTTTAAAAGGGACAGGAGGGGCAACTTCTTTTGCACACAGCCGTGGTTTGTATGTGGAATGAACTGCCAGAGGATTGGGTCACTAAAGTTACAACATTACAACAGTTACAACATTTAAAAGACATTTGGAGAGGTTAGGTACACGAATACAAAAGGTTTTGACAGATATGGGGCAAGCGGGACTAGTTCAGTTTGGAAAACTTGTTGGGGTGGACAAGTTGACGGAGAGATTTGTTTCCATGCTGTATGATCCTATGCTGGCTTCAGCACACTTTCAGGAAATGAGCACCTCTGATAAGGCACCAACTTCTGGGTGACATAATAATTCCCCTCATATCTCCACTAAACTGATTCCCACAAATTTATGTTGCTCGTAAAACAGTTCTCAAAGAAGAGGAGGACCTCTTCCCTTTTTACTAATAACACAACCTCTCAATTTTGTATATTTCAATACAGTCTCTTGGCTTTCTCTATTACAAAGAACAGTCTTTGCCTATCACTGATCTAATGTTAATAAAATGTGAGGCTGGATGAACACAGCAGGCCAAGCAGCATCTCAGGAGCACAAAAGCTGACGCTTCGGGCCTAGACCCTTCATCATCCTCTCTGATGAAGGGTCTAGGCCCGAAGCGTCAGCTTTTGTGCTCCTGAGATGCTGCTTGGCCTGCTGTGTTCATCCAGCCTCACATTTTATTATCTTGGAATCTCCAGCATCTGCAGTTCCCATTATCACTGATCTAATGTTCTTCAGTCTGGGCAATGCAATTGTAAATCTCCCTCGCTAATGCAATCACATCTTCATTTCAAATTCCTTCCCATTAGGAATCTGAGGTGCATTGCCCTAAGTCTCTGAATGATATGAAGAAATAACTTATATCTTTCACACTGGTGTACAAAATCCTGAATTTTCTTTTCTTTATAGCACTGTCGGTGTACCTACCCCACATTGACTGCAGCAATTCTAAACAGGCCAACACCATTATCCTGGATAATAAACTGGGAAGAGCTGGGCTGGTTGTGTGGTGCAGTGGGGGGAGGGGACGAACTGGGCTGGTTTAGGGATGCATTGGGGGAAGGGGAGATTTTGAAGCTGGTGAAGTCCACATTGATACCATTAGGCTGCAGGGTTCCCAGGCGGAATATGAGTTGCTGTTCCTGCAACCTTTGGGTGGCATCACTGTGGCACTGCAGGAGGCCCATGATGGACATGTCCATCTGCTGGACTTCACCAGCTTCAAAATCTCCTCTTCCCCCACCGCATCCCAAAACGAGCCCAGTTCGTCCCCTCCCCCCACTGCACCACACAACCAGCCCAGCCCTTCCCCTCCACCCATTGCATCCCAAAACCAGTCCAACCTGTCTCTGCCTCCCTAACCTGTTCTTCCTCTCACCCATCCCTTCCTCCCACCTCAAGCTGCACCCCCATCTCCTACCTACTAACCTCATCCCACCTCCTTGACCTGTCCATCTTCCCTGGACTGACCTATCCCCTCCCTTCCTCCCCACCTATACTCTCCTCTCCACCTATCTTCTTTTCTCTCCACCTTAGGTCCGCCTCCCCCTCTCTCCCTATTTATTCCAGAACCCTCACCCCATCCCCCTCTCTGATGAAGGGTCTAGGCCCGAAAAGTCAGCTTTTGTGCTCCTGAGATGCTGCTGAGCCTGCTGTGTTCATCCAGCCTCACATTTTATTATCTTGGATTCTCCAGCATCTGCAGTTCCCATTATCTCTCAACACCATTTTCCTCCCAGGGTGACAACAAAATTTAGAACTTTGCCCCTTACCTCTGGACTCACCAAAAAGGGAAACATCCTTTCCACATTGAGGCCACTTGGGTTTTTAGAAACTCCAGTCAAATCCCTCTCACTTTCCTAAACTCCACCAGAAAGAAATGTCTTCTGCCCAAACAACCTTTAAAAGACAGTTTATATCCAAGAATACAAGATGTGGGGCTGGATGAACACAGCAAGCCAAGCAGCATCTCAGGAGCACAAAAGCTGACGTTTTGGGCCTAGACCCTTCTGAGCTCCTAAGATGCTGCTTGGCCTGCTGTGTTCATCCAGCCCCACACTTTGTTATCTTGGATTCTCCAGTATCTGCAGTTACCATTATCTCCGAGTCTATATCCAATCTTTTAAACAGCTTTGAACTGCCTCCAATGTACTTTCATCCTTGTTTAAATGCGATGGCCGGGGGGTGGTGCATGCGTCTGCAAAACTGCACTCAGCTTTTGAAATATCACATCAATGCTCTGCATTACTAAAATTTTTGCCCAATTCTTAGGGTAAAGGATAGCTAATCATGCTTTGGAATATTTAGATCCCTCTGCATCTCAGGTTTCTGCTGCTATTCATGATTTAAGTAATACTCTGCATTTGCGTTCGTCTGCCAAAGTGAACAACTTCATACATTCCCCACATAATAATACCAGATTTCTTCCAATTTAGTCAACTCATCAATATTTTTCTGCAAATTCCTTGGTATCCTCTTCATAGCATTGTCTCATGTCGCCGGCCAATTTAACCATTTGCTTTTGTACCCCTCATCCAAATCAATGGTGCAAACTGTACAAAGTGGAGACCCCAAAACTGCGAGACTGGACTTCTCATTGTGCCATAGAGCTTGTCAGTCACTGGGAAAAATGCCATTGCAGTTTTATCAGCAATAACCCACCCAGCCACCAGCAAATAAAGTCAAAATTGCAAAAGAGGTAACGTTTTATTGATTATACAAATACTATGAAACACAATAATTCAGATTTTACTGCTCCCTAGCCCAACCCAACCCACCCTGGCTTTCCGTAGAGTTCTCTTTCCTACACTAGCGTTCCTACAAGGCTTCCCACCCCGGCTACAGTGTGTTAACCACAGCCCATGATGCTTATGGTCGGCGATCTCGAACAGATCGAGTGCGAGGAGACCTGACTTCAGGCTGAAGTACTGCCGCTGCCTCTGGGGCAGTGAGAGGTTGGGGATGCAGCAAGGGTGCGGGTGCAATAGCATCCTGAGTGGTATGGGATCGTGCCATGCCCATCTTGCCACTGCCCTGGGACCTGGCCTCAGTGGCGCCACCACTGGCTGGTGGGAGGGCAGATTCCAAGAGGCCGGTGACTCGACTGAAGCCTCGGTCGATCCGTGCCCCCAACCTTTCCAATCCAGAGGAGATGGTGCAGGCCAGGGCCTGAATGGCACCGGTTTGAGCCTCGATCAACGAGGCTAACGCAGGGGTCACAGGCTCCGGGATGGGGGGCCTCACTGCGGCTTCCACCGAGCTAACCATGTGTTCCATGCTAGACTGCAGGCTTGTGATCCCTTGTGTCACAACACCACATAGTACAGAAGCAGACTCCTCCATACTCTCAGACAGGGTGAGGCAGCTCCTGGGCAGGCTGTCCAAAGCCTTGAGCAATTGGTGATGCTCATGGAAGATCATTCTTTTAAAGGCTGGGCCACTCAAATCAGCATCTTTGTCCTCTTCAGTATAGCTGGGAACTGAGTTGACCCTATGGCTGTCTGTCTCCAGCACTGTCCTTTCCAGTATGTTCAGCTCCTGCTCACTATTGCCGAATAATTCACCTCGTGACGACTCTTGGAGTTCGCCCTCTTTCCTGTCTGACATGCCGATTTCCATGCTGTGGTACTGGAAGGATGGAGCTGGCGATGGCGCCTCTTCCATCAGGTGGTGCCTCTCGATCTTGTGCCCAGTGAAGCCCAAGTAGTGGGACAGACCTGGAAGAAAAGGGAGAGGGGAGAAGGGTCAGCGAGCGCTGGGGAGGGGGAAGCGAGAACTGCACGGAGCAGCCCTCCTCGCACTGATCACGCTCGCGGCGCAAAGTCTTGGTGAAACGTGAGCAGCAATGGGAATGCGGAAAACACCCTGTGAAACTTGGCCTCCAGCCTCGCCGTTCTCAATGCTCCTCCGGCTGTTGGGCCCAATGATGTCCAGAGCTTCCTGCTCCACGTGGGTGAGATCTAGAATGGAGGGTGGCCGCTCCCCAGCACTGGTCCTCTTTCTTGCTCGACGTGCCAGCTTCTCCTGCAGAAGCGGGAGAGACAAGACACTTATGAGCAAAGTCAGGGCTCATTCACTTAAAGGCACAGGACAAACATGAACACAGAATTGCAGAGTAACTTTTGATGGAATTCTTTCCAGGCTGGAGGAGGTTCCGTAGATGCGATTATCATGTGTGCCAAAGGAGCTCCGAACACCAGAATTAAGAGTAGGAATAGGCAATTCAGCCCCTCTAGTCTCCTCCGGCATGTAGTTTGCACTGGATGCCTTACTTATTCTGAAATATATCTATTTTCAAAACCGTGTTGCACAGGGACTTTGTGGGTGACAAGATCAGCAAAAAGGCCCAATTTACCCTGGAACGTGGTTTACCCTGTGGGTGATATTTTTTCTTCAATAGAGGGCTGAATTGTGGAAGCATGAGGCAAACCTATAAAGTAGGCCTGATTGGGACTGAAAAGTCAAGTACTAGGTGACACCTGAAGCCAAGTTTAGTGCTATTCAAGACCTCAAACCACAATATAAAACGGCTTTGCAATTCATTATTCCTTTGGAATTGTAGTCACTGCTGGAATGTTTTTCAAAATCCATTCGGCCGAGGACATCACAAGCTCAGTCAATTTTTAATGCCCATCTCTAATTGCCCTGAGTTTAGTAATGAGTCAATATGTTATACAGCACACCATGTTGTGGGGAGCAAACCAAGAACTATGGGTAGGCGGCACATTGAGAAACTTTGTGAGGAGTGCACCCATGAGCAGACTGGAACAATGGGAGCAGACTAGCATGACCAGGCACCTTAGAGGGAAATGGCACTGGCAGACAGCAAGGTAACTGGCAGATTGAGACACTATAGAGGGGACTGACACATTGGAGCATCAGAAGAACTGATGAAGCTGGGAACCACAGAACTGGCAGAGCAGGAAGGAGACCGTCATGGTGGGAGCACCACACGTGAACTGGCAGAGGAAGCGCTATTTGCTTAATCAGGAGTGTTTTGGAGTTGGGTGAAAACACAGAGTTGGGGAGATAGGGAGTAGGTGAAGCTAAAAGACTAAGTTCAGTGTTCAATCTCAATACAGGCAGTTCAGAAAGTGACAAGGTCCCAACGGAAGCAGCCAATCAGTAAAAGTACCGGCAGAGTATTTTCTTAAAGTATTTAAGTTAATATATTATGCTTTACAGAAAGGTAGGGACTTTTGATTAAAATCAAATCAAATTTTGAAATGAAGGAAGCTCCCTAGCTTAACGAAATTCTCTCAAAGGGAGTAACTAACTTAATCTAGAGAAATGTTGTGACAGATGACCTCAGAATCGCAGTGTGCACAATGTGGGAAATAAGAGAAGTTTCCAGTGTCTAACCACATCTCCTGGCTAACCACTTTCTGGAGGTGAAGCTGCGAATGGACTCAGTGTGAAGCATCTACGATGTTGGGTACGTTGTTGATAGAGTGTTTAGCAACATGATCACACCACAGGCAAGGATTACACAGGCAGAAATGGAATGGATGACCATCAGACAATGGAACAGGCTCAGATAGGAAGTGAAGAGTTCCCGGAGGTCGTTCCCCTCTCGAGCAGATGTACCATTTTAGATATTGTCTGGGAAAATGGCTTCTCAGGGAAAGGCAGCATCAGCCAAGCTCATGGCACCCCAGGGAGGAAAATGAGCAGCAAGGCTGTAGTGTTAAGGGATTCAATAGCAAAAAGTTCTGTGACCATAGATGTGAATCTGGGATGATGTGTCGCCTCCCTGGTGCCATTGTTAGGGATGTCATGGAGCAGCTGCAGAATATTCTGCAGTAAGGCTAAACAGCCAATGGTAGTGGTACACATAGATATGAAAGACAAAGGTAAACAAAGAGATAACTGAATACAGAAAGTCAGGAAATAAATCAAAATGCAGGAGAAATCTCAGGATTATTCCCAGTGCCAAGTGCTAGCAAGACGACAAATAACAGAATAGATCAGATGAATAAGTAGCCTCAGAAATGGTGCACGACGGAGTTTAGATTCTTGAGGCATTGGGACCATTTCTGGGGAAGCTGGGACTTGTACAAGTCCAGTTCCACCTGGGCAGGGCTGGATGAATAACCTCACAGGGGGTTTTACCAGTTCCATTGGTGAGCTTTTAAACTATTATGGCAGGAGATAGGAAGCAAAGGGTAGGCTTACATTTTGGAGCTCAATAAACCTGGAGACAGTGTTCAGGCATGATACAGTGGGTGACATAAAAAAGGAGGGGGAAGTATTATCAGTTGAAGAGTTAGTTGCAAGCAGTGATGATATACTAAACAGGCCAACAAATGGAGTTGAGTTATGGGTTATGGGTTGAGTTTTGGAATGAAAAAGGGGCAATCACACTGCTCAGAGTGCACTACAAACCTTCAAATAGTGAGAGGAACACTATAAACATAAAAGTAGACAAATTTGCACCTATAGGAATAATGGGGCAATAACAGTTGGAGACTTTAACTATTCTAATGTCAACTGGGTTTCAAACAACACAAGTGGCACTGCAGGTGAAAACTTCATGTAACGTGTCCAGGAATTGAGTGAATCTCTAGAACTGTATATGCATAATAGGAGCATGCTTAAAAGGGCAAGAGGACAAAAATGGGACATGACATGGCATTGGCAAATTGTGTTAAGGAGGTTTCTACAAATATATTAAGGACAAAATAGTTACTAGGGAAAGAATAGGGCCCCTTGAGGATCAACAAAGCTGCCTACGTTTGGAATGCAGGAGATTGGTGAAACATCAAACAAGTATTTTGCATCATGTTTACTGTAGAAAAGAATAAGCAAGCTGGAGAACTTGGGAAAATAATAGGGCTATCTTGAAAAGTATCCATATTACTGAGGAGACGATGAACATCTTAAAATGCATAAAAGATGGATAAACCCCCACAATCAGGCATATCCGACAGTTTTGTGGGAAACTAGGGAAGCAACTGCTGGGATCCTCGCTGAGACATTTGTATCATCGATTGCCATGGGTGAGGTGTCAGAAGACGGGAGGTTGGCTAACGTGATGCCTCTGTTTAAGAAAGGTAATAAAGAAAAACCAGGGGACTATAGACCGGTGAGTCCGACATCAGTGGTGGGCAAGCTGTTGCAGGGATCCCTGAGGGACAGGGTTTACATGTGTTTGGAAAGGCAAGGAGTGATTAGGGATACTGAACATGGCTGTGTGTGTGAGGAAATTTGTGTCTCAATAAATTGAGTTTTCTGAAGAAGTGAAGAGGATTGATGAAGGCAGAGTAGTTAACGTCATCTATATAGACTTCAGTAAGGTATTCAATAAGGTTCCACATGATTGAATGGTCAACAAGATGATATCACATGAAATACAGGGCGAATTAACCATCTGGATAGAAAAACAAAATGGCTAAAAATTTGGAGAGAGAGTGTGGTGATGGACAGGTTTTTTTGAATTGGAGGCCTGTAACTGGAGGTGTGCTGCATGGTGCTGAGTCTGCTGCTTTCCATCATTCATGTAAATGACTTGGATGTGAATGCAAGAGGTGTGGCTAGTTAATTTGTAGCTGACTCCAAAATTGGTGGTGTAGTGGACAGCGAAGGAGGTTATCTCAAAGTACAATGGGACACTGATCACATGGGCCAATGGGCTGAGGAGTGATAACTGGAGTTTATTCTAGATAAATGTAGGGTGCTACAACTTGGTAGGGCAAATCAGTGGAGGTCTTATACATTTAATGGTAAGGTCCTGGGCAGATTGCTGAACGAAGACACCTTGGAGCACAGATTCACAGTTGCTTGAAAGTAGAGTCATAGGTAGGTAGCGTAGTGAAGACTGTGTTTGATACACTTGCCTTTATTGGTCAGTACACTGAGTACAGAAGTTGGGAGAATATGTTCCATGTTTGGAATACTGCATTTAGTTCTGGTCTCCTTGTTGTAGCAAAGATGTTATTAAACTTGAAAGAGTTCATAAAAGATTTACCAGGATGTCGCCAGGGTTGGAGGGTTTGAGCTATAGGGAGAGACTGAATAGGCTGGGGCTATTTTCTCTGGAGTGTCGGAGGTTGAGGGGTGACCTCATAGAGGTTTCTAAAATCCTGAGGGGCATGGATAGGGTGAATAGTCAAGGTCTTTTTTGCAGGGTAAGAGAGTTCAAAACTAGAGGGCACAAGGTTAAGCTGAGAGGGAAAGATTTAAAAGCGACCAAAGGGGCGACCTTGTCATGCAGAAGGTGGTGTGTGTATGGAAAGAATTGCCAGAGGAAGTGGAGGAGGCTGGTCCAATTACAACATTTAAAAGGCATCTAGATGGGTATATGAATAGCAAGGATTGAGACAGATATGGGCCAAATGCTGGCAAATGGGTCTAAATTTAGTTAGGATATTTGGTCAGCATGGATGATTTAGACCGAAGGGTCTATTTCTGTGCTGAACAGACACTATATCGGGGACCATCACCGCAATTCAGTTAGATTTAGTATTATTAGGAAAAGGACAGAAATAAATCCATAGTAAATGATTTTTAACTGGAGGAGGGCACATGTTACAGCGCTGAGAAATGGTTTGGCTGAGGTAAACTGGACAGGAGTGCTAAAGGATAAATCAGTGATAAACCAGTGGGAAGCTCTAAAATGTAAGGTACTGTTGGCACAAGTAGACATGCATCCTTCCAAAATAGAATGGTACTGCCAAATCTAGACACCCATGGTTGTCTCAAAAAAATACGGAGGTATATTAACCTTTCTTTTTCGGTTTATGACAGACAACAAAAATAACTCAACAAATAAAATAGCCTGGGGGAGTGTATAAAGTATGGACACAGAACAGTACAGCACAGGATGTTGTGCCAAACATGACGCCACATTAATCTAATCCCTTCTGTCTACCCTTGGTCCACATCCCTCCATTTATTTCATATTCATGTGCTTATCTAGAAGTCCCTTATATGCCTCTACTGTATCTGCATCCACCACCATCATTGGCAATGCGTTCCAGGCTCCTACCTCTGTGTAAAAAAACTTGTCCCCTCACGTCTCTTTTGAACTTGCCCCCACTTCCCTTAAATGCATGCCCCCTAGTATTAGGCACTGACACTCCAGGAGGAAAGATTCTGACTGTTAACCCTATCTATGTGTCTTACAATTTTATAGTCTTCTATCACGTCTCCCCTCAGCCTCCACCACTCCAGAAAAAAAAACCCAAGTTTTTCCTGCTTCTCCTTCTCGCTAACATCCAGGCAGAATCCTGGTAAACCTCTTCTGCACCATCAGCAAAGCCTCCATATCCTTCCTGTAATGCAGCAACCATAACTTAGCACAATACTCGGTTAAGTGTGGCCCAACCAAAGTCTTAAAAAGCTGCAACATAACATCCTGACCCTTGTACTCAATTTCCGAGCAATAACGGCAAGCATGCCATATACACTTTCCACCACTCTATCTACGTATTTGGTCACCTTCAGGGAGCTATGAATTTGGACCCCAAAATCCCTCTGTACATCAATGCTGTTCACAGTCCTGCCATTAACTGGGAGGCCAAATGCTAAGGAAATGTACACAAGGTGCATCACCTCATATTTACCCAGATTAACACTCCAACTATTTTTCCACTAATATCTGCAACTCATCTACATTCCACTGTATCCTCTGACCTTCCACATTATTCACAACACCACCAATCTTTGAGTTGTCTGTAAACTTATCCATGTACATTTTCATCCAAATTATTTACATCAATCCAAAACAACAGAAGTCCTAATATGGATCCGTGCAAACATCACTAGTCATGGACCTCCAGCTAGAAAAGCACCCTTCCACCTTTACCCTGTACCTTATACCAGCAAGCCAATTCTCAGTCAAAGCAGCCAAGTCACCATGGATCCCCTGCATCGTAATCTTCTGGATGATCATTGCATGAGGAACCTTGTCAAAAAACTTACTAAAATCCATGTAGATAACAGCCACTGCTGTACCCTCATCGATCATCTTTATTATTTCCTTGAAAAATTCAATAAAGTTAGTAAGACATGACCTGCCCTGCACAAAGTCATGCTGACTGTCCCTAATTAGGCCATGCTTTTCCAAAAGCATGCAAATCCAATCCCTAAGAATTTTGTCCAATAGCTTCCAAACCACTGATGTGAGACTCAGCAGTCTATAATTTAGTAGATTATCCCTATTTCCCTTCTTAAAACAGATTAACATTAGCTACTGCCAGTCCTTTGGGGCCTACCCAGTGGCAACTGATGATACAAAGCTCTTGGGCAAGGCCCCAGGCAATCTCCTCTCTTGCCTGTTCAATAACTAAAAACGGAAAACTGGAAATCAAAGAGAGGGCATATGAAAACATTAGCAAGCAAAATAAAGAAAAACCCAAATGTTTTACAAATAAATGAAGAGCAAAAGGATAGTTAAAGAAAATGCGGGACTTATCAGAGAAGGAAAAGAAGAGAACTTCTGGGAAGATGCAGTGGATATGGGAAGTATTTTTAAATGAATTTTTTGTCTTCATAGTTACAAAGGACTAGGATGATGTACACCAGTAATCCAAGACGACCAGCATGAAATATTGGATAAGATAATCATAACATGACAGAATACGTTTGAGGAGTTGTAAACCTTGCAAGTGGATAAGCCAGTTCTGAGGAAGGGTCACTGGACTCAAAACATAACTCTGATTTTTTTCTTCACAGATGCTGCCAGATCTGCTGAGCTTTTCTAACAACTTCTGTTTTTGTTGTTGATATGTTAGAAGGGCTAGATGGATTATTTCACAGAATGTTGAAGTAGGTTAGGCAGGAGATAGCAGATGCTCTGAGGATTATTTTTCAATCTTAACTAGACACATATGAAGTGCCAGAGAACTGGTGAAAGGTCAAAGTACAGGTTCCACTATTTAAAAAGAGTACAAAAGAAATGTCAAACAATTATAGGTCAGTTAGTCTTACTTCAGTGGCGGAAAAATTGTCAGAATTAATCCTGACAGATTGCATAAACTGTCATTCAGAAGGGCAGAGGCTAGTCAGGAATAGTCAACATGGTTGTGCTAAAGGAAATCATGCTTTTCAAATTTGATTGATTTTAGCTGTCATTTCCTCAAAAGAATTTAATGAGAGTAGTGCAGTAGACATTATTTACATGGAGTTCAGTATCTGACAAGGTCCCACATGGCAAGCTGGACAAAAAAAAGTATAAGTCGATGGGAATCAGGGTCATGTGTTAAATTTGCTTGGTGCTTAGAATCCCGAGAGTTTGAAAACAGACCATTTAGCCCGAGTCCATGTCAATCCTCCGAACAGCATCCCAACCAGACGGCTCCTCCTACCCTATCCCTGCATTTCCCATGGCTAATGCATCTGGCCTACACATCCCTGAACACTAAACAATTTAGCATTGCCAATCTACCTAACCTGCTCATCTTTGGACTGTGGGAGGAAATCAGAGCACAAGGCTGGAACCCACATAGGCACGGAGGGTGCGCAAACTCTACACAGACAATCACCCAAGGTTGGAACTGAACCCGGGTTCCTACCGCTGTGAGGGAGCAGTGCTAACCATTGAGTCACCGTGCTGCCCAGGCAGGGCAGGAAACAAAAGGCAATGGTTGCCTTTACAAATGGAAGGCTGTCTCAAGTAGTGTACTGCAAGGCTGTGTTGGGACCGTGATTTTGTTTTATACATTAACGATTTGGACTCGAACATGGAGGCACAACTGGGAAATTTGCAGATGACAAAAATTGGTCACATGGTGGATATTGGTAGAGGATAGCTGGAAGCTCTGAAATGATGTAAAGGGGTTAACGGAAGTGGGCAAGAAAGTGGCAACTCTGATAAGTGTGAGGTAATGCAAGTAATAAGGTCACACAGTAAAACAGAATGTACAATAAACAGGAATATACTGAGAGACAGACGAAGTGAGAGATATTGGTGTGCAAGTGCACAGCTCTCTAAAGGTAACTGTATAGGTTGGTTGTAAAGAAGGCAAATAGATTGATCTCCTTCACTTGCAGATGTAAACAATACAAAAGTAGGGATAAAATAATGGAACTGTATATACGACACTGGCAAAACCACAACTGGAATACTGTGTGCAATTCTGGTGAAATGGCAGGAAGCAGGTAATTTCTTCAGAGACAGTGCAGAGAAGATATGCTAGAATGTTGTCAGGGCTGGAGAAATGTGATGAAGGAGAGATTGAAGAGGTTGGGGTTGTTTTGCTTGCAACAGAAAAGGTAGAAGGGTGACATAATTGAGGTGTTCAATATTGAGAGGGGTAGGAGTAGAAAGGAACCCACATAGGCATAGAACTGGTTTCTCTTGGCAGAGAAATCAAAACACAGGGGTCGTATTTCAATCTAAGTGGCAGAAGGATTATAAGGACCTGAGGAAAAACCTGTTTTTGCAGAGGGTGGTAGGTGTTTGCAGTTCATTGGCTGAGTTGGTGGCTGAGGCAGAGACCCCTAAATCTGAAAAAAAAAAGAGTACCTGGATCTGCACCTTATGTTGTGTAAGCTGCAGAGCTATAGACCGTGTGCAGGAAGAGGAGATTAAAAGGGCATCTGGTGTCTTTACTGGGCAGCACAGTGGCTCAGTGGTTAGCACTGCAACCTCTCAGTGCCAGGGACCCGGGTTCAGTTCCAGCCTTGGGCGAACGTCTGTGTGGAGTTTGCACATTCTCCTCATGTCTGCATGGGTTTCCTCCAGGTGCGCTCCAGTTTCCTCCCACAGTCTAAAGATGTGCAGGTTAGGTGGATTGGCCATGCTAAATTGCCCGTAATGTTCAGGGGGGTGTGGGTTACAGGGGGATGGGTCTAGGTGGGGTGCTTCAAGGGGCGGTGTGGATTTGCTGGGCCGAAGGGCCTGTTTCCACACTGTAGGCAATCTAATCTTCAGGTTGGCATGAACAAGATGGGCTGAATGGCCCCTTCTGTGCTGTCATTTATATGGTCACAAGACACAGTAGGGACATAGCACAGGGTGCTGGCAGTGCAGAGGGAACTAGCACATGGACAGAATGAGCATAGCAGGGCAGTGATGATAGCCAACACTGTGGGAAGGGGAGTGCCATAGCTGGGTACCACATAGAGGTTTGGCACACTGAGGATACTGCACAGGGGAGGTACCACAGACAGTATTGGCACAGTAAGGACATAGTGCAGAGAACTGGTACTGCAGAAGAGACAGGCACCACAGGACACCAGACAGGACTGGTACCAGAAAGCAATGCCAGTTCAGTAGGGAGGTCGCACAGGAGGTCTGATTGCAGAGGGAACAAGCACAAGGCTTCACAACAGGGCACCGCAGAAGTGGCATAGCAGGACATCACACGAGCCTGGTACCACAGAGGGAACTGGCACGGTACAGAATCACGGCGACGCCTGACAACAGTGGCACAGTACGACCTCCCGAGGGCTGTGTTTACCTTGGCCGCCCAGGTCAGGCCGTTGAACTTCTTCCTACACTGCAGCCAGGTCTTGGGCACCTCGCTCCTGGCGTTCACACAGACAGCTACGTCCATCCAGGCCTGGTGCACCAACTCCCGGGGCACACTCCTGCCCTCCCAGGGAAACAGGATCTCCCTATGAGCCCTGACCCGCTCGAGCAGCACCTCTACGGCGCCGTCACTGAAACGGGGCGTCCGGCCTTCCCTCATCACGGACGCACGATCCAAATCCAGCCTCCGGACCCCGACACGGCACCACCGGACGTCCCACCCAGCCAGTGACGTCACGCGATGAACCACGTGGGACACTGACCAATTACTTGTAGGACTGACACGCCCATCAACCTACCTGGGAGAGAAACGAGCTGTCACAGAGACAGTCGGAACTGCAGAAGCTGGGATAACAAGGTGTGGAGCTGGATAAACACATTAGGCCAAGCAGCATCAGAAGAGCAGGAAGGCTGACGTTTCGGGTCGGGAACCTTCTTCAGAAATGGGGGAGGGGAAGGGGATTCTGAAATAAATAGGGGAGGAGGGGGAAGGCGGATCGAAGATGGATAGAGGAGAAGATAGGTGGAGAGAAGACACTCAGGTCAAAGAGGTGAGGATGGAACCAGTAAATGTGAGCGTAGGAGGGGATAGATCAGTCCAGGGAGGTCGGACAGGTCAAGGGGGCGGGATGAGGTTCGTAGGTAGGAAATAGGGGTGGGGCTTGAGGAGAGAGGAGGGGATATGTGAGAGGAAGAACAGGTTAGGGGGGAGGGGACGAGCTGGGCTGGTTTTGGGATGCTGTAGGGGGAGGGGAGATATTGAAGCTTGTGAAGTCCACATTGACACCATTGGGCTGCAGGGTTCCCAAACGGAATATGAGATGCTGTTCCTGAATCTTTCGGGTGGCGTCGTTGTGGTACTGCAGGAGGCCCAGGATGGACATGTGGTCTGTGGTTTGCACTGGGAGATGTAGTTGTTTGTTGCGCACCGAGTGTAGGTGTTCCGCAAAGCAGTCCTCAAGCCTCCGCATGGCTCCCCCAATGTGGAGGAATATCACATTAACAGATGTGCAGGTGAGCATCTGTTTTGATGTGAAAAGTCTTCTTCGGGCCTGGGATAGGGGTGAGGGGGGGGGGGGAAGCTATAGGAACAGGTGTAACACTTGCTTCGGTTGCAGATTGAGTTGTGAAACCAACGGTCCGTTTCAAATCCCACGTGGACAGGTATCTATGGAGCAATGAGCCAATCGGAATGGCAACCAGACTATGTGTCATGAGACCATGTAAGGCTTTTACCAATCAATATCGAACGTGATTTTTGGAATAACAAGGTGTCGAGCTGGATGAACACAGCAGGCCAAGCAGCATCAAAAGAGCAGGAAGGCTGACATTTGGGTTTGGATACCCGTTTGAGCCAAAAACCAATCACATTACGATGTTTCACGTTCGTCAAAGCCAACTGCGGCGGACGCTAACCAATCACAAACGAAGGACCGACTTCTGCCGCTGGATTTACGTGCGTGACTATCCAATCAGACAATAGGCCCCGCCCAAAACGTCAGCTTTCCTGCTCCTCTGATGCTGCTTGGCCTGCTGTGTTCATCCTGCTCTACACCTTGTTATCTCAGATTCTCCGGCGCCTGCAGTTCCTACTATCTTCAAAAAGTAAGGGGTTGAAGTTGCACAGTACAGGAATCCGTGCCTCGGATCTGTGCTTGCAGCCACGGTATTTACACGAACAATCTAGTGCATATTCTAATCAGCAATAGCCTCTAGGTTATAAGTAGTGTGAAATTTAGAAATGGTAATATCTGATGCAAAGGATGGGTTTGTCATGTCATTATCTTGCCTTGTGTCAGGCAAAGCCTTAAGCTGCTGAATTCTTGCTGAATTTGGACTCAGATGATACATGTATTTGAAGAGTCACTGCTGAACTCTTGGACTTTGCCAGTGAAAATACTTACCTCCGATATTATGATGTAAAGAAGCTCATTGAGGAAGTAGATGAAGGAACTTTGCAGAGAACTCCACCTTGAGGAACAGAATTAACATGTATTTAGAAAGACAAGGACTAATTAGGGATGAAACGAACAAAGTTCCTGGAAAAAATACTCAGCAGGTCTGGCAGCATCTGTGAAGGGAAAAAAAGTTAACATTTCAGATCCATTGGACCTGAAACATTAACTCTGTCTTTTACCTTCTCAGACTGCATGTTCCTGGTTTACAGCATCCACAGTTATTTTGGTTTTCGTTAACTAATTGGGAATAGTCAACATGGCTTTGTGCATGGGAATCCTAACTTAATTGAGCTTTTTGAACAAATAACAAAGGGGATTCATGGAGACAGAGCAATGGACGTGATTAATATGGACATCAATAAGGCGTTCAACAAGGTTCCTCATGCTAGTCTGGCTTGCAAGGTTAGATCACATGGAATACAGGGATAACTAGCCTTATGGGCACAAAACTGGCTCGAAGTTAGAAGACAAGAGATTGGTGGTTGAGGGTTGCCCTCAGACTGGATGCCCGTGAAAAGCGGTGTGCCACAAGGATTAGTGGGGTTCACTGCTTTTTGTCATTTTATATAAATGATTTGAATGTGAATGTAGAAGATACATTTGGTAAGTTCACAGATGACATGCTATAGGAAGAATGTTGTGAAATTTGAAATTGTTCAGAAAAGATTTACAAGGATGTTGCCAGGGTTAGAGGACTTGAGCTACAGGGAGAGCTGAATAGGCTGCAGCTACTTTCCCTGGAGCATTGGAGGCTGAGGGGTGAACTTCTAGAGGTTTATAAAATCATGAGGAGCATAGATAGGGTCATTTTCCCCAGAGATAGGGGAAGGCCAAAACTAGAGGGCATAGGTTTAAGGTGATTTGGGAAATACATAAAAGGGCCCTTGGGGGCAACTTTTTCATGTTGAATGTGGTGCATGTATGGAAGAGCTGCCAGAGAAAGTGGTGGAAGTTGGTACAATTACAACATGTAAAAGGCATCTGGATGAGGACATGAATATGAAGGGTTTAGAGGGATTTGGGCCAAATGCAGGCAAATGGGACTAGATTAATTTAGAGCATCTGGTTGGCACAAACAAGTTAGACTGAAGGGTCTATTTCCGTGCAGTCTGAGTCTAAATTCTAACCAAAATTGGAGGTCTAGTATACAGTGAAGAAGGTTACCTCAGAGTACAACGGGATCTTGATCAGATGGGTCAATGGGCCAAGGAATGGCAGACAGAATTTAGTTTAGCTACGTGTGAGATTCTACGTTTAGAAAGGTGTTTCAGGGCAGGATTCATACACTTAACTATAAGGTCCTGTGGAGTGTTGCTGAACAAAGAGACTGATGTATAGGTTTATCGTACCTTGAAAGTGGAGTCATGGTTAAATAGGATATTGTAGAAGGCATTTAGTACGCTTGCCTTTATTAGTCAGTGCAATGAGTCTAGGAGTTGGGAGGTCAAGGTGTGGCTGTAAAGGACATTGATTAAGTCACTTTTGGAATACTGTATGTAGTTCTGGTCTCCCTGCTCTGGGAAGAATGTTGTGAAACTTGAAAGGGTTCAGAAAATATTTACAAGGATGTTGCCAGAGTTGGAGGGTTTGAGCTACAGAGAGAGGCTGAGTAGACTGGGGTATTTTCCCTGGAGCGTTGGAAGATCAGGGGTGACCTTTGTAGAGGTTTATAAATTTGTGAGTGTCATGGATAAGGTAATTGGACAACATATTTTCCTCAGGGTGGGGTAGTTCAGGATGGGAGGGCATAGGTTTAATACGAGGGGGGAAGGGTGTAAAAGGGAGTTAAGGAGCAACTTTATCATGCAGAAGGTGGTGTGTGGATGGAATGAGCTGCCAGAGGAAGTGGTGGAGGCTGGTACAACATTTAAAAGGCATTTGGATAGGTATATGAATAGTAAGAGTTTACAAGGATATGGGCCAAATGCTGGCAAATTGGACTGGATTTATTTAAGATTTCTGGGAGAAATGAACAAAGGGGACCAAAGAGTGTCTTTCCATGCTGTAACTCTCAATGACTGTATAACTCCTGCACCGATTTCTCGTTCAGAGTATTGAAACCCAACTATATCCTGTGTCTTTAGAATCTTCATTTCATGTAGAGTGAGTTGAAAGAACTGAAGACTAGTATCTGTAACACTGGGAGTTCAGGAACCAGAGCTGTATTGCTCACTGGCACTCTTGTTAAAGATGTTTTGTAAATGTTTTAGCTTCATCCCTTGCACTGATGAGCTTCGATCTCTCATCATTGACAATTGGATTTCTGTTAATCTTTGTGTGTTGTTTTAAATGTTCAACACCATTTATCACAAAATATGACACAACAATAGAGTTTACTTCTGACCCATTAGTTGCAGATCATTTCACAATGTCTGTTAAAAACTGCTTGGAGATCATGTAGTCCTGTTTGGAAACTTCACCAGTTTGGCACCTTATGTTTAGTTATTTTTTGTGACTCTCCTTGCAGGCTGTATGATTTTAGTGAGGTTAGCCAGGTGGACCTCACAGAATATGAGTTTCCTGATTGGGTTTTCTTATCTGGCTAATCAGGGATATATAATCAGAGATAGCTGACATATAAAAAGAGGAATATCAAATATCCTGGCAGTGTGAGAGCTTGTTCTGGGAAAGCTGGACCACTGTCAAAGACTTTACATGCATAAATAAAGGGTGACTTGATGTTCAAAACTTGTCATCTGTGTAGTTACTTTAGTCTCGACGAGAGTAAAGCATGTTTCTGAAGAAATACGCTCACAACAGCCAACTTTGTGTTGTGGTAGGTATTTCTGGAATCATGCAGTTATTTGGGAAGATTGACTTGTTGACCCCTGCCGTTGAAGACTGGCCAAGAATGGGGAAGGAGATGTTATTGACGTTGGGGCAGATGAAAAAAGTGAGTAATTCTCGAGACAGCTTGGGGACTGGCAGCATTTTTGGTTAGAAGCCTAATTTCACTCAAGGGACCAAATTACAGAAACCTTTCAAGAATTGACAGATTTAGAACAGAGAACATAGAACATAGAAAAGTACAGCACAGTGCAGGCCCTTCGGCCCACGATGTAGTGCTGTGGAATAATCCTAATCCAAAAATCAAATAACCTAACCTACATTTCCCCTCAATTCACTGCTGTCCATGTGCATGTCCAGCAGTCGCTTAAATGTCACTAATGACTCTGCTTCCACGACTACCACTGGCAAACTATTCCATGCGCTCACAACTCTCTGGGTGAAGAGCCTCCCTCTGACGTCTCCTCTATACCTTCCTCCTCATACCTTAAAACTATGACCCCTCGTGGCAGTCAATCCTGCCCTGGGGAAACGTCTCTGACTATCGACTCTATCCATGCCTCTCATTACCTTGTACACCGTGATCAGGTCACCTCTCTTCCTCCTTCTCTCCAGACAGAAAAGTCCGAGCTCAGTCAACCTCTCCTCGTAAGACAAGCCCTCCAATCCAGGCAGCATCCTGGTAAACTTCCTTTGCACCCTCTCCAAAGCCTCCACATCTTTCCTATAATAGGGCGACCAGAACTGGACACAATGTTCCAAGTGTGGTCTCACCAGAGTTTTGTAGAGCTGCAGCATACCCTCGCAGCTCTTAAACTCGATCCCCCTGTTAATGAAAGCCAAAACACCATATGCTTTCTTAACAACCTTATCCACCTGGGTGGCAACTTTGAGGGAGCTATGCACTTGAACACCAAGATCCCGCTGTTCTCCACACTGCCGAGAATCCTGCCTTTAATCCTATATTCAGCATTAAAGTTCGACCTTCGAAATGCATCACTTTGCATTTATCCAGGTTGAACTCCATCCGCCATTTCTCAGCCCAGCTCTGCATACTGTCAATGTCTCACTGAAGCCTGCAATAGCCCTCGATACTATCAACGGCACCTCCAACCTTTGTGCCATCAGCAAACATACTAACCCACCCCTCAACCTCCTCATCCAAGTCACTTATAAAAACTACAAAGAGCAGAGGCCCAAGAACAGAGCCCTGTGGGTCATGACTCAGCACTGACCTCCAGGCAGAATACTTACCATCTACAATCTCTGCCTCCTGTCAGCCAACCAATTCTGAATCCAGACAGCCAAATCACCCTGTATCCCATATCTCCCGACTTTATGAATGAGCCTGCCATGGGGAACCTTATCAAATGCCTTGCTGAAGTCCATGTACACCACATCCACTGCTCGACCCTCGTCAACCTGTCTCGTGACTTCCTCAAAGAACTCAATAAGAATTGTAAGGCATGACCTGCGCCTCTCAAAGACATGCTGACTCCCTTTGATCATGCTATGCTTTTCCAAATAGTCATAAATCCTATCCCTCAGAATTATTTCCAAAACCTTGCTGACCACAGACATAAGACTGACTGGTCTGTAATTTCCAGGGATTTCCCTATTCCCTTCCTTGAAAAGAGGAACAACATTTGCCTCCCACCAATCTTCCGGTACGACTCCCGTGGAGAGTGACGAAGCAAAGATCTTCGCCAGCGGCTTAGCAACCTCCTTTCTCACTTCCCGGAGCAACCTAGGATAAATCTGGTCTGGCCCTGGGGACTGAACAATCTTAATGTTTGCCAAAATTTCCAGCACATCAACATCCTCAATCTTGATCTGTTCAAGCCTGTTTTCCTGCTCCTCAAAGTTCTCATTCACAACAAGGTCCCTTTCCTTATTGAAAACTGAAGCAAAAAGCTCATTTAGGGCTTCCCCTATCTGCTCAGACTCCATGCACAAATTCCCTACGCTATCCCTGATCGGCCCTACCTTCTCCCTGATCATTCTCTTATTCCTCACGTATGAGTAAAATGCCTTCGGGCTCTCCCTAATCGTTCCTGCCAAGTCTTTTTCTTGCCCCCTCCTGGCCCTCCTCAGTCCACTTTTGAGCTCCTTCTGAGCAAGCCTGTCATCCTCTAAAGCTGTGCTAGACCCTTGCTTCCTCCACCTTACGTATGCTGCCTTTTTCTTTTTGACAACGCTCCTTAATCTTACCCCTTCTTCCCTGTCTCAGAGGAACAAATTTATACATCACTCGCAACAACTGCTCCTTAAACAGCCTTCACAAGTCTTCTGTGCCCTTTCGGTGGAACAATTGCTCCCAATCTGTACTTCCCAACTCCTGTCTGATAGCATCATAGTTTCCTTTACCCCAGTTAAATATCTTCCCCTGGTAACTGCTCCTTTCCCTTTCCGTGGCTATGGTAAATGTGAGGCTATTGTGGTCACTGTCACCAAAGTGTTCTCCCACCACGAGATCTGATACCTGTCCTGGCTCATTGCCGAGCACCAAATCCAAAATGGCCTCTCCCCTCGTCGGCCTGTCCACATTCTGAGTAAGGAAACCCTCCTGAACACACCTGACAAAAACGGCTCCATCCAAACCATCTGCACTAAGGAGGTTCCAATCTATATTGGGAAAGTTGAAGTCACCCATAACAACAACCCTGCTATGTTCGCACTTTTGAACAATCTGCTGGCCAATGAGTTATTCGATCTCCCTACTGCTATTTGGGGGTCTGTAGAAAACCCCCAGTGAGGTGATTGCTCCCTTGCTGTTCATAACTTCCACCCATACCGATTCAGTCGACAAACATTCATCACCAACCTCAGCCCATACCACCTCAGTAAACGAGTCCTCATCAAAGGTTCTTTCAGCCGCCGTTATACTGTCCTTGACCATCAAAGCCACACCTCCCCCTCTTTTACCACCTTCCCTGACCTTAATGAAAGATCTAAACACTGGAACCTGCAACATCCATGCCTCCGAAATGACCACAACATCAAAGTCCCAGGTACCTATCCAAACTGCAAGCTCACCTACCTTATTCCCTATGCTCATCCTCCTGTGTACTAGGACTGGACCTCAGTTTCCCATCCCCCTTCTGAGCTAGTTTCAATCCACCCGAATAGCACTAGCAAATTTCCCACCCAGGATATTAGTGCCCCTCTGGTTCAAGTGGAGGCTGTCCTATTTGTAGAAGTCCCACCTTCCCCAGAATGAGCCCTAATTGTCCATGTACCTGAAGCCCTCCCTCCTGCACCATCCCTGCAGCCACATGTTCAGCTGAAATCTCTCCCTGTTCTTTGCCTCACTATCACGTGGCACGGGTAACAAACCAGAGATAACCACTCTGTTTGTCTAGCTCTCAGCTTCCACCCTAGCTCCCTGAAATCCTGCCTGACATCCCTATCCCACTTTCTACCTGTATCGTTGGTGCCTTTGTGGACCATGACTTGGGGCTGGTCACCCTCTCCCTTCAGGACCCCAAAGACACGATCGGAGACATCACGGACTCTGGCACCTGGGAGGCAACACACCAATCGTGAGTTTCTTTCGTTTCCGACAAACCTTCTATCAGTCCCTCTAACTATTGAGTCCCCAATGACTATCACTCTCTTCCTATCCCCCTTCCCTTCTGTGCAAGAGGGACAGAGTCTGTGCCAGAGACCTGAACCCTACTGCATGCCCCTGGTAAGTCGTCCCCCCCAACAGTATCCAAAACGGTATACTTGTTTTTCAGGGGAACTACCACAGGGGATCCCTACACTGACTGCTTTTTCCCCCTTCTAACAGTTACCCAGCTTTCTTCACGCTTAGGAGTAACTACTTCCCTGAAACTCTTGTCTATCACTGACTCTGCCTCCCGAATGATCCGAAGTTCATCCAGCTCCTGCTCCAGTTCCCTAATGCGGTCTTGGAGGAGCAAGAGTTGGGTGCACTTCCTGCAGACGTATTTGGATGGGACACTAATGGCGTCCCTCACCTCATACATCATGCAAGAGGAACATTCCTCTACCTGCACTGCCATCCCTGCTAATCCCCTAATCAGAAAGTTAAAATAGAGAAGCTTACCTTGATTTGTCCCTGGTGTATAACGTTAGAGGAGGTGGATGGGTGGGAGGCCGTATAAGGTTAGGGTCTCCGGTTTACACAATGATCAGTTATATAGCTGAGGAATAAAAAAAAGTCACTCCCTTCCCAGAAACCTCTTTTAATTAATTTAATTAAGGAATATTACAACTTCAAGCCTTGTTTAACTCTAACACACTAGACTAACAGTCATATGACTTTGTTTTCATCTTTAATAAGATGCTGAGAAACTAGTTAGTATGTAGGATTAATAACACAACCACGCAAAACCGCAATATAGCTGAGCTCAAATGGACAGCAAACAGATACTACAGTTGGGTTTATCAATGGAAAATGTGGCAAGTGGAGCATATGAGTTGCAGCATATTCTGATGGAGGTGGACACTCACGCCAGACCGACTGAGCTCGTGGAATACCATGTGAGTGAAGACAATTGATCAGCCATGCCAAAACATGTCTTGAGCAGGACCGGAGAGGAGCCCACAGAATAACCCGAAAAGCCATGCTTCAGCCAAACAGTTAAAATTATTTTCAGGTCTCAGGATGTCAATTGAAAACTTGGAAAGTAAGAAGCTAACAAGGCCTTAGGTTTCTTTTAAATTGCATTGATGTAAGCAGCCTGAATAGGTGTGGTCAAGCTCTCACAGAAGCAGGATTTTTAGTTTCTTAATTTGTCAGTAGCAGTCCTTGTCAAGACTGGTATTGCACTTCATCTCTCTCCGCTACACTCTTTCAAAGTTCTCTTCATGTTTTTGTTTTCTCCTGAGCTCCTGATTTTACATATGAGACAATCTGTTTTCTGAATTTCCCTTTTTCCAAGATTGTGTTTATAGGATGTTACTTCATTGGAACAGCTAATTCATAATAGTTACTGTATCTTTTTTAAAGCATTTTAGTAGAGTTATCACTAAGCCATTTCTTTTATTTTTTTCCTCTTCTTTCATTGTATTTTAACTATAGTGTATGAATAAATTGTGTTTTGCTTATCATTGAGTCGTTTGACCAAGCAAATTGCATCTGCAATGCAACGCCTTATGTTTATCTTTACAGTAAGAAAAAAAAGTAATCATCTAACCTACGTTCTTAATATATTTTGAGGGGTTTGGCCTGGTCCATAATACTGTCCCTTAGAGTTCATTTTATACTGGTGCATCCAAACCATGATTCAGAGGTCATATTCATGAGAGCTGGCATCTCTGTTTTGCAGATCAATTTTCCAGCACTGTGGGTTAAAATTACAGCTGGACATTTCTGATATATTTCCCCACTGTTGTCAGATACGGTAGACAAATGGAATGATCTTTGGCAATTGAGTAGCAGTGTGGACATTGAGTGAAGGCACAGTCTGATAGTGGTTGATGCTGATCCTCAATTTTGCAAGAACGTAGTGAAGGACCGTATCTGTTGTTTTAAGTTATCTTGGTGTCTGTTCAGCTGTGCAATTCCTTGAGCATGGTCAGAATACATTGTTTGCATTTAATACCATAACTATAGATCAAACAGATTTTGCCAGTAAAACTAAAAGACATAAATTACAAGCTCTCCCACTCAGAGACTTCTAGTTCTCATACTCCTGCATGACCACATCAACTTTGGGATTGTGGAAGTAATTAGGATTCAATGAGGATTGGTCTGTTTTAAAAACAAAAAACAAATCTTATTTCACATTGACTTGTTATTGTGCACTTTACCATCAGTTCTAAAAAAGAAACAAAAATGTTTTGTTTCTAATTTCTAATGTGCTTTCCCTTGTTTCTTAATGTACTGACAATTGTTATACTTTTCAAGGGAAAATGTGGACTCTCAAGCTGCACCACTCATCATATGGTGTCTCTGGCAATGATGGATTTATTAGTTGTCATCACCGACGTCATATTGTAACATACGTACATTTATTTTTTCCAGGGCTCTTTCCAGCACATCATTCCTATATGTATTGTTATCACATTCCTGATTTGTGTGGCCTCAGATTGCTCAATCTGGTTCTCTGTCACTTTCTTCTCTGATTGATTGGTGGCCATTTGTTGTCAGAAACTAACAATGAAATATTGTGCTGTTAAAATTTCAACTGTGATACTCACACCATGCATTCTGTTCTGTTTTAAAAATGTACCCTTCAACTTTATACAGGAAAAGGAAGTGGTTATTGACAATGTCCGCTGTTTTTGTAATATGAAACCAAATTGAGCTCAGTTGGGTGTTTTTAATTGGTTTCATAAAGTACTGATATCTTTAAACCCATAATTTTAATTTTATTCTTCAATGCTGCAACAGTTACATACATTTTTGCAGCCAGTGTATCTGTAAGGAATTGAGATGTCAGAACAAGGATGAGAAGCATAGGGGCCCTGAGATGGAGAGCCAAAGAAAGTCTGGGATTTTACTGCTTTTCGGCATATCTGGTAGCTTCACAATTCTGTGATCACCTTATGTTATGAATTTCTTATATTAGAATTGTAATGGTAGATCCAAAATATCACAATTTTTTGCATACTTTGAAATAATTGGATAGATGTTGCTGAATTTGAGTTCTTCTGTGATTGCAGTTATTTATGGAGTGACTCAGTCAAGTTCAGAGGACAATTCAAGAGCCCAGTAAAATATTCTTAATTTCAATTGTTCATTAAATTCCCATTAAAAGCAATTGATAGCAACCTGGAAGATAGTTCCAGATGCAGCAGTCACTAAATTCTATCTTGGCTTCCAAACATTTTTCAAGTGAATTAGAATTAGAAAGTATAATCATCCAAAAATACAACCAACAGTGAAGCATTATTTATATTAGACATCATTCGCAGATTGATATATATGCTAAACAGCCAAACCACTTGGCAGTTTATTTCCGGGTGTGTTTGAGGGCGCATCCCATTTTGTTTACTTTACAGCAGATTGTCAAAAATATTTTTGTTCCATTTCTTACATGCACTCATTTCCTTTCCCCTTGAAAAACAACATTTTTTTTGCCTTCTGCACTTCAGAACTTCACAACTCCGCAACTTCGAGTTGTGGCACATTCGGTATTCTACTAAAGATAAAATACTGAGGTTTAGAAGGTTAGAAATCTAGAAGTTGAAAACAAGTACAGAGTGCTGGAAAATCATAATGGTTCTGCCGGCATCTGTAGAGAGACAAAGTGAGTTAAAATTTCAAGTCTGGTTTGGAAGGAACATGAATTCCATTTTTCTCCTGGCAGAGGCTCCATATTTGTTGGGTTTCTATATCATCCACTGTGTTTAGTTCCACATTCCAAACATTTTATCAGTAAATGTAACTTTTTTGATTGTATTTGTTGGATTCAATTAGCTAACCTGTATTTATGAATCTTTTCTTTGGATTATCCATCAGCTGAAATGGTTTTCTCCACACTGATACTTTTCAAACATCCATCACTTGAAGATCTATATTGCAGACAATTATTGTCTCCGAAAACAAATCATTTAATTTGCCAACAATAATTCAGGAGACATTAAAAAGTTGCTCAAATTAGAGAGTCCATTGTCTTCATTCAAGGCCTTGATGTCTGTTGAAACATTTTAAATCTCACCCTTTCCTGGAGAACCTTCTGTGGCTAATGATCACCATCATGAAAAGTCACTTGTTCACGTCTGACCATTGCCTGTCTTAGCCTTATTTTAGTTCACCAGTTGCTGAAACAGACCTTAATGAAATATTTTTATTATTGACTAATCCTATACACTCCTGCCAATATCATATGCAACCCTTTTGCCTTTCCAGCAAAGTTCAAGCATCTCCAAATTTTTGATTACTCTATCTTAATTTGCACTGAGTTCGTCTCACCACCATTTCTGTGCTCCATTTTATCTTGGTACAACCATGTCTCAACTTTGTCATCCATGTTCATGTTGACAAATCTGCTTCATAGTTTGATACTGCTTCACTCTGTGCTCCCAGAAAGTCTCCTAGATGTTTGCTGACCTACAGTTCTCCTCCTATGCACAACCTGATTTTAATCTATTAAATATTATGACACAGGTGAAGTAACAAGTGACCACACAATTTAGTGCCAGGTATCAACCAGTGAAACAATTAGGCCTTGTCTTCCATGCACAAAGACATTTGTGAACAGAGCTAGGTATTGGCACCATATTTCTGCATTTATTCAACACACTTGGACTTCTTTGATAGCCAGTAACCTCATTGCCTTGTTCTTATGGTTAGCTCAGTTTGCTAGATGACAGGAATTTGGCACACAACATAACGAAGAATAGAGGTCTAATCCCTATTCTAGTTGATGTAGTTTCACAGGTTGGTGCCTCATTGCCACACAGATTGATTGTATTTATGTAGTAGTCATTTCTGAAGCTATAAGTCTCTAACTGTCTCTCATTAGCATCAATAAACAACATCCATTTTGATTTGTGACCTAACTGCTAAGCCTCTGCCTAATAAATATTTGCTGAATATGGCACCATCCCTTCCCAGAAAAGAGAGTTCCAAATGCTAATTTGGTCCTTACGATTTTCTGAGAATTCGACTTCTGAAATATGCCAAGCCCTATCAACACTTGAATTAATTGCCCCTGACAAACTCACTTACACCATAATTCTTTTAAGAACTTAAGAGTGTGAGAACCAGGAGCAAGAGTAGGCCATCTGTCCCTTCGAAACTGCTCCACTATTCAATAAGGTCCTTTCAGTTCCACTCACCCAACCTCTCACCATAAGCCTTAATGCCTTTACTATCCAAAAACTATCCATCTTAGTTTTAAAATCATTCCATGAGGAATGCTACTTCATTGGGCATGGAAATCTACAAAAAAGTTTTAATTTTCTGTTTGAAGGGGAAATCTGAACATTTGTGCTAAAATATCTGGTTGTGGCTGAGACAATACACAATTTGTTCAAGATTCCGAGCTTGCACTCATGGAAGTTATTCATACATATCTGAATGCACTAACGAGAAAGACTGGATCACTGCATACCTCCCTGCAGTCTGAGAAAATAATAAAAGCAATTACTATCTGCTTAGAGTCATTGATGTATACAGCATATATACAATAATACCAACAAGTTTCATCCTGCCATGAGACTTACCATGGACTACACTTCAGAATCAGTCTTATTCTTGGACGCACACATTTTCATCAACAGTGGACATTTCAATACCTCATTCTACCGCAAGACCACAGATTACCTCATGATGCTAAACTTCTCGAGCTTCCACCCAAAACACATTAAAGAAGCAATCCCCTACTGACAAGATAGCAAAGCGTGGAACACAGCAGGCCAAGCAGCATCTTAGGAGCACAAAAGCTGATGGTTTGGGCCTAGCCCCTTCACCAGAAAAAGGGGGATGGAGAGAGGGTTCTGAAATAAATAGGGAGAGAGGAGGAGGCAGAAAGAAGATGGATAGAGGAGAAGATAGGTGGACAGGAGAGTATAGGTAGGGAGGGGATAGGTCAGCCTGGGGAGGACGGAAAGTTCAAGGGGGAGGGATGAGGTTAGTAGGTAGGAAATGGGGGTGCTCCTTGAGGTGGGAGGAGGGGATAGGTGAGAGGAAGAACAGGTTAGGGAGGCGGGGACAAGCTAGGCTGGTTTTGGGATGCAGTGGCGGGAAGAGAGATTTTGAAGCTTGTGGAATCCACATTGATACCATTGGGCTGCAGGGTTCCCAAGCGGAATATGAGTTGCCGTTCCTGCAACCTTCGGGTGGCATCATTCTGGCACTGCAGGAGGCCCAGGGTGGACATGTCAATGTGGATTTCACAAGCTTCAAAATCAAACCTGAAACAGAACAACACTCACAGCAAGCTATCCAGCCTTCAGGGCAGCATCAATCACCAACCACACAACTCTGCCATGGCAACATCTGCAAGACATGCCAGATCATGAATATTACTATCACACATAGCAGATACTCACATGACAGTGTTGTCTACCTCACATGTTGCACGCCCCAAGGCAAGGTATATTGGTGAGAACATGCAGACATAACAGCAACAGATGAATGGATACTGCACACCAATCTCCAGAAAGGAATGTTCCCTCCGACTGGGAGAAAATGTCAGTGCTGAACGACGTTCAGCCTCCGATCCTCGGGTAATTTTACTCTAAGGCGGACTTTCAGATACACAACAATGCAGAATCACTGAGCAGAATCTGATAGCCAAGTTCCATATGCGTGAAGACAGCATAAATCATGATCTTGGTTTGATGCCATGCTACGTGTAACCCCACCATACTATTCTGCATTTGTAAAATCTTCTTTATTGTCCTGTTTTAATGCCATCACTTTGATAACTTGTTATGATATCTCTATCATAATTAGTTTGTGCAGTTTTGGATTACTTGTTACATTGTTTAGGCACTCAGCATGCAGCTCTTATTTCTATCATGTTTTTCCAGCCATTCAGTTTGTCTCCAGCATCACTTTATTTTTGTTTTGTAATCATCTCTCTGCCTTAATTAATTGGATTATAGGTCATTCACTTTACTTACTGTTCAGCTGATAACAATTTGCTCACACTGTCTGACACTTTGGATCAATCGCAGAAACTTATCATCCATCCTAAGAACACTCCACTGATAACATTGTTATGAACTTTTGATCTCTCTACCCATTGATCTCTCTGCCTATAAATCCTGTGCTTGTATGCTTTTCTTCACTTCACCTAATGAGGGGGCAGTACTCTAAAAGATTATGGTGTCATGTGATTAATACAATAAAACAAAGACCAACTGAACATGTCATCTTTGGATGAAAGCTCTTCAGGTGTGTGTGAGAGACTGTGTACTTGCATATTGTATTGACCCTATCCAGCAGATAAGTTGCTGAACTGAGTGTGTGGGAAAAATTAGCAATGAGTCATCTTAGTCATCCTTCTTTAAAAATACCCTGACATCTTCATTACAGTAGGAGTAAGGCTATCACACACTGTCAACATTTTTGAACACATGCTCAATCATGTTTATCGTTGCTCAGAATTTTCTTATGTTTTATTTATTTATGTGTTTTTGCATGTTTTCAAATGTGTTTCATGTAAAGAGCTTAGAAGTTCAATAAATTCTTTACCGTCTCACTCAGAGTCCCATTAAATACAGTTTAGCACTCAAATATCCACTTCTAAATTCTGGTTGTTGTCATGCTGCTTTTTTGTTTTTTGTTGATACTGTGAAATGCAACCTTCTTATTGAATCATTGGTCAGTACGCCTCGCTTATTCAGTTGACAGTCACATTGCATCATGACTATGAAACAAGTTTGAGAAGCTAATCTCCCAGATACTTTCACTGGTGGATTGTTTTATCTTTCTTCATTTGTCATGCCTGCTTTTGTGAAAGTTATATTCTCTAGTCATACTTCTTCCTCTTGTCCTAAATTTCTCCCTTTATGCTCTGTTCCTTTTACATGCTTTGTCTCTGTTTCTGTTTTACTCTGTCTGCTTTTCACTATCTGTCTTGCCCTTTGCATGTTCTTTCTGCACTCTCTACCTCACCTTATCTGCTCGAGTAAACTTCATCAATGTTAACGTTTTTCAAAAAAGATGATTTTGTCTGTCAACTGTGTAACTTGATATGTCAAGTCTTTCACATCAATCACAAATTTACAAATTGAAATGTATCATTAGAGCTTATTTAAGGATGTAGCTATGAATTTACAAATAACACTTGTATGTTAACGTCTTCTAGGTAATATTACTTTAACTGAGAGTTGTTAAGTCTTTGAGACATTAAGGCAGAGAAGGAGCATATTGAGCCTTTTCAGCATAATCTATCTCTTGCCTGGAACAATCCATTCAGTCTCACTTATCTTCCACAGCACCATAGCCCTGAAAGATTGTTGAGCACAGTGGGATGTGATGTGTATCGTCTGTATTACGGTGTGAAATTGAAGACAATTCATGATTTCAAAATCTAATTATATATCTAGTTTTGAAAGAGAAAGAATTGGCAACATTTTTTGTATAATATGTTTTTGCTCATGTATTTCATGCATTCTGTAACAAAGATTTTCAACCTTTGTCTCCCGGTGTTTGTACCAATCTGGACTGCTTTTCTTTGTGTGACTTTTCTGAAACTAAAATAAGTTATTACTGTTCTATAAAATCACGTCTCATTCTTCATTTCTCTAATGATAACAACTCCAAATTAATTGTGCAATTACAATTCATACCATTGAATCCAATGTCTTATTTTCACCTAACACCTGCAGCCTTTGAATAAGAGAACTACTTGGCACCTTGGTGGACTCCAAAGTTTAATTCTATTGGCCTTCGGTGGTGTATTATAAATGCATGGCAATTCCTCAGAATAGAACATGCTGAATTGAGACAACTGAATTTTATTACATTTTCTGCAATTTGTAAGTTGATATGTTTCGGCATGTATTATTTTGGGGGGAAAATGCCAATTGACACAGTTATTGAGCATGAAGATTGAAGGGTCTAATTGGAAACGGCTAACAGAATTGCTCATGCTTAGGGCCAACATGGGCATGACTGTTCTGATTTTCTTCTAATTTTGCTATGTGATGTTAACATGTAGAGGTTTTCTGCAATCTCTTGATTAATTTTAAAAAAAACTGGAATGAAGAATCTCTTTGTTCTGATAATTTCTGGTGCAGGTGAGCTTTAGCTTTGGCTTGTTCTTTTTATTCAAACTGGAAACAGTCTTTAACTTTCATGTTTCTTCCCCTTCAATATATTCACATGACAGTGATATATCTTTAACCTTTCCATTTGTCCTCATTTCGTACTTGTTGCAGACACCCTACAAGTGAATCCAGCACAATCTATGTGAAGAACCTAAGGATGAAGCCTATGGGAACAGTGTGTTATTTTAAATGTCTCTCGATCTTTATTGTTGTCTTTTTTTCTACATATGAATTCAAGACCATTTGAGAGATTAGGTCATTTTTTTTATTCCTTTGCAGAAATCCAAGAGAGGCACAAGAGTGATAATGTAAAACGAGAGGTTTCATTAGAATAAGTTATCAAAACTATACGCATTTGTCAATTTGGTGATGAATGATTGTAGATTTGCTAACAAGAATGAAAACAAAATGCAAGAGGAATGACAAGAAGTGTTTTCACAAGAGTGGGTAATAGGGGGAGGGATGGAAATTGTAAATATCTGGAAGAGTATGCAAGAATTATTGAAACCAGCAGCAACCGTCTCATAGCATGCCATACTTTACGGGTCTACTATACCCCATGAAAAGAAGTCCTTTCAGATCATTGGAGAAATTAGAGTGAGAGATGATCCCTGTAACATAACAGACGATGATGTAAATTTTGACAAAGTGAAGGAATCACTTTATGGATACATTCTTGAAACACAAAATGTCTCTGACTCAGGGGATGCATGAGACAAATGCTATCAAAACATTAATACAGGGAATTGGAAATGACTGAGTCAAATGGAGGAAGAACGGGATAATAAAATGGTAGATGTGATTAGGTGTAGGGAGGAACATGTCTTTCAACATCAACTAGAGTAAATTGGGTTTAATGGTCTCTTCCCATTTCATTGGGTTCCATGTCTCTCATCTAAACAATAGAGATGGTCCCGCCAGAGTGAGTGCTAGCCCAGAGCTGAAAGACAGGGTAAACTTTGCCAGTGAAATTGACGTTGAAAGTATACAGGTGGGCTCCACTCTCTGGGTTGTAGAAGGAGATTCGACCTTCATTAAAATCCACATAAACTCCTAATTTGTCCAGTGGGGCTAACATCATGGTTGTGCCCAATTTCCTTACTTGTACACTGGTGCCATCGATGTTCCACAACATCATTACCCAAAATCCCATCTTAAGCGAGGGTCTGTGAAACCTGCCTATGGGTGTTGTGTGCTCAGATAAACCGACAGTCCACGCAGTCTCTGGGCTAGCTGATACTTCCCAGTAATTTTTCCCAGACTCAAGACCAACTCGCGCCCATATGGCCCAGCTGTCCAAATTATTCTCCATTTGATCTGGTGTAAGTTCGGTTTTTGCATCCCATGTGCTGCTGGTCCGGTCTTCAGATACAGTGAATCGTGGATCAGATGACTCCCCATTGAAGAAAACTGGCACTGCAAAACAAAAACACACAAAATTCTGAAATGTTTCAGCAATGAGATTCATGGAATTGTACAGAATCTATGCAATGTGTTTAGTTCACATCAAAGGTCCTCTTCCTTTAAAACAACATAAAGTATGTGGTAGACTAATATTCTTCATTTCCCTCCGTACCTGAGCAAAACTCTTAGCCTTCTATTCATTTAAACGTCCTGTGCATTTTCAACTTATTCTTTAAAAACTCGTTGGAACTTAGAAAAATATGAGTTGAAGTAATTAACATGTATACAATTCTTACAGGGCTCAATCCCTTCCTGATGCATTCAGAAAAGTGATACATACTCCGATCAAGAAACAGATCATATAAGACTGAGATGAGGACAAATTTATTCACTCAGAGAGTGACGAATCTTGGAATTTTCTATTCCAGAAGGGCCAATCATTTAGTTTGCTGCAGATATTGACTGATAGATTTCTCAGTATAAAAATAAATATGCTGGCATTGCACAATAATGACTCTTAGATCGAAAATATAAAATAAACTCATTAAATGGTGGGGCAGGATCAAAGTACTTAGTAGCTTACTCTTGTTTCTAAAACATACGTTTTTATATGATCAATAGTTCCACAGTCTGCCAGTTCTCTGTGTAAAAACAGGTTGTCCATGTGATTAGCAGTTACACAATTTATATCATGTGGCTGCTATGTGTGCTTTTACTTGTGAGTACGAATATCTTACATTAATCTGCAACTTTAAAAATGCATTCAAACTGTAGGATAGAAGAATATGTCATTTCTCACCTTTATTTCTTTTCACGTCTCTCCAGCCTAAATGACCACATTTGAAAAAAGAGAAAATATGTATGAAGCATAAATGTATGGCTTAATTTTCTCGATCAGAGTTCCATTTTAGTAGTTATTCACTGCAGTTGTGGTCTCTCAACTTTCGGTCTGAATCATCAAGGGTTCAAGCAACAGCTGAAATTTCTCACCCCAACAGAGAATTGCGTGATTCAATTCCACAAACACACTGCGTTGTTAGAAAACCTATTGAAATGGGAAGTCAATTTCCTTCTCTTAAGGACTTAGTTCAACAGCATGTCAATACCTCCCACTTAAATATACATTTGGAACTTCATACATGAGTCAAATACTCACAAAGTTGAATGCTCACAGCGTTGATTTAGCACAGATTAGATAGAGAAGAAAGCTTCCACAATTGCAAGCGCTTTCCTACCATATACACCAAGGGTGACGTTGACCAAGACAAAGGTGAAAATGATATCCTACCTCTTATTAGAAATGGCAGGGGCAGTTAAAACACTGTGACTGATGAACATTAAACTCTCAGAACAAATGCAGAACCAGGATAGAATAACATTTAATCTACCTCCACTGTCCCATTGAACACTGAACTGGCAGATGGAATCCTTGGAGAGATGGAATTTGAAGTTGTATCTCAATGTTATATCAGACACATCCAAAGAAGATACGGCACTGGGATAGACTAATTTTGAACATGCCTCCCGTGTTCCATCTTCCCTCTTCATCACAGTCAATAGGAGACTCACCTGACCCTGGCTCCTTGAAGTCTATAAGAAAACAAACCAAGAAACTTATTAATGAATGCATGCTTGTCATATTCAGCCCCTTGCAGAGACATCACTACGTGTACATGAATGAAAACATGAAGTATGACAGGAAAATCACAGAGAAAAAACACATCAGTGGTGACATCAGTAGGCAATTGTTTTTCTTCTGCTGTGTGTTGAGTTCTACAAGTGATAGGCATGTAAGTGATTGCATGTGTATCTTTTTTGGTGGCAGTTCAGTTTAATGAAACAATGGAGATATCATCCGAATGTTGTAGCTATAACAAGAGGAGATGAATAAAAACAGTTGGCCATTGTCTGTCCTCATGAAAGCAAGAATTCATGCCAAAGCCAAGAGCAAATTGTGAGCAACAAACATTGTGGAGAAGGTGAAAATGATGGTAATGATATAAAAGCATTTTTGGCAAATATTCATGGCTTAGTGACTACAGCTACGTTGAGCTTCCAGAAAGAAAAATGTAAGTTGGATTTTTTTATGTGTGGGAACAAAGGATCCAGTGCAATTTGCAACAATAACTAATAACGAGGAAAGTTCAAAGAGAGTGAAGAAGCTAAAATATTCCCATGAAAGGAAGTTTGAGGACCACAAGGTCCATTTTGAATCAGGATTTCAATATAAGTCAAAGGAAACATTTTGTAATTTGGTTTTCATATATTTCATGTGTTCAGGGTTTGGAGATTGAAAGAAGATTGTGTGTTTTCAAAGAAGTAGGAAAGGAATGGATGGAGTGGAAAAGGCATATTATATAAAGAATGAAAAGGCTGGTTATTCATGTAAAGAATTGGGGCAGGAAGGACTGATCAGGGATAGTCAATATGGCTTTTTGCATGGTAAACCAAATTTCAACATCTTGTTTGAGTTTTTTGATAACATGACAAAGAAAACTGCTGAATGCAGAGCAGTAGATATTTGCTATATGGACCTCAGCAATGCCTTCATCAAGGTTCTACAAGATAGATTGGTTAATAATGTTGGATCTTGTGGAATCCTGGGGAAGTTAGCCAATTGGAAACAAAATTAACTTGGAAATGGAGGGATGTGGTAGACGGTTTCAGAATGGAGCCTTTCAACCAATGACATATGGCAGGGATCAGAGCTAAGTCCATGCTTTTGAAATTTGCACAAATGATTTTAATGCCAATATTGAAAGTATGGTAAGTAAGTTTGCAAATGACACCAAAATTAATTGTGTAGTAGACAGTGGAGAAGGTTATCTCAATGCACAAGGGGACCTAGGGTTAACAGGCTGAGGAATAGCAGATGGAGTTTAATTTAGATAAATGTGAGGTGTTGCATCTTGGTAAGGCAAACCAGGGCAGGACTGATACAGTTAATGGTAGGACCTTGGTGAACATTACCACACAAAGAAACCTAGGGGCACAGGTGCACCAATCTTTGAAAATGTAGGTAGATAGTGTGGTGAGAAATCCCTTTGGCACACTTCTTCTCATTTGTCATTGCATTGAGTACAGGAGTTCTGACATCATGTTACGGTTATATGTAACACTAGTGAGGCAACTTTTAGAATATTCCATCAATTCTGTCCTGCCCTCTTTAGGGAATACGTTGTTAAATTTGAAAGGATTCAGAAAAGGTTTAGAAGCAAGTTGCTTGAATTTGAAGATAATAAAATGTGAGGCTGGATGAACACAGCAGGCCAAGCAGCATCTCAGGAGCACAAAAGCTGACGTTTCGGGCTTAGACCCTTCATCAGAGAGGGGGATGGGGGGAGGGAACTGGAATAAATAGGGAGAGAGGGGGAGGCGGACCGAAGATGGAGAGTAAAGAAGATAGGTGGAGAGGGTGTAGGTGGGGAGGTAGGGAGGGGATAGGTCAGTCCAGGGAAGACGGACAGGTCAAGGAGGTGGGATGAGGTTAGTAGGTAGCTGGGGGTGCGGCTTGGGGTGGGAGGAAGGGATGGGTGAGAGGAAGAACCGGTTAGGGAGGCAGAGACAGGTTGGACTGGTATTGGGATGCAGTGGGTGGGGGGGAAGAGCTGGGCTGGTTGTGTGGTGCAGTGGGGGGAGGCGATGAACTGGGCTGGTTTAGGGATGCAGTAGGGGAAGGACAGTCCAACCTGTCTCTGCCTCCCTAACCGGTTCTTCCTCTCACCCATCCCTTCCTCCCACCCCAAGCCGCACCCCCAGCTACCTACTAACCTCATCCCACCTCCTTGACCTGTCCGTCTTCCCTGGACTGACCTATCCCCTCCCTACCTCCCCACCTACACCCTCTCCACCTATCTTCTTTACTCTCCATCTTCGGTCCGCCTCCCCCTCTCTCCCTATTTATTCCAGTTCCCTCCCCCCATCCCCCTCTCTGATGAAGGGTGTAGGCCCGAAACGTCAGCTTTTGTGCTCCTGAGATGCTGCTTGGCCTGCTGTGTTCATCCAGCCTCACATTTTATTATCTTGGAATCTCCAGCATCTGCAGTTCCCATTATCTCTGATGCTTGAATTTGAAGTTTTCCGTTACCGGGAGAGGCTGAATTGGCTGGATTTTCTATTTTTCCCAAAAGGCAAATATCTTCCTGTGCAATGTATACTTGGCATTTCATCCAGTTAAATAATCACAAAAGTCCATCACTAATAGCAGTTATATAGCACCAATTGTATGGACAGGAAGGTTGGCCCAAATGCAAGTACTTTCCTTCTAAATACACCAAGGATGACGTTGATCAAGAAGAACACCAAACTGATGTGCTACCTGATACCTCAAATGCAGACCCATTGCACTGTGATTAATGAACATCAGTCTAGTTTCTCGTATACCATTAAAAACTCTCTGAACCAATGTAGCAACGGGATAGAATAAAATTAAATCTACCTCCACTATCCTATCAAACATTGCATTAGTAGACATCATACTTGAAAAGATATATTTTGAAGCTATAACCAGCTGTTACATCAGACACATCAAAGACAGACACACACTGGGATAGACTAATACTAAAATTACCTCCTGCATCTCATCTTTTCGCTTCAGCAGCCTCACTAAGGGACTCACCTGAATCTTTCTCCTTGGTGTCTGAAAGAAAATAAATCAGGAGACTTTTATTGGATACATATTTGTCACTTTCAACCTGGGGCTGATACATCACTATGTGGATACATGTGAAAAGACGCAGTGTGGCGAAAAAAAACTAAAAGGAAGAAGCACCTCCATTGCAACATTAGTATGAAGTTGTTTGCGTTGTGTTACATGTCCAGTTTCAAAAATGATTATATATGTACCTTTTTATATGTAGCATAACAGGCAAATAAAACAATGGGTAAATTGTCCTAACTTTGAGACCATAACCATGGAGGATGAATAAATATGTAGGTGGTCATTGTTGACCCTTTCGAAAGCAACAATTAGTACCAAGGCCGGTAATGAAGTTTGAGCAACAAACATTACGGAAAAGGTGAAAAAAAGTGGTAGCAATGCAAAAGCTTTTTGTTTGCAATTATTCTAAGTTCTGAAATGATTGTTATGCTAAGCTTGAAAATAGGAGGAAAACAAGGTGATAATTCTTCTTGCATGATCAAAGTGCCCAGAGCATTTGGCGGTGATAACTGATAACCAAAAAGGTTCAAAGAGAGCAAATAAATGAAAATTATTCTAATGCAAGGAGATTTGACACCCGTAGGGTCCACTTTGAAAGAGTAATGCAAAGAGGTGGCATGTTGGAATTTTGTTTTCGTATACAGTGTGTGTTCAGGATTCTGAGTCTGAACGAAGATTGTATGTATTCAGAAGAGTTGATAAAGAGCAGATGGAGTGGAAAATGTACATGTATCAGGAGTGAGATGCATTGTTGTGATAATGACTGATTATCCATGTAAAGAATTGTGGCTGGAAGGACCAATTAGGGACAGTCAATATGGCTTTGTATGTGGTTAATCGTGTCTGATGAACTTGATTAAAACTCTTGAAGAGGTCACAAAGACTGATGAAGGCAGACCGAGACATATTGTCTATATTGGCCTCAATAATGCATTCAACATGGTTCTCCATGGTAGACTGATTAATAAGGTTAGTTCACATGAAATCCAGGAGGAGGTAGCCAATTGAGTACAAGATTAGCTTGAAGGTACAAACTAGAGGGAAGTGGTGGAGGATTATTTTTTAAATTTTCACAATGAAGGCCAATGGCCAGTGGCTTGCTTCAAAGATTGCTGCTAGGTGCACTGCATTTCCCACTTTTTAAAATAAATGCTTTGGATGTGAATACAGAGGTATGTGTAGTACATTTACAGATGCCACCAAAATTGGTGGTCCAGTGGACAGTAAAGCAGGTTGCCTCAGAGCTCAGCAGGATCTTGGGACACTGGGTTGAGGAATGGCAGATGGAGGTTAACTAAGAAAAATATGAAGAGTTACATTTTGGGTGAGGCAAAGCAGGGCAGGACTTATGCAGTTAATGGAAGGACCCTTGAAAGTGTCGTTGAACAATGAAACCTAAGGGTGCAGGTGCACAATTCCTTGAAATTGGAGACACTGGTAAACAGGTTGGTGAAGAAACCATTTGACCCTCTTGTCCTTGTTGGTCAAAGCATTGAAAGTAGGAGTTCTGATGCTACATTGCAGTTATACAGGACATTAGTGAGTCCACTTTTAGAATACTTCATTCAATCCTAGTCTCCTTGCTCTTGGAAAGGTATTGTTAAATGCAAGATAATAAAATGTGAGGCTGGATGAACACAGCAGGCCAAGCAGCATCCCAGGAGCACAAAAGCCGACGTTTCGGGTCTAGACCCTTCATCACCCTCTCTGATGAAGGGTCTAGGCCCGAAACGTCGGCTTTTGTGCTCCTGGGATGCTGCTTGGCCTGCTGTGTTCATCCAGCCTCACATTTTATTATCTTGGAATCTCCAGCATCTGCAGTTCCCATTATCTCTATTGTTAAATGCATATGTTTCAGAAAAAAAAATGCACAAGGTTGTTACCAGAATTGGAAAGCTTTAGTCACTGCAAGATTTAATTGGCCAAGGCTTTTTTTCTTCCCTCTACAATGTACGTTTGGCATTTCATACAGTCAAGTACTCACAAAAATCTACCACTCAAAGAGGTGATACAGCACAGATATTATGGAAAGGAAATATTTCTGAATTGCAAGCTCGTTCCTGCTAAATACAGCAAGGATGATGTCGATGAAGAAAAACATCAAAATAATATTCTTTCTGATATCTGAAACTACAGGGTTAGATGTAGCACTGTGATCAAGGAGCATTATCCTAGTTCCTGTATACTATTGGCAACTCTCAAAGTAAATGTAGCACCAGGATAGACTAATAGTAAATGTATCTTAACTGTCCCATGAAAAAATGCAATGACAGATGTAGTATATGGAGACGTGGAATATGAAACTATTTCTATCATACCAAGCACATCAAAGAAAGATACAACACTGATGTTGATTTTTACTAATTTTGACTCCCATGCCCCATTTCCCCTCTCATCGACCTTAGTAAGGGACTCATCTGAAACTTTCTCCTTGGAGTCCAAAAGAAAACAAGCAAAGAGGCATTGTATTGCATGCATGTTTGTCATCTTCAGACCACGGCAGATACCTTATTATGCACACATGTGAAAAGATGTGGTTTGGCAGGAAAACCAAAGTAAAGAAACACATTCATTGTGATATCAGAAGGAAGTTGTTTGTACTGTGTGACGAGTTCTGAAAGTGAAAGACGTGAGTAATTGTACACATACCGTTTCTTATAGGCAGAAGAACAAGTTAATAAAGCAACAGATTGCAATGTTGGTGCAGATGATTAAATATGACAGTGGTCACTGTTGATCCTTTTGAAAGCAACAATTCAGGCCAACAGCAATAGGAAAGAGCAAGCCATAATCATTATGGATAAGGTGAAAACAATGGTAATGATACAAAAAGCTCTTATTTTGCAAGGATTCCAGGTTTTGGAACTATTGCTATATTGGGTTTTGGCTTGAAAAGTTGACTTTCCTGATCTTTGGATGTTGTCTGACCTGTTGCACTTTTGGACCTTCAGATCTATTGACTATTGTTATGTTGTTCCTGCAGAGGTAAGAAAAAAGCAAGTTGGAAAATTGCCTTGCTTGATAAAAGGGCCCGGTACCAATGGCAGTGATACCTAACAGCCAAGAAGTTTCAAAGAGAGCAAAGAAATGAAAATTACTCTCATAGAAGGAGGTTCAATGCCCACAGAGCCCACTTTGAAAAAGCAAAGGCAAGACGTTGGGGTTTTGTCTTCAGACTTTGGAAGTTGAGAAAGCTCGTGTATTCACAAGTGTAGATAAAAAGCAGATGGAGTGGGAAATTGATGTATATCAGGATTGAGATGCATTCATATGTTAATGCCTGATTGTTGATGTAAATATTTGAAGCAGGAATAACTGATTAGGGAGAGTCAACATGCCTCTGTGCATGGTAAATCATGTCACACTAACTTGATTGAGTTTTTCAAGGGGTGACAGAGAAGACCAATGAAGGCAGAGTGGTAGACATTGTATACAAGGATTTCAGCAAGTCCTTCGACTAGGTTCTCCATGGCAGACTGGTTATCCACGTTAGGTTGCATGGAATCCAGTTGGACATAAGCAATTAGATACAAACCTGGCTTGAAGGTATTAGACGGTAGCGACTGTGGATTTTTATTCAGGCTGGAGGCCCGTGAACAGCAGTGTGGTGCAAGGATCGTGCTCAGTCCACTACTTTTTGACATTTATATAAATGACTTGAATGTGAATATAAGAGGTAAGTTTGCAGATGACTCCAAAATTGATGGTACAGTGAACAGTGAAGAATGTTGTCTCAGTGTACAAGGGGACCTAGGACCAATAGGCCGAAGAATTGTAGAAGGAGTTTAACTTAGATAAATTTGAGGTGTTGCACTTTGTTAGGCAAACTGGGACAGGGCTGATACAGTTAATGGTACAGCTGTGGGGAGTGTGAATGAACAAGGAATCTTAGGGGTGCAAGAGCATAGTTCCTTGAAACTGGAATCATCACTAGACAGGGTGGTGAAAAAGGCTTTTGGAGCACTTGCCTTTATGGGTCAGTGCATTGAATGTACGAGTTCAGGTGTTATGTATTGACTTTACAGGACATTAGTGAGGCCACTTCTAGATTACTATGTACAATTCTGGGTTTCAGAAAGAGGTTATATGGATGTTACTGGATTTGGAGAGGCTGAATAGGCTAGGCAGGAGGTTGAGGGGTGACCTTGTAGAGGTTTATAAAATCATGGGGTACATACATTGGGTGAATACCCAAATTTTTCGTAGCTTAGGAAGTCTAAAAGTAAATGGTTTAACTTGAGAGTGCTAAGATTTAAAAGGCACGTGACAGCAACTATTTCATGAAGAGGGTCATGCTAGTATGGAATGAGCTGTGGGTGTGAGTTCAACTACAACATTTAAAAGGCATCTGGATGGCTGCGTACAAAGTAAAGGTTTAGAGGGACATGGGCTAAATGCCAGCAAATGTGGCTGGATCAGTTTAGGATATCTGGTCAGTGTGGACGAATTGGATCAAAGGGTTTGTGTCTTGCTGCAGAACTCTATAACTGCATGATTAATTGTCTGCTGTAACATCATAGGTATGCTGAAAATGGAATACAGATAAAAGCAGAAACAAATTAAAACATTAATGAACACATTCAAATGGGTACATAATGGCATGGCAAATTGTAACAGAAAAAATATCAAATTCTCTGCATGTTTCTTATCTTTACATCCTAACATCTTAATATTAAATATTAATATTTAATATCTTAAAAGCAACACTGATAGTTACTAGGTGAACCAATGATGTGATATGTTCTGAGAACACTAGTAGAGTATAGATATAATTGAGCCATTATTTAATTCAATTGGCGAAAATATTTGTTCATTTGGGCTCATTATCCCATCCATCCTTCTTTATTTCATGGTACATTTTTGTGGAGAGCCATTGATGAGCCTCTAATCTTACCTTCCCCATGTGAATCTTGAAGCTTTTTCTCCAGTTCTGAAAGTAACAGTATTAATGAGTGTATTTCACTAAATCAATATCCAGAATTCAATTATCTTGACAATGAAAAATTCCACGAACATTTGAGGATTACATTGGAAGAAGTGGCTGGATTATCACAGTGTAAAATGAACGATGGAGTGGATCTGAATAGAAAACTCAGCCAAACTTTAGACGGGGCCTAAATCAGTGGTGGAACATTTTGTTCTTTGCAATACTTGAAACTAAATGGATTGAGAACGGTCTTACCTAGAACCTTGACACAGGCTTCAACTGTTGACAGGAAAGAAAAACGTAACCGAAGCCCATTAAACATTGAATTGAATTTTATTTGAAGAAAGTTCCCTTTATGCAATAAGGGCATGCAGTATAGCTGACAAGGTGAACTTTAAAGACAGAAAGACAAATAGTCTAACCAAAATAGAGGCCTTCCTATGAGTCGGAGAACCCAGAGTGGCGAACAAACAAACGCCTGTGGAATTCTTTTGGGGATCGAAGATAATGATCAGAAACTGTTTTGATTCATTCTGGACCCCAGAACAAGGATGTATAAATATAAGGCAATGATTGGTCAATAGAATCATTAGATCTGCGAACCATGCTCACACATGACCAGTATGAATGTCATTTTTTTCTACTCAATGCTTTGAAGCGAATATTAGACATAATAGGAGGAAAATTTACATTGTCTGGCACACATGTGGGTCCGGAACCACAGTAATGGGCTTGAATCTTAATCTTTGCTCAGTTAGGAATATGGAAGAAGTGTTCGCCGAGTTAGTGACCCCAAATTCCATAAATGCATAATAAAACATATTTAATATTGAACTGTATTAAAACACCCACACACACACACTTGGGGTAACAGTGGGAAATGCACATTAAGAAGAATTGAACGGATTGCCACACAGTTCACCTAGAGCCTGAAGCAATGGAGCAGTGAGTTCACAGAGGGACGTATTGACATAAACAACATAGTGCATTATCTGTTAGACAATGCGTGGAATAATCAGTGGCATAGTCAGCTTTTGGGACTGCCTCACAGAACAAGCGCTGTCCAATTCACCACCCCACGAATTTCCGTAGTAGAACAACAGTTATAGCAACTTTATATGATGTCTTAGAATGCCTGGATTAAAAGAAAATGTTCCTGGATTTGCCACTTACTGGAGTCTACCCCTTGATTAATCGGAGTCCTGTCATTGCCAGTTTCAAAGCATCACAAAATGATGGGAAGAGATTAAAGCAATGAACACAATTTTCAAACCTCATTTGAGAAGTTTAAGTGAGCAGGGTAGAAAGTGTGCTTCAGTAATATTTCCTCCCCATCACTTAATTGGATTGATTCACTTTGATTCAGCAGCCAATGTGAGCTTCAAAACATAGCATGAACCTAATGTAGCCCCCAGAACATTGTTCTTCCAACAAAAACCCAGGCTATGAATTTGGATTCATTTTTGCTTTAAGCAACAATTTAAATTCAGTAGCAATAATGCATGTAAATAAACAAATGCATTACTGTATTTCTGTCGAAGTATTTCCAATTCTGGAAAACAAGCAAAATGGATTGTTATCATAAGATTTTGTTATTTTTAACTCCCTCTCAATTTCAATGAATAGACTACTAGTCTACCATCATGCATATTAACCTAGTTGAACACAATAATAATGCTATGTTCAGTCTGCTGCAACAAGGAGAAGCGTAAGGGATGAGGGAATTAAATGTCTAAGCCATTATAGAAAAGTACATAGTCAGAGGTCTTACAACTGCGCTGGACTACCCTAATTCGACCCCCCAAAAAACTGTCCCTCCTTTTGCTAGTGAATGGATAAAGAAAGGTCCACTCTGCATTATTGGATGAATTCCAAATTCCCATATTGGCTACTCTATACGAAATCTAGACATTTTCCACTGCACCGCTACTTATTCATCAACCAACGATCAAGCCCTAAATGGGTGAAAAGGCCATAACCACCTTGTTATAGGTGAGAGTTTATCAAGTACTTCACAGACATAGGGCAGCATGGTGGTTCAGTGTTTAGCATTGCAACCTCACTTCTCCAGGGATCGGGCTTGAATCTAGCCTTGGGCATCTCTCTGTGCGGAATTTGTGCATTCTCCCCATGTGTATGTGGTTTCCTCAAAGTGTTCTGGTTTCCTTCCACAGTCCAAAGATGTACAGGTTAGGTGGCTTGGCTACGGGAACTGCAGGGATAGGGTAGGGGGTTGAGTCTGGGTTGAACACTCTTAGGTGAGTTGGTGTGGACATGTTGGACCAAATGGCTCGTTTCCACCCATAGGGTTTCGATGATGATTCTATGATACTGTCAGATATAAAGTAACTGGGATGCACGAAGCTGGTAAGATACTCCTTCAAGATTTCTTCATTTTTCCAATGAAGCTTAGCTATGGAGTGTGAATGCCTCAAAGTCATTTGCACTGAAACTGTAAGTCTAATTTTATATGGTTTAAAGCAGAATACAGAAAAAAAAAGTGCCTTCCAACTTTGCCACTCACAAATGAACGTACCTTTATTTTCACTGTCCGTCTCGGGGCTGACACCTTTAATAAAGGAAGAATGCTTTTATTAGACCATGTGTACTTCAAAATTTCACTTATAATGCCACTGGACAGTTTGTAATGTATTTAAAGTTCTCAAGGTGATACAAGATAAAGTTCTTACCCTGACGACTAAAGTTTTTATTCATGTCATTGTTACTTCTGAACATGAAGGCATTATTATATTTGCTGTACTTTCTTTTGGGCCTATGTAATTATCCAGTAAAACAGAACTCCACTGCTCCTGCTGCAGACATGCAATAACTCTCATCCAGCAGACGCATTCTGAATTACAGTAAGCATGAAACCTGAAATTTTCATTTTAATTTCCTACATTGGTGGGCTTTGAGCATCTTTGGCTGATCAGAATCTATTTCCCTTCCTGAGTTGCCCTTAAGAGAGTGGTGCCGTGCTGTCTTCTAGAATCCCTACTGCTGATGTGCTCCAGCTAGTCTCACAGTGCCCACATGGAAGCTATTACAGACCCAAGCAATATTGAATGAACTGTGATATATTTCGAAGTCAGGTTGGAGGTGAACTTGCAGGTTTCGATGTGTCTGCTGTCCTTGTCCTTCAACATGGATGTGCTCATATGTTTAGAAGGTATTCCCTGGAAATTCTTGGTGAATTTCTGTGGCTCACTTTTTTGATGTTATATCTTACTGCTATTTAGTATTGATAGTCTTGGAAGTGGATGTATGTGGATGTGTTTCTAATCAAGCCGGATATTCTGCTCTGGATGGTGACAATATTCTTGAGTGTTGTTGGAGATGCACTCAGTCAGGCTGTTGGGGAGTATTGCACCACTTTCGTGACTTGTGCCTTGAAATACTGGAGTTGCTTTAGCTTCACTTTCTGGTCAATGGTAACCCCAGGATGTCGACAGTGAGGGATTCAGCGATGTGAACTTCAATGATGCCAAGGTGTGTTGGTTAGATTGTATCTTATTGGAGAACACCATTTCTTAGAGGATTGTAATGTCAATGCTTCAGTATCTGCTGATCAAAATTATGTAATCATTAGTGAACATACTCATTTCTGACATTTGGTGCAGAAAAGACCATTGATGAAGTCGCTGTAGATAGTTTGGCTGAGGGCAATATGCTGAAGAACTCCTGTGGAGATGCCCTGGAGCTGACATGACCGACTTCCAAAAAACACAACCATTTTCTAGCGTACCAGATATGACTCCAAGCAGCAGAGAATTTTCTCACTTATTCCTATTGATTCCAATCTTGTTAGGGTTAGTTGATTTCACATTTGGTAAATCGCTTTCTTGATGTCAAGGATCGTCATTCACACCTCTTGCCTGGAATTCATCTCGTTTGCCCATGTTTAAATAAAGGTTGTATGAGGTTGGGAGCTCCATCATCAGGTGAAAACAGAAATAAAAATCAGTGAGCAGATTATTGCTGAGTAGCTGTTGTTTGATAGCACAAATGATGACACCCTCCCTTAGTTTCCTAATGATCGAGAGTAGATTTACAGTGCAGTTGTCGGCCATAATGGATTTGCCTTTCTTTTTGTGTACGGCATACCTGGGAAATTGTGTTACTGAGTAAATGCTAGTGTTGGAACTGTGCTGGAACTAGTTGGCCACAGATGCAATATTTTCTAAAGGACAAATCTTTAATATTATCGCCAGAATTTTGTCAGGTCCCATAGACTTTGCAGAATCCGGTGCCTCAAGGTATTTCTTGATATCATGCGGAGTGAATCACTTTGGCTGAAGACTGATATCCATGATGATGGGGAGCATTGGAGGAGGCTGAGATGATCATCCACTTGGTAATTCGGGCTTATTAGACTTGCGAATACTTCAGCCTTATCTTTGCACTACTGTGGCAGGCTCTTCCAACACTAAGGATAAAGGTAATTGTGGAGTCTTCTCCTCTAATGAATGAGTTAATTGTCCATCACCATTCACAACTGGATGTGGCAGGACAGCAGATTGGTCAGTTTGTGGGATTACGAATCTCTATCTACCATTTGCTTCTTATGTTGTTTTGCAAATCTTCAGGTTTAATGGCTTCAACAGGTTGTTACATGATATTTAGGTATGCCTGATTCTGCTCTTGGCTTGCCCTACTACACTGTCCTTTGACAATAAATTAATCCTTGTTCTATTTTAGTTAAGTATTTCTAATAAACAACCACTCCAAATTCAGAATCGCAACAATTTCACCAATTCCTCTGTCCTTGCTGGTCAACAGTTAATACCAATCCTGCAAAGTTTATGAGATAACAAAGTGTAGAGCTGGATGAACACACTAGGCCAAGCAGCATCATAGGAGCAGGAAGCCTTCCTGCTCCTCTGATGCTGCCTGGCCTGCTGTGTTCATCCAGCTCTACACCTTGTTATATCGGATTCTCCAGCATCTGCAGTTCCTATTATCCCTGCAACATTTAAGTAGCCTTCTGCACTTTTGCAACCTAATCTTCAACATGGCTGTCCTTTATTGTGATGATCTTCCTCGGGCCACGTATGGCCAAGATTTTTCTGCTCCATTGATCTACATATCATACCAATCTTTGGTTTCTTGATCAATCCAATTCGCATTTGGGCCTTTAACTATTCATCAACGGCAATCTGAAGCTTTCCACACTTCATCTACCCATCTCTGTGCCATTCTACCATATAAGATATTTTCTTTTGAACTTCATCTTTGAAAAGCATTCAGTCAACTATCATCCCCCTCTGTGATGAAGGGTCCAGGCCCGAAATGTCAGCTATTGTGGTCCTGAGATGCTGCTTGGCCTGCTGTGTTCATCCAGCTCCACCCTTTGTTATCTATCATATTATGCTGTTCATTTTGGAAGGTAGAACGAAAAACACAGTATTACTTAAATGAAGAAACAAAAATGCAGAAACCTGCAACACAAAGAGGCTTATGAGTACTGGTGCAGATTGCAGGAAGCAAGCACACAGTTGCACCAGCTAATCAGGAGGGCTAATGGAATTTTGGCCTTTATTTCAAGCAGGTAAGTATAAAAGAGCATTGAGGTTTCGTTGCAAATACACAAGATGCTTGTGAGATCATATCTGGAATTCTGTGAGCAGTTTCGGTCCCCTTATGTGGTGGAAGATATCATTTCACCAGAGATCATTCAGAAAAAGTTTTGATAGGTTGATGCCTGGTATGTTGTCTTATTAACAAAGGCAAAACATGTTGTGTTTCTACTGACTGGAGTTGAGAAGAATGAAAGTGATTGCATTGATGATATGGGCATGGGCGAGTCTAGGACTAGAGGGCACCATCTACGAAGTCAGGGAAGCCAATTTAAGACAGAGGTCAGGAAAGATTTATTTTTTAGCTCAGAGGGCTGTGAGTCTTTGAGTTGTAGGACAGAGTCCTTGTGTTTATTTAAGGCTGACACGAGGAGAATCAAAGGTTATTGGAACATACAGATTGGAACATACAGAATGGAACATACAGAATCAAAGGTTATTGGAACATTATTGGAACAACAGTTGAGATCAGCCATGATCCTATTGCATGGCAGAGCAAGCTCAAAGGGCGAATGGCCTACTTCAGCTCATATTTATTATGGTGTTATGGCATTTTGGGCCTTCAGTCGAGTAGCCGCAGAGTTTCTTCTGTTGGTGGGCATGCAGTCTTGAGCCTGAAACAATTGTGATCTGTTATATTGTTGGATTTGAATACAACAACATTGTCCATATGGGGCCTACCACCGCTCACCAGATCTCCTTCACAGTTACTCACAAATATCACCTCTGAGCTGTATATCAGACAGTGAATCTATGCTGTTTTCATCAAGATTGCTGGAAATAGAGGAATTCTGCTTCAGCTGTGCTTTCTGTATTTTTAATCTGAAACATGTCGTTCTTGGCCTGCGGAAATAAAAACCCAGAAGCCGCTGGAAAAGCTCGGCAGGTTATTTCAGCGATTTCAGTTCTTGCTTCTGCTTTACTGTATCTGAAGTGCTTTTGGCTTTTGATCTCACTCTATATCTCTCACATCAAATGAATATTGTAAACATTAAACACTTTGCAGATGGAAAGAATTAATTCAAACTAGAACAAGATGTGTAGAGGTAAGTTCAATTTTATTAAACTTGCTGTAGATTTGATGTTGATATCACAAATTTTACACTTTTATACAGGTTAATGAATGAATTATATTTCTGATTAAAAAAAAGTCACCGACCAGCTCAGTCTGTAGTTCCCACTGGAAAACTGCACTCAAGGAGTTTGTAGCATATCACCTTCTTGGACTGCTGTACCCACACGGTAAAGAAATGCCCACAGTTCAGAAAGGAAAGTCGTTCTGTAATTTTGACTCCTCAATAAGGCACTGAGGGCACAAGAAGATGGATATCTTGTGGCAGTGAACTGAAAATGCTCCAGAATACATTTACAGTTTCCACACAGGATTTCATAATTTGCCCCAGATCAATTTAAACAACTCAGAAACTGGTTGCTACAAATTATATAAAGCTTATAAGCCTGCTAAAATCACACCTTATCCTCCAAAATAAACATTCATTTGCTCCCTCATCGGTGTCACTTGCCTACTATTTCTATTATCTTCAAATGAAATGCAAAAATAGCCCTTTTTTCCTGATAATTTTCAAACGTTGGACATTTATTGTCCTCAAAGACAGGGGTTCTAGATGCTTTGGAATAAACACAGCACCTCCAACACCATCTGCAAAACAATTCCTTTTCCGGAAATTCAAGAATCTGCAAAACACGAACTGTAGCAGTTGTAAGGTGGCTCACTACCCTCCTTGATTTTGTGTTGGGCTATTAGCACCGATATACATTCTCCAACCTTTGCCTGGTTTCTTTTTTGTGTCAAGTTCTGAATAAGGAGAAAATGCAATTTGTGAGTCTGTGGTCTACATCAGCATTGTATATCAACACTCTTCACTATTCTATCTCTCAGATGAAATGGTTGATGCCGGTTAATTGGACACAAAGTATTTGATGTAATGTATTTTTCTTTTACCAGAATCTTTGTCTTCCGATGTTACTTCTAAAACAGAAAGAAATAATTTTTAATTGAAATGCGCTGATAAAAAAGATGATGACTTGCAATAAAGTCTACTGTTTAAATATGGAAAAATATTTGCCAATTCAGTGTGAAGCCAGGGCAAAATTGCATTGATTGCAGGAACATACTGTTACACCAATAATTTTTGAAACAGTTCTGGACTGCGAATGCACAGGATAGATCACAGAAAATAATATCCAGAGTTTGAACTACAATATAAGTTGGTGAGAAACACCTTGGTGTCACTATTTATTTTATTTCTGCGCACATAATCATTACTACGACAATGTTTAGCCATCAGGTGCTGGTCTCAACAGTTCCAAGCATAGGAACTTTGAGAACACGCACAGAGCACATCTGATAACTGGTTAAGGAAATCCTATGCACAATGTTCATACTGTTCATCATGGGTCAGAAGTGCAGGTAGTATTTTGAAAAAAAAAAAGATTTTTGTTTGAATGAGTGAATGAAGTGCCGAGCTTAACTTTATTAAAGCTGTGTTAGATTGCATTCAGGATAATGTGCAAACTTCAAGTCTTGATATATCTCAGTTAGATAAGGGAGGAAAAGTAATGCTGTCATAGACATCACAGTGAATGTTTTGGAACTTTTGACGTGAAAACCAGCAGTAAAGATAGACTTTACTATTCAGGAAAAAAAAAAGCAAATGCATAATTTCATTTGAATTATTCCCAGATCTTTAAAACCACATGGTAATTTAGAAGACTGAAAGGTGATATAGCTGATTCATTAGAATTTTGAATTTCTTGACACGCTAGACTCTGACAAAATATCCACTTTTAGGCATATTTATTCAATAACTATGACCTTGCTCATTTCAGGTAAAAACATAAAGGGCATTTTCTTCTGATGATCTTGCCCTATGTGAATATCTTCTTCAGAGAACTGTGAATGCTATGTCATCTGAAATACTCAAATTGCTGCAGTCAAACATATTGATTATCGACTGCACAAATATTTGGTGCAATAATGGACCCTTTGTTTATGATTGATAGTTGATGGTGTGGAGTGATAGAGATGAGATCATAATAAGACCAACCATTAACTTATTAAATGGCAGTAATTGTCTAAACTGAAGTTAACTTTGGTTTGTAAATTTGTGAGTTAGCCTCAGCAAAATAGACATGAAACATCTCAAAGAGTGCAATGAAGATTCACCAGCCTGGCATTACCCTAGGACAAGATACTGAACAGTCTGAGGTTATATTTCATGAGTTTACCAGAATAAGAGATGATTATGTTGAATATTTCTGGATTATACAGACTTAATAATGGACAAGAATGCAGGTTATTTCCTCTGGCTAAGATGAACAGAACAGAGACAGAACATGTGTTAACATCTGGGCCACTGATAAGTTCTAGGCCGTTTATGATAAGAGTTGAGGTACTTCTTAACTGTTGCATTTGTGGGATTGTCTAAAAGACACAGTTGAAGAGGTTCAGTCATTGAATATATTCCAGACAGAAATATATATTTTTAAGCTGATATAACTGTCAAGGTTTATGTAGGTTTTGCAGGAAAAAGAGATTGAATTTGAAGGTCAGTTATGATCCCACTGAACACTGTAGAAAGTCTAATGGCCTAGTCTTGCTTCCAACCTAGTTGTTCATCTGCATTGTTAAACAGGATCTTTACGAATGGATTGTGTAGTAAACTGAGAAATTAGTCTTGTTTTATTTCTCTTTCAAACTGTCAAAGCGACACCGAGGAAGAAGAGCAGTTCGAGTGTTGCCGTACGTAATTCATTCTGACATTCTAAACATTCTATCTTGGCTTGCTTGGACATGAACAGCACAAACCTATTATGCGTTCTGATATCTGGGCATCCCCTGGACTAAGAATACAAAATTTATGACAAACGAAAATAGAAATTGGAGTAACGAATCAAAGCTATTTCACTCCTCATTCCAATGAAGGCTAACCTGTTGCACAACACCATATTTATTCATTTGTCACAAATCATTTGATAACTAGGGGCTAAAGAAAAGCTAATTTAAAATCAAAGTTAACAGTTAATTGAATTGTCATTTGCGCAAGGATGGATGTTTTTGATTCTCTTCTTTGTGCAGAAATGTTTGCTAAACTTTCTGCTAAAGGTTCTCTGCAGTGTGCATTATGTGCCAAGGTTCTAGAACGACAAAATAAAATAAACGTTTTGATACATGTCATCAAAATGTCCTTTAGATGTTTCAAAATAACTCTTAAACCACATGGTAAATTTCACAACATGCAATGCCCATGTGTTTAATCCTGTACTTCGATTGTCTGAGTTCAGCTATCAGTATGATATATAATGTTGCGCTGCCTCCAAAATTACTTTTTCCTTTCAAAAATGAAGGCCCAGAATGATTTGCAGCAGTTGCAGCTGTGTACGGGCTTTCCATATGCTTCTACCAGTGTTTCTGCTTCAGTTCTGTGATGAATTTGCACAATATCCTACTTGTTACTTACTGCACTTTTCTTTGAGGTCCTGCAATTCTAAAGGTATAGTGCAAGTTTCAAGTTACATATTTTTAATCATAAGTACATATAAAATTCCAATGAATTACATTGCTGAAAGAGGTCGCGAGCACATTTAATTTCCTTCAATTTTGCACTATTGTCAATAAGGAAATCATTTCAATTGCATTACACATTAACTGCAAAATCACAGAGATTAAACACAATTAGAAGTAAAATATACAAAGCTAAAGTAGACACTATCTTGTCTAAGAGGTCTAAGTAGGAATAAAATATCGTAATAGCTATTCAAATAAATTTAAATAACCTGTCAACTCGTCTCATCAATGTTTAATAATTGTCCATAATTTGTCATTTACAGATCACACTCTTTTCTAAAGTAAAGACTTAACATTGATACCTGAAAGTTCATATACACATTTATATTGCCCCAGATGAATTGTAGTTATTTCTCAGGACTGTGTCATTTTCATTGTGAACCATTGACTTAATGAACAGCCTCTGATCTTGAGTGGTTTGGAATCATTTTATAGAACTGCTTCGAACCAATATCTATTTGACTATTTATTTCTTTCTGGAAGAAGACATTACAGGAAGGATGTGGAAGCATTGGAAAAGGTGCAGAGGAGATTTACCAGGATGTTGCCTGGTCTGAAGCGCAGGCCCTATGAAGAAAGGCTGAGGGACTTTGGTCTGTTCTCATTGGAGAAAAGGAGGTTAAGAGGGGATTTAATAGAGACATACAAGATGATCAGAGGATTAGATAGGGTGGACAGTGGGAGTCTTTTTCTGAGGATGATGACTTCAGCTTGTACAAGGGGGCACAGCTACAAATTGAGGGGTGATAGATTTAAGACAGATGTCAGAGGCAGGTTCTTTACTCAGAGAGTGGTAAGGGTGTGAAACGCCCTGCCTGCCAATGTAGTTAACTCAGCCACATGAGGGGCATTTAAACAGTCCTTGGATAAACATGGATAATGCTGGGATAGTGTAGGGGGAGGGGCTTAGATTAGTTCGCAGGTCGGTGCAACATCGAGGGCCGAAGGGCCTGTTCTGTGCTGTATTGTTCTATGTTCTATATGTTCTATCATTTATAAGGAAAGTTCTTTTTCAGGGATGTTTAAAGCATATGGACTTGAGGCTGTTTTCATTAGAGAGAAGAAGGTTGAGAGGTGACTTAATTGAAACATATAAAATAATCAGAGGGTTAGTTAGGGTGGATAAGGAGAGCCTTTTTCCGAGGATGGTGATGGCGAGCAAGAGTGGGCATAGCTTTAAATTGAGGGGTGAAAGATATAGGACAGAGTTTCTTTACTCAGAGAGTAGTAAGGGAATGGAACGCTTTGCCTGCAACGGTCGTAGATTCGCCAACTTTAGGTACATTTAAGCCGTCATTGGACAAACATATGGATGGAATAGTGTAGGTCAGATGGGCTTGAGATCGGTATGACGGGTCAGCACAACATCGAGGGCCGAAGGGCCTGTACTGTGCTGTAATGTTCTATGTTCTATGTTCTATTATGCTCTCATGCTTTACATCTAGGTAGCTCAGACAAAACATTTCCAATTTTTATTGCCATTGTTTTCGTTTGTCTTTGACATCACCCAAGAGATCCAAATTGCATCATGAGGATGTGGGGCCGATCTATCTTAACGAGTAAAGCATTACATCCTGTTAAAGAGTTGTCAGGGCAGAAAGTTCTTGTCTTTCTGTACTTGTTGCAATGTTTGTCCATGTTGTTGTTCATTGGTAACTTTTGGACTTTCATTTAAACTGTCTGGCAAATTGTTTCATTCAGTTGAGGAATGCTAGTGCCACTGGCTAGCTAACTATATGTTGCATGTCACTAATCGTTGTTGAGAACATAGTGATAAGCAGCCAACTTGAGTTGCTGATATCCTTATGGTATAAGCAAACACACAACATTAACAAGAATGAAGCCACATGATTCCTTTAACAACAATATGTGTCCTACATCACCTCAAAGGATAAGGCTAGCTGAAATATGGGACACTACCACATGAAAGTATCAGTCCAAGCCATACAGCATTCTAAATTGAAGTGCATAAGTGTACGTGACTTTCATTCAGTTATAAAAAAATGGAAATACAGAGTCATCAAGTCATATAGCACAGAAACAGACCACTTGGTCCAACTCAGAGCTCATTACCATTTTTATTTTAAAGCCAATAGTAGACCGAGATTAAATTCTGGCCAAGCCAGCAATGCCTACATCCAGACAAAATATAAAACAAAGCTGAATTTAGACTACCCTAATATCATAAATTGATTATGAATGAGGATACTGGTGGATGGCTGAAATGCCATTTGAAAGATTACACTCTTGATTAGGTGCTTGAGCAGCATTGGTTATCTAAGGAAGTTGTATGGCAAAAAGAGAGATGGTATAATCAGGTACATAAATAGACAATCAAAGCACCTATTTACTGAGGATTTTAGGAATAGAAAATAGAAAATTCTTATTATCTCAGTCATAACAAATACATCTATCCAGTTCCCATCGTTTTACTGAGTTTTCCAGGCAGAGCAACAACATCTTAACATTTATCCTGTCACATTCTGACAGAAAATTACATGGTTAGAAACAAAATAAGTTAATTAATCTTCAGGGATCTTATTTTCTTCACCAATCATGGTATATTTGATATTATACGCATGCACCATTCAGTAAAACTTTGCCATGGTTTCCCTCACACAAGTATAATCTATCTCACAGAGAGTCAAGAATTATCCATAGCGCTCCAAGCATGGTCTAACCAAAACCAAAGATAATATGATAACAATTCTTTGCAATTAATTCTCATCACTTTGTACATGGAAAAATCCATGTAATTTGTTGTGAAATTCTTTTGCATTGAGATGAGATTTGTCATTAATCAAGACTGTAAAGAGCTGGGAAGTGAGCGACTCTTCTCTGTGCACTCCCCACTCAGCCTATTATCTCAAAAAGTTACCATTAATCCACATTATTTTGTTTTCACTCTAATAATGAGTTAATTGAAATTTATTAGCTACAAAATCATATGTTTGTAACCTGCATGTCTATGTTGATTTTTTTTTCCCCTGTGGGTTCTTATTGGACTCAAGTGGAATTCGAGTAGATCAATCTAACATGGTCTCCCTCAATTTTGCAGGAATTCCTTTATCATAAGTAATGCATGATAAATACTCAATACTTGCTTTGATAAGTGCAGCTCTACCAACACTCTAGACTCCGCACAATCCAGGTGAAGATCATTGGATTTGGATTATTTCCACCATTTTCAATGTTCATTAACATCACAACTAAAGTCTGGCAGTAGCAATGCATAAAATATGCATTGCGGTATCTAGAAAAGTTTAGTTAGAGTTGATGAATCATAGAGTCATACAGCACTGAGACAGGCACTTCTGAAAACCTGTCCACGCCAATCATAATCCCAAACTAAACTAGTCAAACCTGCCTGCACATGGCCCATATCCTCCAAACCTTTCTTATTCATTCACTTATCCAAATGTATTTTTAAACTTTGTAATAATGCCTGCATCCACCATTTCCTCAGGAAGTTCATTCCACATGCGAACCATTCTGTGTAACCTCTCATGTCATTTTAAAATCCTTCTCCTCTCACCTTAAAGATGTGTCCCCAGTCTAGAAATCCCTTACCCCTCCCCCACCCATTCTAGGAAAAAGGCAATTACAACTAACTCTGTCAATACTCCTCATTACTTCATAAACTTCAATAAGATCATCTCTCAAACTCCTTCGAACCTGTGAGAAAGGGTCCCAGCCGATCCAGCCTTTTCTTATAACTTAAACACACAGCAACATCCTGGTAAGTCATTTCTGAACCCCCTCTCACTTAATAATATCCTTCCTATAACTGAGCGACCAGAAGTGGACACAGTATCCCAAAAGAGGCCTCACCAATGCTCTCTACAAAGTTAACATGCCTTCCCAACTCCTGTGCTTAAAGGACTGAGCAACAAATTTAAGCATGCAAAATGCGTTTTTCACCATCCTGTCTATATGTGGCGCTATCTTCAAAGAATTATGTACATTTTTGCTAGGCCTCTCTGTTCTACAGCACTTCCCAATGCCCTACCATTAATTGTAGAAGCCCTATCCTTGTTTGTTATAATGAATCCCGTTTAACCCAGATTGAACTCCATCTGCCACTTCTCAGGACATTGACCCATATGATCAAGATGCGTTTGTAAACTTAGAAAACCTTCTTCACTGTCTATCATGTCATAATTTTGGTGTCGTCCCTGAAATTACTAGCCATGCCTTCTATATTCTCATCTAAATCATTTATACAAATGACAAAAAAAAGGGCCCAGACCCAGACACTGTGGAACACTGCTGGTAACATTCTGAAAAATAACCCTCTATTACCACTGTCTGCCTCTTGCCATTGAAAGAATTATGTATTCAAATGGCAAGTTCACCCTGAATCCCATGTGACATAACTTTGCTAGTTAGTTCACTGTGCAGAACCTTGTTGAGGATTTTACCAAATTCCAAGTAAATAACGGCTACTGTTCTGCCCTCATCAATCTTTTTTGGTAGCTTCCGCAAAACAACTCTAAAAATGACTCTATCTCATCAACTTTTGCTTCTTTAAACGTCCATAAATTCTATCTATTATTATCAACTCCAACAATTCACCCACAACCAAAGGCAGACTCACAGGTCTATGATTCCCTGATTTTTCCATACAACCTTTCTTAAATAAAGACACAGCTTTAACCAAGGTCCAGTCATCAGGCATCTCACCATTAATTACTGATGATGCAAATATTTCAGCTGGTGTCTTGCAATTTCCTCCCTTATTTCTCAGACATTCTGGGATGCATTAAATCCCTGATTTGTTCACTTCTATATTCACTGAGACCTCCCTGTAATGTGAACAGTTTTTTAAACATCAAAAGTTATTTCTCTGCATTCTTTAGACTCCATTTCATTCTCCACAGTAAAGCAAAAGAAACTGGTATGAAATATGATCTGCTAACATAGCTGCATAGAGGTGTAAGAGCGACATGTGCATGGGAACCCCAGTGCATCCAGCGTCCCATCCAAACTACACAACATCTTTTAACTTGAAACCTTGTTCCTGTTTGCACAATCATTGGGTCAGAAACCTGAACATCTCACCGATCAACACTGTGACATCCAGCATTTATTTTTTCTGTTTTTCTTTCCAACATAGACGAAGGACTTTGCATGTTTAACAAGGCGGATCACTGCCATCTGCCCAAGCAAAATTAGGGGCAGCCAATACATGAGACAAAAATAGAAATTACAGGAAAAGCTCAGCAAGTCCGGCTGCATCTATGGAGAGAAATCAGAGTTAACATTTCAGGTCGAGTAACCCTTTGCCAGATGGTCATATAGATGGCATAGTCAATGACATGCATGTCCCATGAAGAAATTCTCAAAAATTAACAAACAAACTCAGTCCACACTCAAAGCGATCTGGTCATATACACACTAAGTACAATTTCCAGTTGTTAACCAATGTTTCCTGTTCATGATCATGCCGATGTTCTAATTATTATCTTCATACTTACGAACAAATACATGTGAGTGTTTAATGAAAATTGATGTCAGGTTAAACGCCATGTAGTACAATATTTTCTTTTTCCTTCTTGTCCCGAGGTAAGTCAAACCAAGATCTAAGTTAAAAAAAGGTGTTGCAACTATTCTAGAATCAATAGAATGTTTGACCCTCAAGGCTTTTCAGCAGAATTTCTGAAGGTACATTTTTCTGAAAATAGGTATGGAGAGAACAAAGCGGCATGATGGCTCGGCAGTTCGCGCTGCTGCCTCATAGATCCAGGGACCTGTGTTGAATTTCAGCCTCAGGCCATTCTCTGTATAGAGTTCGCACAGTGCCCATGTATCAGCATGGGCTTCCTCCAGCAGATCTGCAAGTTAGGTGGATTGGCCATACCAAATTGCCTGTAGTGTCCAGGGATGTGTGACTTACATGGATTAACTATGGGAATGGTGTGGGTTACAGGAACAGGGTGAGTCCGGGGTAATGCTATTCGGAGAGTCAGTCTGGACTTGTAGGGAAAAATACCATGTTTCCACACCACAAGGATTCTACAATAGAAATCAGGGATTTATTAGATTTTCATGTCTTAATTTTTCTTGCTTTTCCAACTTTATCTTATAGCACCTTATATATATTGTAAAATCAATTGTGAAAGCCCACATAAGATTCATCTTCAATTTCTCCACAAGTTCATCAGTTTGCTTTGTACATGATCCTGCTTCAGCCTGTGAAGTACTAAAATGGAAGTTTCCTTTCTCTGCTTAGATGCACATGTTCAAAAAGGCTGTCACAATTTTTCTTTAATGTTTGCGTGTAGAGGTTTCCAGGAACAGTAGGCATAACACAGGAATAAGAGGTATCATGTAGAACTAAGTTTCGGGATAACTGCCTTACTCAGAGAGTTATACCATTTTCAAAATTCCTAACCCTTATGGTAATGGAGGATTCATCATTGTACATGAGTAACTAAACAGTTAATATGTATCTATGATAGAGATCAGACAAGTGATAATGATTATTTCATCAATAAACATAAAATAACAATTTTAAATTCTGTTTATGCTGTCAGTATAATGCTGTGGTTGGTTTGCTCACCGAGATGCTTCATTAATTTGCAGACATTTCATTATCCTAGTGAGTAACATCAACAGTGGAGCCTCCTCTGAAGTGTTGTATTTTCCCGCTTACTATTTAAACTCTGAGGATGATTGGAGTTGATTACCTGATTTCCATCTTTTCTTTGGAGCAGTGTGTATTAAGATCTAATTGTCCATGTGTTTGTCTGTATGTATGGAGACCAGTGACTTTTTGTTGCTGGTTGGTATTAATGTATACTCATTGCCAGCTTTATTCCTGACTGCCGATGAAATATTTGTCGCAATCCTTGCATGGAATCCGGCATATTATGTTAGTTCTGTCCATAATGGATAAGGGATCTTTGGTTCTTGTCAGCAGTTGGTGTAGGATTGATGCAGGTTTATGTGTCATTCTGACAAGTGGTAACGTGACAAGTGTGTCGGGGCATGCTGTATCTTCATGTTGTTATTTGTATGACAGGCGTCATTGGACCCAGCTGTTCAGGTATCCGTTGTCTCTAAATACTTGGAAGAGGTAATCTTGTTCATTTTGACATAGTTCTGTGTTGCTTCAGTGGGTTGTGCATCATTTCAGTAGTGTTTTCATGCAACTCTGTTCTGTGGGTGTTACGGGTGGTTCCTGTTGAAATTAAGGACTTGATCTGTGTGTGTGGCCTTTCTGTGTACTTTGGTCAGAAATTCCCTGTTGGCCCTGCGTTCTACCATCATGTCCAGGAATTGCAGCTGTTTGCACTTATCTTCTCTGGTGAATTTGATGCCGGTGAACATATTGTTTATAAGTTGCTGTGTTTCTTCTACTTTAGTGCGTTTCATGATGACAAAACTGTCATTCACATTTTGGATCGATAGTTTGAGTTGAATCTGCAGAAGGATTATGCTTTTAAGTGTCTGCATCACAGCTTCTGCTATTAGTTCAGAGATGGGTGATCCCACAGGTGTCCCGTTGATTGTTCATTAATCTTGCTATTAAATGTAAAGTAGATCGTGAGGCATAGGTCCAGTAATTTCAGCATGTTCACTGTGGAGATTGTGTTATTCGGGTTTAGTTTCGTCAGTAGTGTGGTTAGTGTTTCTCTTGCTGGTGGTATGTTGATTAATGTGATTAGGGCAGAAATGTCAATGGGTATCATGGCCTTGACCTTGTCTATTCTTATATCTTTGAGGGTTTTGAGGAACCCCTGGGCTGAGTTGTTGACAGAGTGCCTTAGTCTTGGTTGTAATTCCTTGGCTAACCTGTGAGTTGGTGTGCCTAATTCTTACACGGATGCCACCTAAACCAGGTACTACCACCCAGTGTGAGCTACAAATCTCCCAGGAACAAACCACAGGCACATAAGACAGCAGAGCACAATGGGTGCAGAATGGTGAAAGCAATGATTAAAGACACCCACAACCAACTCCACAGAAATTACCCACCAAAAATTCCTTGATGCAGCCAACCCACAGTGGACCACAGACTAAGAATATAATATCAGTCAACAGAAAACCAAAATCAAGAAGAGACAAATGAAACAAGAAAATCTAGCTAAACTAACCAACCAAAACAACAGCCAAAGGTCGTATACCTGGATAAGAAATCTATCCCACAGAAAAGTAACAGACACAGATAAAAGTGTACTAATACATGGGCTCAATTACAACCACAGAGATGCTAACAAGACAAAATTCCAAGCTACAGTAAAAACAACACTGAAGACCGATGGCATCAATGATGAAGCACAACAGGTCATAAGTCAAACAGTGGTCCTGGCACTGACCAGGAGGAACCAACTTAACACACTCAACACAACAGAAAGACACTGGTAAGACTGAAAAAAAGGACAAAAATATCATCATCTTACCAATAATTCTTGTTAAGTAATTCATAACAAACAAGACTACATCACATAAGCACAGACACTGTTAGTGGACCCAAATATATACTGACTTGTAGAAACAGACTCAGCGCCGCAACTGAGAAACAAAACCATCTATGTGATAAAGAAACTCAAACTGGGCAAATGGACAAAGCAGATTACCTAAAATGAAACATGAAGAGACAAACACCACCCCATTCCCCCCAGTTCAATGGCTTCCCAAAGGTGCACAAACTGGAAGTACCCCTCAGACCAATAGTCTGTCTCCCAGGCACACCAACACACAGGTTAGCTAAGGAATTTAATGAAGATGAGAGCACCTCGTCAATAATTCAACTCACTCAATCACCTCAGCCCAGGATTTCCTCAAAGACATAAGAATCAACGAGGACAATACTTTGACATCCTTTGACATTGCTACCCTATTTACATCGATCAACATACCACCAGCAAGAGAAACACTAGCCACTCTACTGAAGGAATTGGACCCGAATAACACCATTTCCACAACAAACAAGCTCAAATTACTGAACCTATGCCTCACAACCCACTTTACGTTTAATGGCTAGATCTACAAACAAATCAATGGGAAACATATGGGATCACCCATCGCTGGACTGATAGCAGAAGTAGTGATGCAGAGACTTGAAAGTATGGCCCTTTCAAAGGTCCAGCTCAAACTATGGATTTGATATGTGGAGGACACTGTCGTCATCATCAAATGAACTAAAGTAGAAGAAATATAGCAACTTATTACAACACTTTCCCAGGCATCAAATTCACTAGAGAAGAAGAAAAGTGCAAACAGCTGAAATTCCTGGACATGGTGGTAGAAACCAGGGCCAATGTGGAATTCCTGATCAAAGTGCACAGAGGGGCCACACACATGGATCAAGTCCCTGAAAACAGAGTTGCGTGTAAACACTATTGAAACAAGGCACAACAGACTGAAGCAACCCAGGACTATGCAAAAATGAAGATTACCTCCACTAAGTATTTAGAGACAACAGTTACCCGAACAGCTGAGTCTGATGGTGTCTGTCATACAAACAACATGAAGATACAGCACACCCCAACACATTTGTCAAATAAACATACATCAAGAACATATCTGAACTGGCAATAAGTGTCCAATGGCCACTGGGCATCAGAGTGGCAGAAAAGCCAACATCAACTCTATGTCAACTGCTAACAAGAACCAAAGACCCAGTACACACTATGGACAGAACCAACATAAGATAAAAGATTCCATGTAAGGGCTGTGACAAACATTACATCGGCAGACAGGAAGAAAACTGGCTACAAGTATAAATGAACACCAGTAGCAACAAAAAGGCACGACCAACATTCACTCGTCTCCATATATACAGACAAGGAGAACCACCAGTTCAACTGGGGCAACATCAGGATCATAGGATAAGCCAAACAGGGATAAGCATGGGAATTAGAGATCAGGTTTTCCACCAAGAAGGCTGTCAATAAATGCATAGAAATAGACTCGATATACACGCCACGACAAACAAAAACCTGAAATGAAGCAATCAATTCCAACAGATCTCAGAAAATACAACAACACTTCATTGGAAGCTGCACTGATGATGTTACCCAGCAGGATAATGAAATGTCTGCAAACTAATGAACCAGCTCAGCGAGAGAACCAACTACAGCATCTGCAACCCAAACTACAAATCTACTCAAGAATGTCAGTGAAATATATGACCAGGAGACCAATCTCTTATTTAAGCACTTCATAAATTGAAAGTATTTTGGAAAATCTAAAAGCAAAGAATTTCTCATAACTAGAAACAAAAAGAAGTTGTTGGTTTCTGTAATGAGGTAGGATCTGATGCACTCAATTAGCAAGTTAATCAAATACTGAAACCTTCATCAGAGTGCGATCATATGGACACTTACCTTCAGTTTGGTTTTCCAGCTTTTCCTCTGTTATGAAATAAGAGGAACATCCATTTAATTTGACAGTACTTCTGAAGTCTTAATGTTCCTCTAAGTTAGCATACATTCTAAAACTGTCACAGCGCAAATGCTAGGCAGTAAGCATATCCAACCCAAGGAAGACTGACGGATTGATAGGTAGCTACATATAGTTAGAAAGAGAGAGAGCTAGAAAGAGAAAGGGAGAAACACAGTTCTCCTTTATAATTGGCAATTCCATGATGAAACTGCTAATTAGGAAATATAACTGGTGACAGAATCATAAGTAACCTTATTGCCCAATACAGTGTCAAGGGAAAAAAACGTCCTTTGCTTGCTGTTGTCTAGCAATGATCTCAAATCCTGATTTTCCAAATCACCATCTACAAAATGCAAGGCATAAACAATGCGCGTGATCAAATAATATTCGCTCGCCTTGATTAGCATAGTTCTCAAAAGATCAGAATTTACTAACATTCACTACAATTGTACAGGTTGAAACTTAAATGTTACTGTGTGTGTTCTGAAATGAAGTTTCTTTAATGAAAAGAATAGCTTCTCAAATAGTTTTCTAACCTGCTGCTCGAAGAGCTTTCTTTAGATTTGCAATTTCTGTTGAGAGAGAGAGAGAGAGAGATAAGAATGGATGCAAGATACTTTGGAGGAAAATAGAAACGACCGAGAGCCTATCTTGTCCACGTCTGCACTTTTCCAATAAGACTTCAAGTGAAATCATTTTTGGGCATGCGAGACAGAAAACTGTGGCAATCCTCAGTTGCCATGGATAATGTAGTGGTGCACAGTGTTCTTGAAGTGCTGTGGTACGTTTGCTGTGCTGGACCCACAAAGTCATTGGAGAAAGTGTTCAAAGACTTCGACTGAACAATTCTGAAACAGTATTCATGAACTTCTCAGGCTAGATGTTGTGCGATTTGGAAGGAAATTTGCAAGTGGTGGTGTTCCCATGTGTCTGTTGACCTTGCCTTTCAAGGCAGTAGTGGTCATGTGACAAAAAGGTACTCCCTGAGGAAACTTGGTGAATTTTTGCATGATATTTTGTACCCAGAAAACACTGCTGCCACTAAGCACCTATGGTGAAGGGTGTTAATGCTTGTATATTTGAATGCAATAAGACATGCTTTGTCTTGGATGTTGTCAAGCTTCTCGAGTGTTGCTGGAAATGCATTCAATCAATCAAGAACATATATTTCCATTGCATTCCTTACTTGTATCTTATACATGGTAGATAGGTATTTTGGAGTCAGTCACAAGTTATTTGCTTCAAGGCTCACCAGAATTCTTTTCACGTAGCTCCTCTTCTGTAAATTGATAAAGTGAAGTCTCATGCATTGAGGTGAAATTCACATTCCAACATAACAACAACCATTAATGCCATAATTAACTGACATATGGTTATTTTCACACAAAACTCCTGGCCTTTTATCCCTTTATCGCATTATTCCTACTTTATTGATTTAACTTATTCTTAAATGCAGCAATTCTATGTAACATTAAATACTGTCAATTGTGGCTCATGTTTTCATACTCTGGCCTCTGAGATGAAAAGAATTTATTTGACCTGTCATGGGATCAAAACTCCAGACAGATAGTACAGTGCATTACTGACAAAGTGCTGTACAGTCAGAAGAATGAGTTGATATCGAAGGAGAGGAATAAGTGATTCCTACAACCAGTTGAAATACTGATGAAACGTTAGCATTAGGCATTCATTCCTCCATAACCACCCCCTTCTGACAACACCTTGTCAGAAATCGCAAAAAAATGCTACAACTGCCCTTTCACTTCCACTCTGCTCAACATCCAAGGGCCGAAGCAATCTTTCCAGGTGAAGCAGAATTTCACCTATAGCTCTTTCAATTTTTGCATTGTATTCGCTGCAGCCAATGTGGCTTACTTTACATTGAGAAAGCAAAAGCAGACTGGGTGACTGCTTTGCAGAACACCTCCGGTCTGTGCACAAGCATGACCTCAACATTCCCGTAGCCTGTCTTTTTTTAAAAGCACAGTGTCCTGCTCCCATGTCCACTTGTTTATATTCAGCACGCTGCAAAGCTCCAGTGAAACATACTGCAAACTGAAGGAGAAACATCTAATTTTCAGGTAAGACACTTTGCGACTGTCTGGGCTCAATATTGAGTTCAACACTTTCAAATTGTGAACCATTTTCTTCCCTTTCTTTCAGCTTTGCTTGTTACATTCTCTGTCACCATGTCCCTTCTCTCTTCCCCCAAATCCTGTGGGATTGTCTGTTCTTTCCAGCCTGGCAGTCAGACCCACTGTTGCTCTGCCATTCTTAAATTCCGATCACTTAAGGTGAACAGTAAACATCCTTTCTCCTCAGCAGTCTTACTTCACCCCCAACCACCACCAATATTGTGTAAATACTGTCCCCTCTACACTTAATTTCAGCTCTGATGAAAAATCATCCAGACTCAGAACTTTAGCTTGTTTTCTCTCCATGGATTCTGCATGATCCATTGTGCTCTCTGTGTTTTTAGTGCAGAATCCAGAATTTGCAGTAATTTCCTCCACCATTCGGTTGCTTATAGCTTTTGTATGTTTCCAATTTTATCAGGCCCACTTCTTAGATATCTCTGCCGAATAATCGTGGATTGTTGAATCTGACAAAGAAAAGTAATCTTTACTTGCCAGTAAACTTGTGGTTAGGCATACCAAAAAGTATTCTTTCTCCTTCAATGTCCTTGAAGTGTAAGCATGGTTAGCATGATGTTTTACTTTCAGTGGAATTGTGATCATCATTGTTATCGGTACCGCTTTTTCTTCATAATTAATTCCCACTCACCATCATCGGGATCTTTGGTTTTAATTTCTAAAGCAAAATACAAAAGCTTTTAACCACTATTCTAAATTCAAATAACAGAGACCACCAAATGCAACTGAATCTTTTTACTGACCTTTCTCTTTCTCTTTCAGTTTATCTTCTGATGATGGTAGAGAACATTATTCTGTCATTAGAGCATTGTATATCAGTTTGTTATATTCCAAAAAAGATCTGCCAGAAAGTTTCCAAGAACGACATTCACAAACCAAGCTTTTTGAAATGACTTTTTAAAAACTCATTTACATTAATTGGATTTTTTATGTAACATAGATTAAAGAAGTTTCAAACATTTCCTCACCGACAAGTTGCAGTTTCTTTTTCAGGGATTCGTTTTCTGAAGCAATGAAGGCATTTACGTTGAGTGAGATTAGAAAGATTTAAGGGACAATGACAATACAGGGGAAATGGCAGTTTGATCCATCTTGGTCATTTAATTCGATCATGACCAGAGGGTTAAATTATGGATAGTTAAAACTGTAATGCAGTGACTATAGATAATAAAATGTGAGGCTGGATGAACACAGCAGGCCAAGCAGCATCTCAGGAGCACAAAAGCTGACGTTTCGGGCCTAGACCCTGCATCAGAGAGGGGGATGGGGGGAGGGAACTGGAATAAATAGGGAGAGAGGGGGAGGCGGACCGAAGATGGAGAGTAAAGAAGATAGGTGGAGAGGGTGTAGGTGGGGAGGTAGGGAGGGGATAGGTCAGTCCAGGGAAGACGGACAGGTCAAGGAGGTGGGATGAGGTTAGTAGGTAGCTGGGGGTGCGGCTTGGGGTGGGAGGAAGGGATGGGTGAGAGGAAGAACCGGTTAGGGAGGCAGAGACAGGTTGGACTGGTTTTGGGATGCAGTGGGTGGGGGGGAAGAGCTGGGCTGGTTGTGTGGTGCAGTGGGGGGAGGGGATGAACTGGGCTGGTTTAGGGATGCAGGAGGGGAAGGGGAGATTTTGAAACTGGTGAAGTCCACATTGATACCATATGGCTGCAGGGTTCCCAGGCGGAATATGAGTTGCTGTTCCTGCAACCTTCGGGTGGCATCATTGTGGCAGTGCAGGAGGCCCATGATGGACCAGTCCAACCTGTCTCTGCCTCCCTAACCGGTTCTTCCTCTCACCCATCCCTTCCTCCCACCCCAAGCCGCACCCCCAGCTACCTACTAACCTCATCCCACCTCCTTGACCTGTCCGTCTTCCCTGGACTGACCTATCCCCTCCCTACCTCCCCACCTACACCCTCTCCACCTATCTTCTTTACTCTCCATCTTCGGTCCGCCTCCCCCTCTCTCCCTATTTATTCCAGTTCCCTCCCCCCATCCCCCTCTCTGATGAAGGGTCTAGGCCCGAAACGTCAGCTTTTGTGCTCCTGAGATGCTGCTTGGCCTGCTGTGTTCATCCAGCCTCACATTTTATTATCTTGGAATCTCCAGCATCTGCAGTTCCCATTATCTCTGATGCAGTGACTATAGATGGAGCAAAACTTTAGCAAGTGTCGCAGCTTGATTTAATTAATTACTTAAATCTAAGCAGTCTCTGCATCACCAATCCCATGAGTGAACAACTGTCATCATACTTGTTAGGTCACCCACAATTCTTTTGGACGGAGAATTCTGGGTGTCTTGGCCACTCATTGATGAAATGGTGATATCATAAGCATATGAATTACTCCACAAAGAGCAACAGTGTCTCTGAGGCTGATATGCTAAATCTTCTGGACTATGGGGAGACTCTGAGGTGCGTTGTTAGCTAACCTAGTATGAATAAATGCGCGAAATATTCCTTTTATTTAAGATCCATATAAACACCATCCATGCTGTCAATATACTTGGTTTGATACATAAAAGCATCAGCTGGGCCGGTCAAGGCGGAAATCACTTTTACGCCTCAAATCTTCACATGCCTCATCAGTGCAACGTCCTCCAAATATGTTAAACTTTAACTCATTTTTGTTTCTAAATCCTCAAATGTAACTGAGGGCAAAAAGAGCCATCTCTAATTCTTTACACCTTAAGAATGTCCTTGCCTTTTTGTTTTGAAGGAGCAGCTATCTAATATTTTGATGTACAATCATCTAATATACCACCTGTAGTCCCAAAAATACCTTTACAACAATTTAAGTTCATGAGAAACCCTTCTGCTTTTACCAAAACAATCCCTTTGGCACTTTATATGCAAGCCGCTTGAGTAGGAGGATTTATCCACCAAAATCTTAGCCAGTATTTCCACATATTCTGCCTCAGTTTTCATGCAACCCATTGCATCTCTTTTCCACTATTCCACGAATATTATCCCAATCGCTCTTTCTTTTTAAAACTACTATAAATTAACAAGCAAGCATGCCTCCTATGGCTTTTTCATGTCCAATTATATTGTATCTTTTTTGTCTGTGATTATGGCCTACTGGAGATTTCAATTCACTTATTATTCACGTGGATGCATATGTTTTGGAAGCATTTAATGTTATTTGGAATAATGATCTGTCCTTTCCATATTTATGTTTATTATTCTATTTTAGACATCAAGAAGTGCATTTGTGCACATCTGAACGGTTTTTCTCCCTATCACCAAATCACCACTTTTTCTCCCCAACTCTTTAACCCCACAGTTAAATCACAGTATTTGCAACTTATGTGCAAAGATCATTAATGACAAAGCAAGTCGTCACATGTGAGGAAGATAATAAAATGTGAGGCTGGATGAGCACAGCAGGCCAAGCAGCATCTCAGGAGCTGCTGAGATGCTGCTTGGCCTGCTGTGTTCATCCAGCCTCACATTTTATTATCTTGGATTTTCCAGCATCTACAGTTCCATTACATGTGAGGAAGAGGTGGGCCGATAGGAGGAGTGAGTGTGGCTAAATCAAAATGGAATTGAACGAATGGATAAAGCACTCCATCTTTTACAGTTCAACCGCTTTCTAAGTGCATCAAGAGTCGTGGTGGACACCGCATGCCCCTTTTTGAAGGACACCTGGGCGGAAATATAGTTAAAAGGATTCTGGAAGGGAACTCGAATGTGTGCATTGCAGAAGACATTAGCACAGCCAAACTACCTGACCTACACTCCTTTGGAACCTGGGAGAGAAGTGGAACCTCTGCTGAAGGCCCACATAGACAGGGGGAGGACAAGCATACTCCACACAATAGTCAGCCAAGACTGGGATCCAATTTGGGTGCTTGGCCAGGTGAGGCATACATGCTAACTACTGAGCCACTAAGCTGCCCTAAATCGGTGGTAGGAGCACCGTTGCTAAATCAGGCTATACTATCTGCTCTCTTTCCCTATCATTGAAATGTATTTCACTTGGCTTCAGCTGAAGAAGAGAAAATTCACATGATGCACCAGAAATGTATTTCTCTAACTTCAATTTTAGTTAAATGATTTTCTGGCGTCAAGTTCGTCTCTACTTGCCTCTCATACCAATATTAATGTTAGAACACTATTAGCTGTCTTCCTATTTTAGAATTATTTATTTTCAATTCTGTATTTGTAATGAATAATTATCCTCTAATTCATTGCTATTACCATCCAGAAGTTCTTGTGCAAATAAATGACTTTACGTTTGCTTTCTGTCTGTTTCATTCTCAATTACATTCCCAGCTGCTCTCGTCTTGTCTCACTTTCAGTCTCTTCTCCACCCTCTCTCCAGCACCACCCCTACAGCCCACAACACCCCGCCAGCACTTTCTCACATCCATTTCTCTCTATATTTCTCTCTGATTCTCTCCATTTTGTGTCCTATGAATATTGTCTAATCTATCTGATTTACTTGTTCCTCGTCTACTTGACTCAATTTCATATTCGTTTTGGCTCACCAGTATTTTCTGTTATAAACCTCACAATGACATACATGAGCAGCAGTACCAGCCATTTTCCATTGCCTTTAACTCTATTTTCTGAATCTCCATATCCATGATAGGGCACTACTGGGTCAAGGATCAATTGTTTTCTGATTATCATTGGTCACACAGTTATTCACACTTACAGATGTTTTTCTGTTCACAGTTAGATGTTCCAATCATTCTTTGTAAGGATCATCACTAGAGCCAAGGTAGTTCATTCGATACTTCTAATCTACTCTTACCTTTCAATATAATTGCAATTAAACCTCTAACTCAACATCATACTCTTGCTTCCTTCAACTCCATACCATGTTTTTACAATCTAAATCTCTGTCTATTTCTTTCATGAATGTATTCAGTGACTTGGCTTCCACTGCACCACATAGAGACTTCCACAGCTTCTCTACCTCTTGACTGAGAAACTGTTTTCCTCATCCTAGTCAAAATGATTTGAGCTCCTGTCCTGAGAATTTGTTTGTGATCCTAGGCTCCATAACCAAGGAAGACATTTTGTTACATCGAGTCTGGAGTTTGCCCAGCCTTGTTAGAATTCTGTAAGTTTCAATCAGACACTCTCTCATCCCTGTGAAGCCTAGTGAAAATAAGACCTGTGGAAACCAGCTCTTGTCATGGAAAAGTCCTGCTCTCCAAGGAATGAGGCTAGTGAAGCCTGCTGTGTTCCTTTTGTACTCTTCAGATGGCGAATTTTCTACTTAATACAGAACAGACATTGTTGCAACTATGCTCAAACTCTTAAGTTTTGTTTGTAATTTTATTTATGTATGAGATAAAGCAGTATGCCTAACAATGTTAATTTCATTCACAAGAGCTGCGATGTTTAGTAATTTTGTTAATTTAGTTATATAATGCTTTGTCAAGAAGTCCATTTGCTTTCTGGAGCTTATGCTGTATCAGAAGATTTAGTGGCGCTTACCACGCTGTAGCTTATATACTTGGTCATCTATTTAAAAAGATTGAATACTGTTTAAATTAAGGATCCTCAAATGATGCAAAGGCACAAAGGAGTAGGTTGCATTGGTATGAAGAATCAAGAAACAAAAGGCAGCATAAATTTCAATCATTTAATTAAGTCAGGGCCAATTTTAGAAAACTGAGATTGTACCAAGCTGCAGTAAGTTGAAAACAAACATGGCTGCAAAATGTTGATTGAACAAAAGGTGCTGTGTAAAGGGAAGGGAGTGCAGAGATATTCAAAATCAATTCCTTGGAAGAGTAAAACTAAGGATAAGTGGAAAATGGAATCTAATCCAGATCAATGTGAGCTGATGCATTTGAGCTGGATAAACAAGACAAGAGCATGCATGATGAACAGTACTGCCCTAGGAAACAGCGAAGATCAGAGGGAACTTGATTATTATGCACAACAGTTCCTTAAGTTTTGGGATAGGAGGATATCAACATTAAGAAGGTATTTGAGAGACTTTCCTTTATTAACTGAGGCAAGGAATTCATGAGCAGTGAGGGTATGCTGGACTGTACAGAAGGTTGTTTCAGCCACAGGCAAAGTATTATGTCCAGTGCTGGATTAGCACTTGAGAGAGTGCACAGGCAATCTGTCAGGATGTCACGGGATAGATATTTCCAGTTATGAAGAGAGATTGGAATGACTAGTTTTTTCTTCCATAGAACAGAGAAGATTGAGAGTGGACATGGTTAGTAGAAATAAATGTTTCCCCTTGACAGAGGACTCGAACACTATGGGGCATTGATTTAAGGTAAGAGTTTATAGCAGACAAAAGTAAAACTTCTTTAACCAAATGGTGGTGGCAATCTGGTTCACACATCTTTTGGTTGTGAGCAATGTAATAATTTGGATACTGCAAATAATAGTTGATGATTATCATAATCTAATGAACAACACTGTGAAAAATATCATTTACACTCCTTTAGATGTGCTGGTTGAGGAAATATGTAAACCTAAACATTTGAAAATAGTGTTCTTGGCTCTAATGTTGAGATCTGATTGACACATGGTGCCTTCCATTCTTCCCATGCTGCAGGATTTTGTGTTGTAAGTACTAACCGAGATATCGGACACAACAGCCTGGCAAACCAGGAACAGGTACCCTTTGTTTTTCAAATCAAATGTGCGGGTGCTAGCACCGAAAGTCAAAGAATGGTAATAGCCTTTTGCAACAAATATGCTGTATTTAAAGTAAAACACAGACAAACCTTTGTGTTGATTAATATTCTTGAGTTCTAAATTTGACAGTAAAGTTAATAATCAAGTTATAACATTGACAAATATAATTGAAGTCATTGGGAACATTAGTGTTGTCTTTCTTTACATGCGAAAGAGCCAGCAGACCTGAAGATATATGATTTCATTTTGGGCAAAATATCTCTTTGTTTGTCATTAGATGGGAGCTGAATAAGTTCAGGAATGGAAAAGTCATCACCTTGCTTATGGAATAAACACAATATAAAATAACCCTACATTTTAGTTTTGCTGTTCAACATCTTCACTTAGTAATACATCTGATATTACAATCCGTTGAAATGAGATAATTTTGCATTTGAATTCAATTCCAATTTTAAACCACCTCCAATAGTTTAAAACATGAATGAGCAGAAACTAGTCTTAATGACTGTTAAAACGATTGCTGTTTATTTTATATGGACGCATCGGCTTCACTTCTGGAACCGCAATCTGTCTTTCTGGCATAGTCTAGACAACATGTGACTCCATCTGAAAAAAGCCTAAAATCGGTTTTATTTTGTTTTTCTTCTGAACCTTGAACTAGTCCCAGTCACCCAACTATAGAATTCCAAAGATCTGAATCCTTTTGAGTCAAAATATGTCATTGCTTGTCAAGTAATCAACTACTTATCTTGCAACTGTACTTTGGTGCTCAATTTTTTCAATGCTGTCGAAAGAGCCGTTAAGGGTCTACACTGACAGGCTCCATCAATGCTGGCATGTACTGAACAATTTAGAACACTGATCACAGATCCTTCTTTGTCCACAAAAAGCAAGACAAATTCATGCTAATGCATTGTTAGTTTATCAATCTGCACTGAGTGAACATATAAAATATATGCAAATATTTTCCATGTATGTGTATATAAAAAGAAGTTTCAACTATACATGATCGATTAACAAAGATGGAAGAAGTGTGCTGAAGATTATTTCCAAACTCAAACGCAAAGAGTCGTACAGCACTGAAACAGACCCTCCAATCCAACTGGACCATGCTGACCAGATGTCCCAAAGTAAACTAGTCCTGTTGCTCTGTGTTTGGCCCATATCTGTCTAAAGATTTCCCATTCATGTACCTGTAGAGATGCCCTTTAAATCTTGTAACTGTCCCTGCATGTAGCACTTCCTCATGGATGCCCTCTGTTTGAAAATGTTGCCTCTCCCACAACCCCTTAAATGTTTCATTTCTCACCTTAAAATGACAACGTCTAGATTTGACTCCCCTACCCATTCAGTATTCATCTTATATAGATCCCTCCTAATTTTACAAACATCTATAAGATCACCTCTCAACATTCTACCCTCCTGGACAAAAGAACATGTCTCAACCTATCTACCCTCACATTATAACTCAAACACTCCAGTCCGGGTAACATTCGTGCAAATCTTATCTGCATTTGTTGCAATTAACAATAAGCTTCCTATATCAGGATGGCCAGAGCTATACATAGTACTCTAAATATGACCATGCCAACATACTGGAGAAACACACAGCCCTAAATGCACCATTTGCAAAACAGTGCATTTTTGATGATTGACTTCATAATCGTTTAACACTATCACTGGTCATGAACAATAATTCCAACAAATATCTAGGTAATCTGCATCAATAGTATTGATTCTTTGGCGCAAAACTTTAGACAGAACCGGTAGATTATCTGCCACAACTACAATGTGCATTTTATGGCATGAATAAACAAAACCTAGAAACTGCAAACAAATATCTGATCAGATTGCAAGTTCAGTTAAGAAGAAGGAATAATCTACACTTGAGCTTTTTTTTCGGGACTTGACCGTAAGCCTTCAATGATATGTCATTTCAGACAGTTATCCATCTATTTTTGAAATTCTGTGAGTTATTGAAAATAGTGTACACATTTATTTGACACACACATTTACCTTTTTCATCCAAAATTAGTTTCAGTTCTAGGAGGGATATTATTGATATTCGGGTCAATTCCAAAAAGACTTACATTTACATAGTTTCCTTAACAAAATGATGTATTCCAAGTTCACAGTAGAAATTGGTAAATATAATTTAACAACGAGCCATGTTAGGTGACATTACGAAATATTGGCCAAGTGAACACTTTCATTAGAAACACTTGTGGTTAAAATTCCATACTTCTGAAACTGCAGAACTGACAGCAAGTTCTCTGTTTGTTTAACAATAAAAGTGCTCTCAAGAGGTCTCGAAGTAGATATCATAGTGAATTATAAGGCTTGAAGACATCATGGAGGTAGACTGGGGGAAAGCATTCGAGTGACATGCCTAAAAATAATCAAAAATATTGATCAAAGTGTGGAACTGAAGGAATGCAGCAGGCCAGGCAGCATCACAGGAACGGGAAAGCTGATGTTTCAGGTTCAGACCTTTCTTCAGAAAAAAAGATTCCAGCATCTGCAGTTCTTGCTATTTCTAACACATTGCTTCTCCTCAAGCAATGGATCAATGTATATTTAATGAAGAAGGTGATTTCAGATTAACGTAACATGACAAATCCGCTGAATTATGATTGATTTCCAATAAAAAAACCTAGTGTTGCAAAACATTATCCTGTTACTTTACATGAGTGACCTAGATGATAAGTTATGTTGTGTCCCCTTCGGTATAGTAAAACTGATACATAACATCAATCACTTCTCCACTTGTGAACTTTGCAAATCTTCTGTAAAAACACAATTAGACCAATGACCATGGAAGTGGAAAACTAGTCTGAGAAATGTATCTCTTTAAGTCAACCTCCATAGTCATTTTTTTTTAATTTCTAAAATATTATTTTTGTCCACCATAATCAACATTGTTATATTTAGTTCATCCAGGGTGCCTGTAGATGCATCTGAAGCAAACCTGTCAATGAAACGGTATCACTTTGGCATCAGACATAAAGCTCAGATCACTTTAAGAGAACTTTGTACGGATGCCACATTATAGACTGGATTGGAACAGCCTCTTGAACAGAACAATTTCATATATCTCCCATTGGTTATGTTTCAGGCAAGAAAATCTTGCGGCATTAGTCCAACAAGTAAGTATGATCATATTTAGACTTCAAGACAAGAAAAAAGTAACATCATTTTTTAAAAAAATTCCATCCTCACCACAATCTTGAAGTTTCTTTCTTAGCTTTTCCAGTTCTAGTAACAGTTCAGAATGTGTATGTGGATTACAATAGACGTTAACGTTATATGCAGGTACATGAAAGTGTTGTTTCTTCTATCTGTGCATTCAACAGGATAGATACAGAAAAAAAAAATCATCCACCACACAAAAAATGGTGACATAGAGTCTTTCACTGGAATAACTCCGAACCGAATGGTTCAGAAAATATATGTTAAGTTGTTCATTTCTGTCTTCCATTACTCCTTCGAAAGAGCAAGCCGTATAAACTTCAAATGTTATCACTGATTCTGTCATTATTTCCCTTTTGGTGGCATATTCCACATAAGAAAACATGAATAGATATAAAGATGTCATCTTTTTCTTGGCAACAAACTTAAATTAATGTACTGTGCTGACAAACTTTTCACCAATTCAACTAATTTCTTCCTTTGCAATTTTCAGTGAAACATCTCACGATGGCCATCTTTAATCTTCTTTCACTTTTGATATAATGTAATAGCTCATTTTGCTTTTTAAAGACAAATTACCTCAGTTTCTCTCAAATGAGCATCTAATTAACATCTATAATCACTGCGTTAACGTTGAACACTTTGTTATACTCTCCAAATCCTTAGATTACTTCAGAATATGCAGTGCTAAGAAATGGTCAAATATTGCATCGTGGAATATCATTACCTCTGTCTTTCTTGCTTAATTGCTGTTCTAACAGGGGCATAGGTAGATTAATGCATTGCAGTACTCATAATGTGAAAAAAATAATGGCATTAGTTATGATCATGTTAAATGGTGGCCCAAAAATCATGTCATGCAAGATTATAATAAACGCACATACTTGAATGACAGAAAGCACCTTCAAAGTAAGACTGGTACACAGTTCTGGATGAATAGAGCTCCATGTTGGATGTTGGATTCATTCAGTAGATTGGTCAGCAAAAATTTGAAGCAATGCACCTTTTCCCTGCCCAAAATGTCATGGCTAGATTAAACTTGGTGAATTCTATATAGTTTCTCCATATATTTTTTGTAAGTAAGGAACAAAAATGTGAAGCCATCAGGGAAAATGCATCAACAAATTGCTAAAACTGAGACTTTATGTGTATCACGAAACTTTGAATAGGTGATGTGTTGCTTAATAAACTGAAAACTAAAAGTTGAGAAGATGCAAGTGTGTCATATTATAATTGATGTCACTGAATGGCTCAGGAAAAAAGACTTCACATATGTTGAGAAACATGTTTGGGGATCAAAATCAGTTTTCAACAGATAACTTGATTGTTAATAAATTAACCAAATCATTCAGGATAACAATTTCTAACCTACAGTTTTATTAGAATGTGGAAAGTCCTAACTAGGTGGTATTTGAGAACAAGAGGAAGGGTACATTTGATGTGCACACAGTTAATACGTTACAAAGATGGGTGTATGGACTTTGTTAAGCCTGATGGGGTAAGGCTTCTATAAAGCAGGAAAAAAAAAACTGTCATTTGTTTGGCATGAATGCTTGTAACTTGAGTTAATTGTACAATTATATACAAGCATATTTCAACTCATTGTGCATGAAATGTTTTGATGGTCATCGCACAGCGAAATTTCAACTGTGCACTGAAGGGCAGAAATATACATTCTTATTGCAAAATGAAAGTGAAAAACACTCAGGTACTTTTCAATAAGAAGGCATGAAATCGTCTTTTTTATGCTCATCCTTCATACTCTACGTCAACCAATCAATTCTATTCATGTTACAACCTGAGTGGCATATTAAGTTGGCCACCAGTAAACCATCCGATTCAATCATTCCTTGTTCAATATAAACATCCTTTATCACAGATAAACATTTATATGAATGGCATGATCAAGTAGAGAATGAAATGAAACGATTCTAAAGCTTCTACAATGCAATGCTGACGACTGATACAATGCCTGTGAAAGCCGAAGAAAAATGAAGTTGTTAAGCCACCTCAAATGTGAAATGAGATTGTTTTAACTCACCTTGATCGTTATACTTTGTTTTTATTTTCTGAACCTCTGCAAAACAATAAATAGTGAAAGTAAACAGAAATTACATAATTGAACAGAAGGAAGTGTTACAATAAGCAATTGTCACTGATGCACTAAGAGAATATTAATGACATTACTGTCAGGACCGAATAAATCTGCAGGTGAGCAACTTGGAGCAGGATGCTTGAAATTAAGTTGTGGAAGTAAGTGAATAGAGTTTGTGGCCTGGAATAGTATCCACATAGTAGAAATTTTTGGCAATGTCAGGAGACCTTAGTCCTTTGTGAGGTGTGGTGCAAAATTAAATTAATTAAATGAACAATTTATGCCCATAATGCATCGTGTCAAACATTATCATTCAGTAAGTGCATAAAATCAATGTTCATCATTAAAAGTTACTTGGCAATCAACACCTTTCACACCAGTGTAGTGCAGGAAAGAGACATAGACTGCAATGGGACTTGCAAATCCCAGAGTTTATGTGAGGGAGTGCTACACCATCAGCAAGCAATGACTGGGTCCAAGATAATTATTTCAGCATGGATGCAAAGGCATTTTCAGGGGGAAAAAAGTCAAACTGAAATTGAAAGCTAGACTTATTAATTGTGTCTTGAATCTATCATGTTAGCCATTTTCAGAGAAAATACCATGACCAGCAAGGGGGAATGTGAATAGGGCCATGCAGATGTGTGTGGATGGGGGCAATACCATGAAATAAGAATAGATTGGGCCTGGGGATGTCAATATTCAGTTTTTAGACTTTTGAATTTAAGATTCTAATATTTTGAGGATGGAAAAGTAAAGAAAGAAAAGCAAGTTCTGTTGTTGTTTAACGACAGGTTTCTAATGACTAACAGATATACAAAACACTGAAAAAAAATCGTTCAGGAAGGTGTATAACAGAGAATTGACGATCTTTGAGCACAACTTTTAAATAATTCACATAGATGTTCTGAAAATAAGATCAAAGTGAGTTTAGTTGGATGATTGTTTGAGGTGCCAGGTTGAAAGATACTAGCTGGAAGGGAAAACAGCTTGTGATTGCACAGAAGTTTGCCAAAGGACACCTCAAGGTAGACAATGCGATAGCCATTTATTATGTTTGGATGTTTGTGAAGTTATTGTTGGCGGAATGTTTGAACGTTTTACTGATATTTGTAATTAAACCCATCAAACCCTTCGTCTTTCATGTTCTTTTTTGTATTTCCCTGTACGATGTCCGTCTATGCTTAGTGCTAAAAGTATCTTGACATCGTCTTGAAATGGTTTTAGTAAGTGAGATCCCTAGTAAAGATGAGCAAAGTAGAATAAAAGTTGCAGATTCACCAGACATGTATTTATAGTTTAACAACCGTAACATCCGCAGAATGCAGACATGCAATCGCCAACGTTCTCTCAGCTAAAAAAAAAACCGTATAGGGCCTGCAATCTCTGCTACATAATTCGAAGGAAAGCAGTAGATATATCGGACTACCATCTGAACCTTCCCAATCAAGCCAAGAAACGTCAGTTCAGGGTAGTGTACTGATGTTTCCTTTCCAAATCTTTGAAAAGTGGTGGACCATCTCCAAACATACATCTGTATGAAATAAACTGCAACAATGCAAAACAATGGTCACGATTTTCCAAAAGGGCAGCTGAAACAACAGAAATTATGAACACGAAATTAGAGTAAATGTAGAAATTATCTTGTGGAGGACAGTAAAATTCAGAAATAAGGTCACAGTCTGAGTATATACATTTAGGAACAGTGATAGGGAGAAAAAAATGCTTTTATCCACGAAGTGGCGCGTCTTTGGAATGCTCTGCTGCAGGAAACTATTGAAGACAAATCACTTTAGACTTCAAGAATAATGTAAATTTAGATTTTAAGAATTAAGGGTATTGGGGAGAAAACGCGCGAACAGGTGTAAAATGGAATGGTGGGGTAGGCGCAATCACTGGAATGGCTTAGGCCAGATGCTATACTTAATGTTTCCATGAACAGGATTATTGCATTCGGCCCTGCTCGCTATTGAGTAGGAACATTCTGATCTTCTCCCTATTTGACTTGTTCCAGGTATCACCACACATTTCAATACTTGTAGAATCCAAACAAAATTTATGTGAATATATTCAGTGACATGGATTCCACAGCATTCTGTGATACAAATTTCACAGGTTTATGACTCTGGATAAAGAAATCTTTCCTCATCTCAGTCCGAAATGGTCAAAGTCACATGCTGAGTCTACGTCACCTGGTTCTGGATTGTGCAAGCAGGAAATACTAAAAAAAAATCCATGTGCATCAGTCGTGTTGAAATTTTATGCATTTCAATCAGACACACATTCACCATTCTGAATTCTTGTGAACACAGGTCCAGTTATGCAAATCTCTCCTCATAGATTGAAATTCCTGTTATGCGCCTTGCTAACATTTGTCGCCCGTCCCTCTTTGACAAGCATTTCCTTTCTTAGACAGTGGAACCAAAATTGTACTCAATAATCCAGCTAGGTCTCTCCGAGACTCTGATGAACTATAGTGAACATCCTTAATTCTGAAATCAATTCTCCTGCAGAAGGCAAGTCGGCCATTTACTTCCTTGCTGCAACGGCTTGTCTGCACAGCTCACGTTGTACATCCACAATTCGATATATGTCACCATTGATATAGCACTCCACCTGCCGGTTAGTGACATCGAAGTGTAGAACGTGATATTGTATCACGTTGTATTATGTCTGTCATTTGTTTACTCAGTCAGTTAACGCAGCTGATTCACTTTGAAGACCCCGTGTAAACTTCTCACAACTCACGAGACTGTGCAGTTTGATTTCAGCAAACTTGGAAATGTAACAGTTGATCCTTTCAATGTTTAGTCTGGCATCAACGTTCACCTCACATGAGCGAATAACACGTAGCAAATTCCTGAAGTAACAGACTAAGGAGATAATGGACGTGCACCAACGTTTTCAAAGTAAAAGTAAATATCAGAAACAAGTTGATTCATTCTTGATATATGAAATCTTGGAAATGTGATTTAAAATGACAGGATTGTCTTTAAATATCAGTAATCGTAAAAAGTGCTCAGAAAAAAAAGTATGGAACTCAAACAAAACTAGCATTAATAAATCTTTTTGTCTGAAGAAGTGTCCCGACCCGAAACGTCGAGCTTTCCTGCTCCTCTGATGCTGCTTGGCCTGCTGCATTCATCCAGCTCCACACCGTGTAATCTCATTAATAAATCAGCTGTGCTTTTCAATGTTGAAATAGAAGGATATCTTTGGGCTTTTTGTAGGAAAAAATACTTCGTGTAAAATGAATATGTTAAATTAACATATCGAATTACCTTATAAGCAATGAGATGCTATTCTTGAGAGATAAGTTCATAGAGAAATGTAGACAATGATCACAGAAATGAGGTAGAACTGTTGCGTGGTGACATTAAGCAACGTTAATTATCCAAATGTCAACTGCAATGGCATAGAGCAAAAAAGGGGGGAAAGGACTTAGGCATGAAAGTAATGGCTTTGAAAAACAAATCTTACTTTCAACAAATGTGTACATGTTGTTGGATTTCATGTTGGTGATGGTGGAACTTAAACAGGCCTGATGACTTTCAATGGAGTTTTTTTTAATGCCTTGTAGCATTGTGATGATTTCATAATTATCAATAAGAGTAGTAGTGAATAATTGCAGGGAACATTATAAATAGGAACATTTGAAATGTAATTTGATTTGGTGGAAACCTGAGGAAAGTGCCTTTAATTGGAGTAAAGAACAACTAACAAGTTTTTTGGCACAGTGGTTCGCAATGCAGCCTCATCACCCCAGGGAGCGGGGTTTGATTCACCTCTTATTCAATTGTGTGTGTGGAGTCTGCACGTTCTCTGCATGTCTACATGGGTTTCCTCCCATGGTCCAAAGATGTGCAGGATTTTTGGATCCACCATGGTAAATTTGGGGTTACAGTGATGAGGTGGGTCTGGGGGAGATATTCTTTGACTCGATGGGCTGAATGGTTTGCTTCCATTCTGTGGGGATTTTATGACTTGAAGGGCAATTTATAGCAGACTAATTAGTGATTCTAAAGAAAGCATTGCATATGATAAGTGAGCTGTACATTTCAGCAAAACGTAAGGATATAGGGAAAAATATACATGGATCATTGGGATAACCAGGACATTCACAGGACATTAATACATGATGGGTTTTTTTTAATTTTGAAAAGTTGTGATTCCTGCTAAATATGTGAAATATCCATATAAGGACAAAGTTCAACAAAACAGGCCAAGAAGCGAGATGAAGAGGAAACACAGTAACTCAAGGCAATTATGCAAAAATATAATGACAATTAATATGAAATGAAAACCCCAAATCTTCTTGAGCAATACATATAACAATCGGGAAATGTAAGTAATAATTCTTGCCTAAGCAGAGTTATATATGTTTAGACGTTCAGGGCAAGGTGATGATACATTATTTTCTTTTTCTTCTTGCACACAGCTGTTTACTTTAGAGGACTGTGACAAATATTGCTAAAATTCTAAAATATATACACTGCACGTTAATTGGAAGTGGCACTGATTATGTTCAGAGCTGTTAGGATATCAAGTCAGGTTAAATAAAATGGTAGCATCGTGGAATTGTTACTGAACATTTCTGACTTAAACTCATGTGGTCGACCGTTGGCTTCTCCCTGAAATTCCCCAGCCCTGTGGTAAAGAGCAACTATGAATGACATATTGGGATTGCCCCATTGTATTGATAGAATATTGGCCATCAAAGTGCCACATAAGATTCAGGAAGGAAAGGCGTTCCCACTAAATGAATGATGTAATAACACCAACTCACAGAATAAGTAGTCGAGGGATTCTAAAGGGATGTGAACAACAAGGGTAAAAGAAAAATGTTTTATTATGCTGAAAATGGTGAAAATCTGGTATTTGCTGAGTAAGAGATGCTTCGAAACAGAAAGAACATGTGATTTTGAAAAGTAGTCGATGGGTTACTTGACAAAAATAAGCTCCCAGGTTGGTAGGCAGGGATCAGTAGCTTTTTCGATTTGCTGTCAAGGTGACATGGCAAACGACTGCTTTCTGTGAACTGTTGATTCTATTTAATTTTAAAGTAATAGTGGCTAATTAAATCTGCTTAGCAAAAAATGAGTGATTTCAGGGAAAATATTCACCTTTTTCTTCCGCGCTTAATCTTTCTTCTGCAAAATACAAATAGCATTTTTATTTAACACTTTTTATCAATGTCTGAAACGACACTGCACTGTCAATAGAATGAAATGTAAAGAAGCTTTGGTTACAATGTTTTCTGCAGACGATGTTTTAACAAGTAACTGTCATTTACAGATGATGACTAAATCATTCGGTATAAGAGATGAATACAGGCAATAAACGAACCACAAGTACCAACTTCTATCCTGTTCAATGTCATAATGGCAGAACAAGCATCCATATATTCTTCACTGGTGCATCTGTAAAGTTTTTTTAAAAATGTGCCCTTGGGCTGTGTGTCACTACGTATTTCCATTTCTGTTAGGTGTATATGATATGTATATGTGATTTTGAAAAGTTATTAAACATACACAGTCCAATATTCTTAAGTAGATTTGTGGATGTTGCAGCGGTTCTCTCACTGAGCTGGTTCATTAGTTTGCAGATGTTTCATTACATTGCTGGGTAATATCATCAGTGTAGCCTCCGATGAAGCATTGTTGTACTTTCCCTTACAATTTAAATTCTGGTGTCTGTTGAAGTTGATTACCTCATGTTTGGTTTTTCTTTGCAGGGGTGTGTATACAGAGTCTAATTCTATGTGGTTATTGATGGCCTTCTTGATGGAGAACCAGGCCTCTAGGGATTCCCGTGCTTGTCTCTGTTCAGCTTGACCCAGGATGCTGATGTTGACCCAATCAAACTGATGTTCCTCCAAGTCTGTATGCATGGAGACGAGTGAGTATTGATCATGTATTCTTGTAGCTAGCTTTCTTCCTGTCTGTCCAATGTAATGTTTATTGCAGTCCTTGCATGGAATCTTGTACATTAGCTATGGGAAATATTACATTGGACAGATAGGAAGAAAAATGGCTACGAGAATACATGAATGCCAACTAGCAACAAAAAGGCACAACTAATACTCATTCCTTGCCATATATACAGACAAAGAGGACTGCCAGTTCAATTGGGACAATAGCAGGATTCCCGGACAAGCCAAACAGAGACAAGCATGGGAATTCCTAGCGGCTTAGTTCTCCACCAAGAAGGCCATCAATAAATGCATAGAATTAGACTATATACACACCCAACTGCAAACAAAAACTGGAAATGAGGTAATCTCTCCAACAGTCACCAGAGTTTAAATAGTAAGTGGGAAAGTACAATAATGCTTCATCGGAGGCTGCACAGATGACATTAGCTAGCAGGGCAATGAAACGTCTGCAAACTAATGAAGCACTTCAGTGTGCAAACCAACCACAGCATACGCAGTCCATATCACTTGATAAACCCATTCAAATACAATGGATATATAATGTTAGAATTGCTGTATGATATGTATGTATATGATAGTAATATAACTCTTCCATAATTCTTTGACATTAGTGTCACATATAGACAAAGTGGTTAAAAAGCAATTTGGCATGCTTGCCTTCATTGCTCGATCTTTTGAATACAGGAGTTGGGAAGTCATGTCGATGATGTACAGGGCATTGTGGTGGCCTCTACTGTGCCCACTTCTGGTTGTCCTGACATAGGAAGGGTATTTTTAAGCTGAAGAGTGTTCAGACATGATTTACCATGACATTGTCAGTTATGGAAGATTTAAGTTGTAAGGAAAGGCTGAATAAGTTGGGACTTTTTCCAGTGGAATGTAGGAGGCTGAGAGGCAATCTCATAGAAGTTAATAAAGTAATGAGAGATACAAATAGATGGCAGTTGCTTTTTTATTTCAAGGATTGGGGGTTTCAAGAAGAGGAGGCATATTTTAAGGTGAGTTGAGAGCGATTCAAACAAGATATCGGGGCATTTTTTAACACAGCGAGTGCTTCTTGTCTGGAATGAACTTCCCGAGGAAGTGATAGATGTGGATACAATCGCAACTATATGTTAAATATAAATGATAACTGGATAAATACATGAATAGAAAATATTTGGAGGAATAGGAACCAGGAGCAGGCAGGTGGCACTAGTTTAGTTCAGGATTCTGTTCAGCATAGACCAGTTGGGATGAAGGGTTCTGTTTCCGTGCTGTATAACTCTATGACTCTATGAACGAATGTGGCATACAGGACTTGTTAACTGTTGAAATTAAATGTTTCCCCATGCTAACCATTGAACTTCATTTCTGTTGAATATGTACGAAACTTGCAAAACAATTCCTCATCTTGCTGATTTCGTGTTTTAGTCTCCATAAAGCAAGGAAAGCTTTTTCTACAGATCTATTGCTTTACACCTATTCCAAGTTATGAACGCTTCAATAATTTCCTCTATCACCAATTATCTTTCCACAAAAACAAAGACAAGATAGTTTTGCTTTCCATAATAGTTAGTACAATTCACTTGTGCTGTTATCTTTCATACTTCGTTCTCATGTGGTTGTAAATAAAATCAGGTGCTTACGAGCTGTTCCATGTGATTTTTTTTTATACTTACTCTGTCTTCATCAATCCCTTTATCCACCTCTATTATTATTTTTTGCATATGTTGACTGGAAGTGTGGATTATTACATTGCATATTCTACAAAAAGCCAAGCCTCATACACAACCATTTGTTGCATCAAGCCTGACATCATATGTACCTTGGAACTCACTGCTGAATCTTTCCCAGGTCCTCAGATCACCACTAATTGACAGGTCATCTGACTATTTATTACATGGCTAGATAACTTTCATGTTCCCATACAAATGCCATTTTATATTTCTTATAAGTAATCAATGAACATGTGCAGTGAAAGACACACCACTTTATGTTATTCTACTCCATAAATGTGAAGATCTAAACTCATGAGATCCGGCATCATTATCAAAGGCATGTTATTGCTTGAATCCTTCAGAACTGTGATCATCATTTTATGAAACATTAATGAACAAATCCAAGATTACATGAGATTCACAAATTGAATCTGAGGTGTAATGTGTTTACTAGAAGAAAATTCATCTGCTATATGTCTGGCAACAGAGTTATTTCAACAATGGGATTTATAGAATTGCAATGATTGTGATCTAAGTGTACTCACCACAATCAACATTACTTTTTCTCTGTTTCTCTAGTTCTGGTGGAGCAATGAGAGAGCTTGTTTTGAAATTCTTTTTAGCACAATGTGGAGTTAGGTAAAAAGAAAACAAATAAACCAATAAAGTAATGACAATGGAATGGAACACACATCAGTTTTTTTTTAAGCCAGACTTTGATTTTTCATGTTAAGTGATATTTCTGATATTCAGTTCTTCAACATTCAAATGAGAACAAAAGATTATTTCCGTCTTTTTTTGGCAATGACATATTCAGTGAATTTTTGAAAGTGAGATTAGATAAAGAAAGAGTCTGTTCGTGGCCTTATTCTCATTGTGAAAATGTTTAAATGGTTTAAGTTTTCTGACAAACCAATAGAATGTTCTCAGTGTACGTTTTGGGACATTAGCCTTTCCTGATATATATGTACCCGATCTAGATCTTGGTTTGCAAGGGAAAAATTAGAAGTCTGAGCAAGTTAAAAAATTAAAAATAAAGACCATTGTTAATTTAATAGTATGGGTTGAAAACGGCAATTGAATTTTAGTGCAGGGAAGTGTGAGTTCTTTTGGATCAAGTGCTGAGATGCAGCATAAAATAATTTGAGATGTTCTAAGAGCTGCATAGGCGGACATATATATGAATGTGTGTGTCTGAATAATACAGTTATAAAGCATACAGTATCCTAGGATTTATTAACAGAAACAGAGAGTACGGGGATATTGAGGTGATGCTGAACTGGTAAAGTGCATTTTTATATCCCAGTTGGAGCATTGTGCATTATCTGGATGGCGAGATTTACAAAGGATGTGAATAGATTGCAAAGCATGCAGCAAAGATTTTTGACATTTTAGTTATGAATTTAGATTAGTGAAACCAGAAATCATATCCCCAGTGAAAAGAAGACAATGATCAGATTTGATATTATTTTTCAATGGCATGAGACAGCTGGGCAGAGAGGATAAGAAGGATCTGTTGACTTACATACAAGAAGTAAATACAGAGAGAAAGTAATTTGTAAAAGCGACAAAAGTGATATCAGAAAAAAAGCAAACATTTCTCACAACGACTATTAGACTCTGGAAAGCACTTCCTGATAGTATCTTTGAGGCATTTTTTATTGTTAAAATAAATTACTTTTCTGTAAGTAAGTTATGGAAATTAAAGATATGAAATTGCCTGTATAAATCGTGCTCATTCAGCGATCTATGTGAAGACGGTAAGCCAAACAATCTCGTCTCCATCGCAACTTTCTATCACAGAAATTGCTGGCAAAACTCAGCAGGTCTTCTTCAGAGAGGGGTTGACTGGATCCGAAATATTAACTCTGATTTCCTCTACTAGTGCTACCACGACTTGCTGATATTTTCCAGCAATTTATGTTTTGGGCTCTAAGTGCAAGCATCAGCAGTTATTTTAGTTTTTACAATAATTTTATCAATGTGTTAACGCATTTTTGGTTACAGAACAAAGCTATGAAAATAGACGAGCATCATATGCAAATCAATGTTTTTGCAACGTTTGATCATAGAAATGGAAAACAAATAGTGAAACGAGGGTCATTTAGGGAGTGATATACTTTAAGTATGGGCTAAGATGAGTGGGATGTCGTAAGTAATAATCATATGCAAGCTAGTAATGCATATTTTAACCAGTGTAATGTACAAAAGCTGTAACTTTACTTTTTGCACGTAACTTAAAAAATCATTAAGCAGGTGTGTCTTTTTTTAAGTTCAAATGTGTTTTAACGGATGCATGCTGCACTCCTTGCAAAACCAAAATATCATTTTGACATTTGTTTCCCCAACGTAATTCCAACATTCTAAAATTCGTGCAAATTGGCAGTCAAATATTTTTTGAAAAGTATATTCAGAACTTCACTTGAGGTAATAACCGGTTCCCCCTCAACACGAACATTCATTATTTACTTAACTTCATTGTGGTTGAATTATTACAAGGAATGTAGAGTACAGGTACATTTCTATTCCCAATTTCAAATCACAGTGGTCACTTAGAGGAGAATACGAACGAAAGAATAAATTAATGAGCACGTCTGCTATTCCAAGAACGGAGAACTCAAAACGATGGCATGAAAAATGTTGCATTAAACCCCACAATTTGCTGAGATGAGACATAACTGGAACACGATGATTTTGTAAGTTATCAATAGTGACAAATGGTGTGTTATCTGCTTCACAAACATTACTCAGAGACTGAAATCTCCCTTTGATAAAAAGCTTGGCATAGATCTCCTTCAAATTCATAAAAGCATTGTTTACATCGTCTCAAAGACAATAGAAAACAGGAAACGAATTGTTACCTTTCCAAAAATCTTCATGTTCCATAAGCGAAAGCATATTTAAAACTGAACCAATGTTCCAACTCAAAAAGATTATGCAATGCTATTAAATTTCTTACCTTTATCTTTCTTTGCTAATGCTTGGTCTAGGATAATTAAACATGTTTGTCAATTCAACAATGTGTAATGTAAGCAATTGATGTCATATTCGATTAGAACAATTCATTTGGTGTTCACGTAAAGTAGATATGTATGTAGATATTTGTATAATAAGCTACACGAACGTACAGGAGAAATTTGCATATATCTTAAAAATCTTTTTTTTTCCTGCAGCTTGCTTTTGATTCCTGTTAAACTACACACAAATCGTGACTTTGAGGACCTGCACAATGTTGATGATATGCAGAGGCTACAATTAGTTTTATGGAGACACAGGAAAAGCTGTGATTTCTTTCTGCTGAGCACAGAATAAAACATACTTACCTAGAAGCAGCAACCGATCAAGCATTGGGAAGCAAAATATGCACTTTTGCGATATATTCAACTGTAATAATCAATATAAGATTATGCAATTTATGAAATTAAAAGTAAAAATAAGCAAGATTGGGAGATTAAACTAATATAGTGAATAATTATGATCTGGAATTTAACACCTCCAAGAGTGTAGTATGTGGGGAAAAAAAACAGAATCTAAAAAGAAGTTTGAAACAAACACTGGGGAAGACCATATTTCATGGAGAAGCAGAAACAGCTGGGCAATTTCAAGTGAATTTGGTTTTCGAAGCTCTGTCCATCAATGAATCACTTCTCAATGTGTAATATGCAGATGATGAATTTAGCCAAAATGTTGCCTTTTTTCTCCTTTCTTAACTCAGAACAAAGTGAGAATATTTACATTAAATGTTTTCACATAGACTTCACATCAAACTGAAACATCTCAATATGCGTTAAGATCCATTCATTTCACTAACATGTGCTACCTCACTCCACTTCTGGGCAATGTGTTTAAATTAGTCCACTTCTTTGAAATAAAATCCCTTACTATTGTCTGGTTAAAAACATTGCCACCTGAAATTCTTTCAATATTATTAATGACTATCTTGTGCCTATTTGGATTTGTCTGCTGTGTTTGAAATAGAAAATTCTTATCTTATTCAATCTGATTAATACTATGGGAAATATATGTCACTTTTGCCAAATGTTCCTCTCTTTCAGAGAATAATGCATTATCTTAGTCACTTCTGTTCCACTCTGTGTGAAAATTGTTTTTTTGCACATCGTCCTTCCTACACCAGTATATTCTGTTCTATAACATGCTGATAGGAACATTGAACACATCACCAACTGTGACCAAATCAAGTGACACTGAAAAACCATGTTGATTCACCTCAGCAAGTGCCACCTCGATTAATTGTTTTGTGATTTTATCTCCAATTTCCTAAAATGAAGGTGGTGGTGAGACACCTTATTCTGTCACTGTGTTTGTGCATGCACATGGGACATAGAACTTTTAGATGGGAAAAATTGAATTAGCGTGAATAGATTAGCATGGCGGCAGCGATGTACAAAGAACTCCATAACGGCGTTAGGCGATCTTCTGGATCGTCAAGATTACAGATTTAAAGGTTCATTTGCTTGGCTGATTTATTGTGGTGCATCCTGTGAATGGTCACACTGCTGACATTTTCTCGAGTTGCATCAGTGAATGACTAATGTATGGGTTATGATGTTGATCAAGGGTGCGACTTTATATTGGACACTGTATGACATCTTGCTTCTTTTATGGCACTGAAAGCATCCATGAGAGTGAATAATATTCTATCTGAGCAGAGATCATGTACTCCACCAATTTGAGAAGGTAGGAGACGATATCCTAAGGCAAAATTAGCAGTATTTAAGTTGAGTCTACAATATCACTGTTTACAAAACATTGTTCAATTAACATCCTGTTTAATTCTATGCTCAAACATGTTCATGATTGGGCTTCAACAGTGGCAATGCCATTGATATCACTCCAAGATGCATAGATTCCCCCTTTGGTGGACATTGTCTCTATCTCACATTAATTTGTCAACTTAACATATACACCCAAAAACTCAGTATTGATAAAGATATTGAAACTATTCTGCCATGAAGACAAATGCGCTCAAATAAATTTAGCAATCTTCATTTTAGAGAAGTGACATATTCTGCAACAGAACAACATCCCACTTTTTCAAATCAGTGAGTACAAATTTGTGCAGTAAATTTAAAAATAGATTCCATGTACAGTTTATGCCTACTAATTCTATGCCTCGCTGATTGAAACGCAGCTTATTCGTAGCATTTCAACCTAATTTGCTTTTTCAACGATGTGCGTGTCTAGACCTTGATAATAAAATGAGAGAAATTAAAATATTTTGACAATGTACCTTTAGATTCAACATCTTCCTTTAGATTTTTGCATTCTGTGGATTAAAGAGACATTTAGACATTGTGTTTCTGGGATTAATCGCTGTATTTGTGGCCGACTGCAATCCAAAAAAATAGCACAGTGCATAACAAAATTTTGTGAATTGCAATCACATATTTGACACCAGATAGCCATACTTGGATTAAAATTTAACTTTGACAGAATCACTCCTGTACTCCCCAGAACAAGCTCATCATGAAAACCTACTCAGATTATTGGTACTGAATGTTGAACTAATAATTTGACAAACCTTTCAAAGTAATTCATAAACAAAATTTTGGACATCTCTCAATGTTTATTGAATGTAATATTTCAGCTAGCGCTGCAGGTGAATGTTTTTGTCAGTATATAACTTTAAAAGCTCTGCACAAATTTAAATAATGTTCAATTTGTTGTGTAAGTAAAAGTAAACTTAATTGCAGTTTGCTTTTATATGATTTAATTTTGTTGCATTTTATTAGTCATGAAAAAACAGTAAGGAAGAGTTAAAACTGATCGTTTTCCAGTCAAAATCATTGGTTACAGTCGTGGGCAATACTAAAGAATTTCGGTGTTCAAAATTCCGAGATTAATAACAGTTAGGTAGCATAAATTGTCTGGACAAGAAAGTATTATTGGAAGCCAGACAGTGAAATTCAAATGTATGATAGGATCGATGGAAAGTGACGGAAAACTTCAGAATACAAGAGTACGTAAGATGATACACTGGAGTGCCAGGTGAAGAAAAGGCAACCTGTACGATAAATGAATACTATATGATTTGTGACGAGAAATATGATATATTCTTTGGATAATTTTTTTCTGATAAGACAGGTCACGTGAACAAAATGAACAAAAGAGGCAAAGCCAGTCTCACTCAATTTGAGACCCCATGTTTGTGTGCCAAAACAGTTAGATTTGGAGATAATGCAAACTTTTTTAACTTCCTTTTTCTAATCATTTTGTTTCATTTAAGAAAATCAAAATCATTCACAAACTTACCAGTGTCCTTTTGGTTTAACTTTTCTTCTAAATGCAACACAATTTAAAATGAATAATTGCATGCATGTTAGGATTTTTCAGGATCACCATAAGCACAATAGCATGGCCGGTGGCTGACGTAGAATTATTAGCAATGCTTGCAGAGTTATTGCTTCTTATCAAATAATTTGCAGAGAGGACTTGTGACAATGTTGTCTCTTTAAACGGTTATATTGCCTTGATTTAATTTCTTGAGGAGAGTTTGTAAGGCAGAGTCAAATAAGCAAATTTTGGAGACAATTTAGGTAAGTAACTTGTGAGGCAATGGGATGTGTTTTTTTTTAAGTTTACAACAATACAAAGCCTAGGTACAGCCAGATCTCACAGGCGAGATTTCCAGGGTTTTTTCTTTAGCTTTAACACCGGAATATGTTTGAGACCTCAAAGGAGTTGGAATCTTCAGTGAATGTTAATTGGCTACTACTGTCTGGGAATTTTATCTTTATGTTTCAGCCTCCTGCTGAGGAAGGTTTGTCGACTGAGTCAGTATTGGTGGAAGTTAGGAACAGCAAGGGAGCAGTCACCTCACTGGGGGTTTTCTACAGACCCCGAAATAGCAGTAGGGAGATTGAAGAACTCATTGGCCGGCAGATTGTTGGAAAGTGCAAACGTAGCAGGGTTGTTGTTATGGGTGACTTCAACTTTCCCAATGTAGATTGGAACCTCTTTAGTGCAGATGGTTTGGATGGAGCAGTTTTTGTCAGGTGTGTTCAGGAGGTTTCCTTACTCAGAATGTGGACAGGCCGACGAGGGGGGAAGCCATTTTGGATTTGGTGCTCAGCAATGAGCCAGGACAGGTGTCAGATCTCATGGTGGGAAAACACTTTGGCGACAGTGACCACAACAGCCTCACATTTACCATAGCCACGGAAAGGGAAAGGAGCAGTTACCAGGGGAAGATATTTAACTGGGGTAAAGGAAACTATGATGCTATCAGACAGGAGTTGGGAAGTACAGATTGGGAGCAATTGTTCCATAGAAAGGGCACAGCAGACATGTGGAGGCTGTTTAAGGAGCAGTTGTTGTGAGTGATGTATAAATTTGTTCCTCTGAGACAGGTAAGAAGGGCTAAGGTAAAGGAGCCTTGGATGACGGGTACAGAGGTGCTTCTTGTCAAAAAGAAAAAGGCAGCGTATGTAAGGTGGAGGAAGCAAGGGTCTAGCACAGCTTTAGAGGATGACAGGCTTGCTCAGAAGGAGCTCAAAAGTGCACTGAGGAGGGCCAGGAGGGGGCAAGAAAAAGACTTGGCAGGAAGGATTAGGGAGAACCCGAAGGCATTTTGCTCATATGTGAGGAATAAGAGAATGACCAGGGAGAAGGTAGGGCAATCAGGGATAGCGTAGGGAACTTGTGTGTGGAGTCTGAGCAGATAGGGGAAGCCCTAAATGAGCTTTTTTTGCTTCAGTTTTCACTGAGGAAAGGGACCTTGTTGTGAATGATAACTTTGAGGAGCAGGAAAACACGCTTGAACAGATCAAGATTGAGGAAGTTGATGTGCTGGAAATTTTGACAAACATTAAGATTGATAAGTCCGTAGGGCCAGAATAGATTTATCCTAGGTTGCTCGGGAAGTGAGAAAGGAGGCTGCTAAGCCGTTGGCGAAGATCTTTGCTTCCTCACTCTCCACAGGAATCGTACCGGAAGATTGGAGGGAGGCAAGTGTTGTTCCTCTTTTCAAGAAAGGGAATAGGGAAATCCCTGGAAATTACAGACCAGTCAGTCTTACATCTGTGGTCAGCAAGGTTTTGGAAATAATTCTGAGGGATAGGATTTATGACTATTTGGAAAAGCATAGCATGATTAAAGGGAGTCAGCATGGCTTTGTGAGGGGCAGGTCATGCCTTACAAATCTTATTGTGTTCTTTGAGGAAGTCACGAGACAGGTTGACGAGGGTCGAGCAGTGGATGTGGTGCACATGGACTTCAGCAAGGCATTTGATAAGGTTCCCCACATCAGGCTCATTCATAAAGTCAGGAGGTATGGGATACAGGGTGATTTGGCTGTCTGGATGCAGAATTGGTTGGCTGACAGGAGGCAGAGAGTGGTTGTAGATGGTAAGTATTCTGCCTGGAGGTCAGTGCTGAGTGGTGTCCCGCAGGGCTCTGTTCTTGGGCCTCTACTCTTTGTAGTTTTTATAAATGACTTGGATGAGGAGGTTCAGGGGTGGGTTAGTATGTTTGCTGATGACACAAAGGTTGGAGGTGCCATTGATAGTATCGAGGGCTATTGCAGGCTTCGGTGAGACATTGACAGTATGCAGAGCTGGGCTGAGAAATGGCAGATGGAGTTCAACCTGGATAAATGCGAAGTGATGCATTTTTGAAGGTCGAACTTAAATGCTGAATATAGGAGTAAAGGCAGGATTCTCGGCAGTGTGGAGGAACAGCGGGATCTTGGTGTTCAAGTGCATAGCTCCCTCAAAGTTGCCACCCAGGTGGATAAGGTTGTTAAGAAAGCATATGGTGTTTTGGCTTTCATTAACAGGGGGATTGAGTTTAAGAGCTGCGAGGTTATGCTGCAGCTCTACAAAACCCTGGTGAGACCACACTTGGAATATTGTGTCCAATTCTGGTCACTCCATTCTAGGAAAGATGTGGAGGCTTTGGAGAGGGTGCAAAGGAGGTTTACCTGGATGCTGCCTGGACTGGAGGGCTTGTCTTACGAGGAGAGGTTGACTGAGCTCGGACTTTTCTGTCTGGAGAGAAGGAGGAAGAGAGGTGACCTGATCGAGGTGTACAAGGTAATGAGAGGCATGGATAGAGTCGATAACTAGAGACTTCGCCCCAGGGCAGGATTGACTGCCACGAGGGGTCATAGTTTTAAGGTGTTAGGAGGAATGTATAGAGGAGACGTCAGAGGGAGGTCCTTCACCCAGAGAGTTGTGAGCACATGGAATAATTTGCCAGTGGTAGTCGTGGAAGCGGAGTCATTAGTGACATTTAAGCGACTGCTGGACATGCACATGGAAAGCAGTGAATTGAGGGGAATGTAGGTTAGGTTATTTTAGTTTTGGATTAGGAATATTCCACAGCACAACATCGTGGGGCGAAGGGCCTGTACTGTGCTGTACTTTTCTATGTTCTGTGTTCTACGTGCTATGGAGAGCTACATGTAAGAACCTGTGTCTGAAATTGGCTTTTTGCGAGTGGGCGTTTATAGGATATTGCTATATTGGAACAGTGAATTAGCACTTGGTACTGTATTATTTCAACTTTAAGTTTTCCAATAGATTAGTACGTCTAAATTCCTCTGTTTGTTTGCATTTTTGCTACCATATTTAAATAAATTGTGTTTTGCTTATCATATATTAGTTTGACCATTCACAGTGCATTTTCAAGCCAGTACTTCATATCTACTTTTAAAATAAGAAAAAGTTAGAATCTGGGCTAACATCTTGTGATATTTTCAGGGGACCTGGTCTGGTCCATAACAAAATAAAAGACCAAAAATGAATGCAAGTTAAAAACAACATATAGGTGCAAAGCAAACAAATGAAGCAATGAAGGAATGTTTGAATAATTGGAAGGAGAGAAGACGGTATCTTGTTCTCTTTCTGTAAAGTGTTTCCAAAATTCATGGCTTTTCAAAATATTTTGTTATTAATTATATGCCTTCTGAAACCTCATCACCATTATAATGCAGTGAACCAGACACAAATTTGTACAGAATAAGAGGTTAGAAACATCTTCATATTCATTCGCAAGCTGTTTTCAAGGATAAATTATTTACACTTTTTAAAATGGGACCTGAGAAGGCTGTTATTTTCACTGCATGATATCCAGACCTACCCCTGCAGGGCCGATGCTTGTAAAAACCAGAGTAGCTAGTTCTCGTACAGATTTGTGCATTTGCCCTGAGACCTTGATTTCACTTTCACACCTAGTGGCAAAGTCTCTCCATTCTCCTTTGCCTTCTGCAATTATACCTTGCCATGTATATTCTTCACAAGTATGCAACTCTAATGAAGGTTTAGCCCCCTCTTCGACACTTAGAAGAAATTACAAAATTATTTCTGTTCTCTCCATGGGAGTATCTTGCAGTGGCTTAATTCAAGGTGTAGAGATTTTTCCAGACTAATGAGGTTGGGAATTTGGGAATTTTTCAACATATAACTCAATTCTAGTTTTGCTGAAGGCTGTCCAAAAACGCCAAGGCTTAAATCTAAAACAGGATAGAATATGCCCCAATTGCCGCAATGAGTGTAGATCCATCAAGTACAAAGAACAAAGAAAATTACAACACAGGAACAGGCCCTTCGGCCTCCAAGCCTGCACCAATCCAGATCATCTATCTAAACCTGTCGCCTATTTTCCAAGGATCTGTATCTCTCTGCTCCCTGCCCATTCATGTTTCTGTCTGGATATATCTTAAATGATGCCATCATGCCTGCCTCTACCACTTACACTGGCAACATGTTCCAGGTACCCACTACCCTCTGCGTAAAGAACTTTCCACGCATATCTCCCTTAAACTTTTCCCCTCTCACCTTGAAATCATGACCCCTAGTAATTTAGTCCCCCACTCTGGGAAAAAGCTTCTTGATATCCATTCTGTCTATACCCATCATGATTTTGTAGACCTCAATCAGGTCCCCCCTCAACCTTGGTCTTTCTAATGTAAATAATCTGAATCTACTCAATCTCCCTTCATAGCTAATGCCCTCCATCATAGGCAGCATCCTGGTGAACCTCCTCTGCACCCTCTCCAAAACACCCACATCCTTTTGATAATGTGGTGACCAGAACTGTGAGCAGTATTCCAAATGTGGTCAAACCAAAGTCCATTACAACTGCAACATGACCGGCCAACTCTTGTACAATACCCCGTCCGATGAATGAAAGCATGCTGTATGCCTTCTTGATAACTCTATTGACCTGATTTGCCACTTTCAGGGTACAATGGACCTGAACACCCAGATCTCAGGAAACCATCAACACTCATGAAACTCTACACTATCTAAAACAATGCAGCAAACATCATCAAGTTCTCATCCTCCACTTGAAAAATATAACCCCTCTATTTAATGCAGCAAATCATCGAGTTTTTATGAAACCTCTTTCTAATGTGACAACCTGTACAAATCAGAGGGACCAGAACATCAAGTAAATGGTGCGCAGATCTTCTTATTTTATTTTTGTGCCTTTATCTAAATGGTGGACTTAAAAAAACAGGAACTTAAAAAAGGATTGCTGTAGTTTTGAAGAAGTGGTTAATCTGACTCTCATTGCAAACGTCTGTAATAATTATTGATAAGTCAAGAGGTAGTGTCAGTTAGCTTGTCTTGATGGCATGCTCTGAAATATTTATTGCTTACTTCCGACGATAGATTGGGAGTATGATAAACCACAGCTCAGACTGCAGAGGCAAATGCTGGCAAACATCATTGTCAAGTCACAAGTATACCATCAACTCCTGCCTTATTACCTCAGCCGTGCATTTAGCACAGTCTGATTCAAAACTGACAGACAGGACTAGTTTCATTGCCTGATTAACGCATTCAAAAATAATTTCAGAAACACAGTAAAGCTCCAAATGATCATTTATCGATAAGAGAATGCCATATTCGACTCAAATGCAATGATTACTGCCTTTCTAAGAAGCCAAAAATGAATTAAAAAGTGAGCAAAACAGGAATTGCTTTCCAAATTGTGCGTTACTTAATGGTGCCTTTGGGCAATTTCAACATACTTTTCACTCACCTAGATAATTAAGAGTCTCTTTCAGCTTGTCGATAGCTGTAAATAAGTAACAAAAGAGGCTATGAAATATCAGCAGTCAGAGCAGTTAACAGTTGACAGAAGAGAAGCAACATAATAATTGCTTCATTTATTAGTAAGGTTTATTGAAATGATACAAAAAGTAAACATGGTGTTACTGTTCCCTGGGGATGTTGACATTGAGACTGTAAGGTAACAGGCCGTACATTGGAAAAAAAAAGGTGGTTTACGGAGATTGCGCAACTGAGATAAGGAGCAGAGCTGCTCCAATACTTAAACTAAATAGTGCATTTCAGTTTATAGGGTATCAAGTTTGAAGGATGAGTAATTGTCAATACTGTAATTTAAAGTGTAAACAAACTGTATCCAACTCCCTGGGTGATTCTCAGTAGTTAGGAGTTTGAAGTGCTTGGATATTGACGATTGTTGAAATGACATGTCCGATATAAAGGTATATGAAAGTGATCCATACAGCTTCACACTGGCGTCGAAACAGTCCTGATGAACTCCCAATATGCTTACAGCACAAGTGTTTATTAAGTTACTAGGCCTTTCACAAGTTACTTTGGTTCAGCCAATTCTTGAAATAGTTTCAAAACATAAACAAATGATATCTCCCCTGAAAAGTGCATGCGGAACATTGCATGCACCAACTTGGGAGCTACATAAGTGGGATACTAATGACTGTTCAATGTCCACTCAAACTGATTATGTCAAATTGGCACCAACTCATTGACTCAATCTAAAAATAAACCCTACTTTTCTACATTGACTGGTTTAGATTTCTTTGCTATCCTTTGGCTCCCGCATACAGAATTGCCTTTACACTCACTGTTATTATAGAATTCCCAAAAGTGTGGGTGCAGTCTACTTGGCCAAACAACCCTCAAAGGGAAACTGACCCAGATACACCCTTTCCCCAACATATCCTTATAACCCTGCATTTGCCATCGCTAATCCATCCTGCCAGAACATCCCAGATAACTGCCTGGAAGTCAGTGGTGAGTGGGGTTCCACAGGGCTCTGTCCTTGGGCCTCTACTGTTTGTAATTTTTATTAATGACTTGGACGAGGGAATTGAAGGATGGGTCAGCAAGTTTGCAGACGACACAAAGGTTGGAGGTGTCGTTGACAGTGTAGAGGGCTGTTGTAGGCTGCAGCGGGACATTGACAGGATGCAGAGATGGGCTGAGAGGTGGCAGATGGAGTTCAACCTGGATAAATGCGAGGTGATGCATTTTGGAAGGTCGAATTTGAAAGCTGAGTACAGGATTAAGGATAGGATTCTTGGCAGCGTGGAGGAACAGAGGGATCTTGGTGTGCAGATACATAGATCCCTTAAAATGGCCACCCAAGTGGACAGGGTTGTTAAGAAAGCATATGGTGTTTTGGCTTTCATTAACAGGGGGATTGAGTTTAAGAGTCGTGAGATCTTGTTGCAGCTCTATAAAACTTTGGTTAGACCGCACTTGGAATACTGCGTCCAGTTCTGGGCGCCCTATTATAGGAAAGATGTGGATGCTTTGGAGAGGGTTCAGAGGAGGTTTACCAGGATGCTGCCTGGACTGGAGGGCTTATCTTATGAAGAGAGGTTGACTGAGCTCGGTCTCTTTTCATTGGAGAAAAGGAGGAGGAGAGGGGACCTAATTGAGGTATACAAGATAATGAGAGGCATAGATAGAGTCGATAGCCAGAGACTATTTCCCAGGGCAGAAATGGCTAGCACGAGGGGTCATAGTTTTAAGCTGGTTGGTGGAAAGTATAGAGGGGATGTCAGAGGCAGGTTCTTTACGCAGAGAGTTGTGAGAGCATGGAATGCGTTGCCAGCAGCAGTTGTGGAAGCAAGGTCATTGGGGTCATTTAAGAGACTGCTGGACATGCATATGGTCACAGAAATTTGAGGGTGCATCCATGAGGATCAGTGGTCGGCACAACATTGTGGGCTGAAGGGCCTGTTCTGTGCTGTACTGTTCTATGTTCTATGTTCTATGTTCTATAACATGTATAACTTAGTATTACATCTAGCCTATACACCTTTGGACTGGGGGAGGAAACCTATGCAAACACAGGTAGAATGTGCATAATCCACACAGATAGTCACCCAAGGGGATAATTGAACTTGGGACCCTGACACCAGGAGACAGCAACATTAGCCATTGTTCCGCCTCGCACTTTGCTCAGCAGTTGGACTTTCAATGGCCACATCTATTGCCTTGAGTCAATACCTGGTTGTCCTGATTTCAATGAATGAGCTCTTGGCACAACCCTCTACTCATCCAATTGAAAAGTGCCCCTGAACTTCTTTATGCTAAGTTTTGTGTTGTCGCCGTTCCTGTGCTCACAATGCTAATAATTACATAATCAGCAAACTAAACAACAATTTATCATGCTCATCTTCAAATCTCAGCAAGGCATAACCCGATTGTATTGCTGCATTTACCGCCAACGTCACCAGGTTATCAATGCTACTTTACCAGTGGCCTCTTTAGCACAACCAAAGCTTCTAATTCCCCAATTAGCAGCCATACTTTCAACTGTCAATGCCTTAAGCCGTACAGCCTATCCCAAATTTGTTTTACCTATTTTTCTTATGCAATGATTTGCTCTCCCAAATCTGATTTTTCAAAAATGTTGTTGATTTTAAAAGAAATCACTTATAGGTTGAGGGCATTACTGGCTGGCCAACATATACTGAGCAATCTTAATTCCCTTTGAGAAGGTTGTGCTAAGCTATCTTATGAAAGGCTGCAGTCCATTGCTTGCCCTAAAATCTATTTGCTCACGGGGTTCCGTATATTACTTCTTATTTTAAAAAATGTATCTTGGGGCACCTTATTTTGTTAACGGTAACAAATTTTAATGGAGATTTGTCGGGCAATGTTATTGACATTTTTACGGGATTGTAAGCCCTGGGACGCAGTTCCAATTGTTCCACAAGTCATGTTTGGAGACTTTGATCAATAATAGCCCGAGGGAATTTACTATTTGTGATGTACTGTGTGCAAAGTGAGCATAACGTTCTCTTCAACACATTGTGACTCGTGGACTTAATGGTGGGTGGGAATCATTTCACCCCACTTTCATCCAAATGTGGTAACCTGCTAAATATCTTTTCTTTATTGCACACTGCACCATCAAGTGAATTGGAGGATTTGCAGAAAATGAAAAAAAAGCTCACAGTGTAACTACAAGCTGTTTGACAACTGCATGCGAGTCAATTACATATCAAATGAGAAAATGCCAACCATGCTTTCTCCTTAATCTGAATTAGCATACGAGCAGAAGTTGGAGATAAAATATATCATTGATGTGATAAAAGAAAACCAAGTAGGCACTTGGACAAGGATGTGTAGAGAAGAACAGATATCATTTTCAGTGACAATTTTTTGTATCACATAAGTGGTGCCTTGGAACAGATGTTTGCAATTGCACAACAAATATCTTTTAAGAAGATGTTAGTAAATGCAAAGGTAATTGTGCCTTGACAGATCATGCCACTGATAGCAATGTTCAATTCTGCTCTCCATCTGGTACAACAAACTTCGAAGCTGGAATGTGGATTGGATAAACATTTAAAGAAATGACAGCTTCAAGTTTCATTTTCCTAATACCTGAAGTTGCATAGAAGAGTAATCCATTTTTAAAACAAAATTCAACTAGCATAAAGATTGGTTAGAACTTGAAGAATAATGGAAACAAATATTGAGCAAAAAATAAACAATAACCCTACACTTACACTTCTGTCTGTTGGAAAACTTTTGTTCTGTAAGGAACATAAGAATGGTTTATGTAATAAAATAGCATTTAAAACGTGATGGAACAGTGCATTGTTCATGGTGCCAGGGACATGTACTCTATTTCACCCTCAGGTGACTGTGTGGAGTTTGCACATTCTACTTGTGCTAGTATGGGTTTCCTCCTGGTGCGTTGGTCTCACTCCATAGTCTAGAGATGGGCATATTCAGTGGATTGGCTATGCTAAATTAACAATACGTCCAGCTATGTGTAGGCTAGGTGGATTCACGATGAAAATGCAGAGTTACAGGGAGACAATATGGTCAGCTCCGGGTGGGGTGCTCTTCAGAGAGTCGGTGTGGATTCGATGGGCCAAATGATCTGCTTCCACACTGCAAGGATTCTATGACAATTCTGTAGTCTTCTCGTTTGGACCTTAAGAAGTTGAACATTAAACGTACCAATTATTGTGGTTTCATTCTCCATTTCATATTTGCGCCAAATATATTTGTTGTTCAACACACATTTCGATTAATTTCATGTCAAAACTGAATGAATTGATTCCCTTAATTTGAAAGGAGAAATGCAATATTCACTTACCACAAGTTTCTAAAGCACTTTTCAGTGTGCTTATCTCTATGGAATAAAGGAGAGATATTGTAATACCTAGATGGACGCATGTGTTTTGGGATTGGTGATTGTGGTGGTGTGAATTGGTGAGTTGATCAGTGATACTATTTCAAATACATTTGTGAATTATGTCATAAAGGTAGTGTATTGTTCTAATTAAGTCCAGATGAAATATGGTTGAAATTATGGAATATAAAGAAGATTTTTTAATACTGCGATATGAGTTATCTTCAATATTTTGGAAGGAAAAGTATCATTCAGTCAGAGTCAAAGTTTGCCAGTTAACAATAAGGTGTCCATTTTCTCTCATATCTATCCGTCCCTTCCACCTCACCGACCAAACCCCACCACTCCCTGCACTCATCAATCACCATCCTACCTAAACACACCCCCAGCCCCAGCCCTAGCCCCTCTCTGTATTTATTTCTGAGCTCCCTTTCCCCTCCCCATTTCTGAAAGCAGGTCCCAAGCTGAAGCATCAACTTTCCTGCTCCTCTGATGCTGCCTGTGTGTTCCTCTAGCTCCACACTGTATTATCACAAACATATCAATGCTGTTCTTCAAGCCACTTGTGCGCCTGACTTAGAAGTATTTGGAAATATATTGTTGTCCCTTCATTTAGGCTCACTCAACACTCTGGAACTCATGGCCTAACAGTATATTGGATATGCAGATACAAACTTGTCCATAGCCTTTCAAGAAAGCAGATCAACACCACATCTCATTGCAAATTAGCAACGGTAAATACACTTTGGCACAATGTAAGTTGTTGGTAAGACATGAAATAATGGAAGTGCAAATGTACAGAGATGATTATGAAAGTTATCTCAATGTTTCCATTAGCTGTGAATCTAATGGAAAAAATAAGAGGATAAATAATTCTTGTATATTGATGTAAGCTTGTCGGACATATTTTCATTGGGTTATTTTGTTTAGTCGACATCTAATGTCAAAGGAATTGTGAAGTCAATTGTAATGTAACAGAAAGCCTAAGGTTCAGTAATGATGTTGTTGAATATTAGAGCTGGAGGGATGGTCTTAGTTAATGTAATGCAGTTCACAAACGACTTCCAACATTTTTCGTCACCTTGTAACATCAGTATGCATGTAAATTCAGGTCAATAGGTCCCTGCGACCCATTTTGCTGTAGGATATTTCTGACATTTTTTTAAAAATTTGTACCTAATTGCACTGCTTCACAAACTTCATGTTAGATGTGATTTGTCTGTTCACCTAGCAAGTATTATTTTCCAGCCACCAATGTTATTTGGAAATTTTGTAATTAACCATAAATTTGTATTGTTACAATGTATTCATTCTTGTAGTGTCTTCCAAATATTGTTTTGTCCCTCACATTAATTCACAATCTTTGTTTCTTCAACAAGAAATTAGCACTCACCTTTCTCCTTAGCCTTTACCTTTTCCTCTGCAGGCAATGGCAACATAAACACTGAAATTAGTCACAACCCAATATTGCTTTATGCATCAACACCAATCCTGTTTAGTGAGGGGGTTTAAATGAATTGCATGGACATAATTACCAGGAAGCAAACCAAAACATCAGCATTTTTATATAGTACAAGTGAGAAGGACGTATACAATCACTCCAAATCACATTTCAAAGCTCGGTCCTCTTGAGTGAACTGAGTGTAGATTTTGTCCAAATACAGTGAAGCTGGGTGCAGCCTGGAACTTGACTTACATGCTTTCAAAGCTGAGTATTTAGTCTCCGTATAGGGGCATTAAACGATCTTCTCTATCGGAAGGTCACAAAAGATTGTGATTATGAAAAAAACATCTCATAGCGTTGTTTCTCAATGAAATATCAAACATTAACCTTTGCAAATAAGAAAAAGCAGTTATATGGCCATTATCATGTTGTTGATTGTGGCGTGGAAATGTGGATTAACTGTTCGTAAAAAGATTGATACCTCTGTCGTGAAACATGCTGTCTAAATATCAGCCAAGGCACATCAGGTTGTTCCAACCGCTTGCAATTAACATATAATTTAATCTCGTCCTCCATATTAAAATAACATATAATTGTCAGTGAAATTTCTTCTCAGACTGTCACAAAGCTCCTCACAACTAATTAACATTTAAAATGCAGCCACTGCTCTGATAAGAGGTGCAAAAATTCTCTTTGCCCTGAGCAATGTGTGTTCTAGATAAATAAGACAATCTGAAGGTGATTGATCAGCCTGAATCTTAAGGAGGAATGCCCATTATCTAAGCATACCAGAGTGTGCATACATAATCTCATTTCAATAAGAGACCTGAGATATATCCAGTACACTTGGCAGAGAAAACAACCTCTCCATCTATATAGTCATCCCTACACACCAAACACTGTCAGCGCTTAGCAAGATTATAGAGCTCAAACGTCTAAAGTGACAAATGAACATGGACCTCTCCATCACAGTGAAGGGTGTGGGAGCACTTCCAACTGGATAACAGAGTAACTTTAAGCTGCACAGCAATTAAAATGTGCACTGTGCCTTATTTTTTTTTAATTGGATACATTTCACTTGGTCAGGAATGGTACACATGACTGTCAGAAAACTAAAATAAAAAGGAATAAAGTATTTGGTAGATATTGAAAAACAATGCCATATTAGTTGCTCACCACATTCTGAGTAAGTGCTTTTCATTTTCTCTATATCTACAGGAAAACAAACATTATCTCATGAAATGAGCCAAATTCATTGCTGTGGCTTGTACACTTGCACCATGCATACTTCCATACAATTCTCTTCAAGGAGACATCTTGGCGAGAATAAAAACAAGACTGGAGTGATTGGGTTTCAAATGAATGCCTTCAGACCTGAGAAAAGATGAGATTATGAAGTTTGTAGGGAATACATTAAAATAGGCTTGATAGGCAGATCCAAGTTTATGTACATAACCGGAGAATACAAGATTAAGATATGATAGAAATATATCAATGTGAAGAGACTTTCTTAACTGGTGAAATGTTATGGTCCATTATTATATCTGAATTAAATACAATAAATGTCTCAGGAACAGTCTATGCACATTTGGAAGTGCACTCATAACATTAATTTTCCTCATGTAACTCGGTTATCATAACCATTTATTCAGTGTCTAGTGTATAACCACTCTAAAAGAATTATAAGTCATAAGAAACAGCTTAAAGATATAGTGTCATGTTCTAGCCTATAGTCCCTTCCTACCAAAATAATAATAATCTTAATTGTATATTTTATTTCCCTTTACATATATCTTTCCTTGTTTGTGTCTAATAATTTTCTTTCTACAAAAAAGTCTGTATTTTTATCATTATTAGGTCAAAAATATCTCATTATTTTGAAAAAAAACTGTGATGTAAGTCAAGAAGAGTCACCCGAAAAAGATGAGATCCAAATGTCCGTTTTCTGTTCTCCCTACGTGTATTGGACCAATTCTGATTATTAATCTTATTAATTGCATTCATGCTTTCTGCTGTGGCTCCATATTATTCCTACCTTGTATAAATAATGCAGAGTAAGTCGGGTGTGTTATGAACAGAGTGATGAGAGGTCAATTTTTGCTCGCAACACCGAGTGTTGGCTAAATAAAGATCAAAACAATTCTGATACAACCAGTCTGTCAATCCTATCAAACTAGAAATGAAATTCCATGTTTATGATTCATTATTGGTCTTATCAAAGTAGGTGTCACATTTGCACATTTATATTCCCAGATTCATTTGTTCCTCTCCTTAATTTGATGTTTTTCTCTTTTTCAATAATTTCATGGCCTGGATTATCTTATAATCAAAATGTAATGTGTCATGCTTGCCTATTGTGACACTGGTATCTCGATTTAGGTCAATCTGCAGGATAATTCAGATCTCTAACCTCAAATTTGGCATCTTCAGAATTTAGAAATTGTGTTCTGTTTCAATTTCTAATTCAAAGAAAAAGCATTAAATCAGGTACATTCCCTCTCTTCAAGGTTGTTTTTTCTATGTGTTTTAATGACTTTCCTAGTTAGTCTTTGATAGTTCTTGTATTATTTCGTTTCATGATCTGCTGACTATATACATCAGTATGATGGAGCAGTAGGGTTATACAATCACAGTAAAGGCACTTGCCTTTGAGAGTGAATATGTCAAGAGAGGTCCTCGTCACCACATTGCTAAAACAAAACAATTGTTCTAGAAATGTTATGCAGGAAAATATTCAAATAGATGTAGTTTGCTCTGAACGTAATGTTTCAGTGTTAGTTTCATCAAGCTCAATATGGTGCCTCCAAAAAATTGACCCCCATAAAATGTCAAGAATAATACAATTTGCATGAAAGAAATTAATTTTGATAACCACTATTAGCATGGTATTTAGTTGATCATTAAAGGAAGTAAGATTGGTCTGCATTTCTCACCATTTACAATACAAGGCCAGTATCTTCAGGCCACCCAAACAGAATGCTATGTTGCATGTGTAACTGGTGAGGGATTTGGACTCCTGTGGGTTTTTTTTGTTGGGGGTTGTGTACTTGCCGTTATCTTTCTCAGTCAGGTCTTCCTCTAAAATGAGGAAAGTAAATATGGGTTAACATAATTACATTGAAAAGGATGATGACAGAGCATAACTATGATTAAGATGGTGGAACTCTTTCCCATTTTGTGTCAGAAAAGTATCAGAATAGCAGAAAAAAAACTCTTTAATACTGTCAAAGTAATTTAAAGAGGTATGTTTTTTGGCTGAGTAAAATTATATTGATTGCATTATATAGACCAATTGTTGACTAATCAATGTAGTATTCTGCTGAAAATATTTCATACAGAAAGTGAAGTAAATATTTGAAGCTTGACTGATGCAGTGAATGAAGTAAATGCAAAATATTGATTTCTGTTACGGCTCCACAAGCAAAGAAAGGTTTAGTTTATAATCATTTCCTTCTGTTCACATCATCACATAAACATTCTACTGGAAGCCTGTGAGGATCAGACAGTTGTTGGACTGGGACTGTTGTGGGTGGTCAGTGGCTTACAAGCCCAGGCAGACCACATGTGGAAGCCCCTTGGGCTGATCCACTGAAAGCCTGTAATGCTCATCTTTTTTAACCTTATTCTCATTTTTTCTAACTTATACTGTGAACAACTGTAAGTGATGTAACATGTTTCCTTTTGTTTCCCCTTTATTTCAGATTTTTATATTTAAAATCTGTATCTAGGCATTTTATGCCCAATGTATCACAATGTGGGATAACGTTATAAACTTTTCATTGCACTCCTCTGCTTCTGTACTTGAGTGCATTTGACAATAAATTATATTCTAATGCTACTCTAAACTGCCTAATTCTATTCTACAGTAAATTAGGTTATCTTGACATGATTCAAATTTACTCATTGCAAAACTTGACAGGTAATTTACCAATATGAATTTCCCAAAACCAGGTGTTCAATTTTGGATCAAAGAAATTTGGTAGCTTGGACACCAGGGAGAACTCCTTTTCCCTGATTACAGATGCCATGGATGATATTACCAAAGTGTCTGTTTCTGTCTTGTATGATTGTATTAACCTAAATAAAGACAAGACATTATATCGAACTAACAGATTGCACTGGATTTAGTTTAGTGTCTCATATGAAGAATCTATCCATTCCCAGTGTCAGACTTCCTGAATACTGGTAAATACAAATGTTGTGTTAATGCAAAGTTGTTTACTGAGTCATAAAGCTATGACTGTGTGATTTGGTTACTTACACTCTAATAGTGGGCTGATTACAAAACATGAGGTATTTGGAGTTTTGGGATCTCAGCATTATTTCTCCTTGTGAGGTTATAGAATCATTGAATCTCTACAGTTTGGAAGTAGGCCATTCCACCCATCGAGTCTACACCTCCTTTTTGAAGAGCATCCCAACCAGACACACACCACTCACCCTTTCCCTGTGTCCCTGATGTTCCTGATGTTCCCATGACAATTCTAATAAGCCTGCACATCCCTGGATGCATAGGCAATTTAGCAAGGCCAGTCCGCAAGACCTTCACATCTTTGGTCTGTAGATGGAAAAGGAGTACCTGAAGGAAACCTATGCAGACATGGGAGACTGTACAAGTCCAGGCAGGTAATCGCCCAAGGCCGGAATCAAAACCAAATAAGTAACTTCTGAACAAATTATGAACGATGCTAAGGTTTCCTACAAATATCTTTGATCACAATCCATGTGTTCTGGAGATCATTGTAAGCAACATATCCTGGCTGTTCATTCTGACTGTTCTTCTGTTCAGCCTAAATGCATATATTAATGATAACATGCGGGCTCCTGAAGAGAACATATGATCCTCAGTACTTATTAATATTCTAATAGTTGAGGCGATGAGGATTCAAACTATTCTACTAACCAGTTCAAGCACTCTTTACAACCATCCCATGATAGATTTGCCAGCAACGTAATCATGATGGATGATTACAGATGTTTCAAGAATCTTTTGGCATGGAGTCCACAATCCAGTCCATTTATATCCACTCACCACAAGTGGAAATTCGTTTTTTCAATGTTTCTATGTCTGTAAGCAACAAAAAGAATCAGAATCACAGAGCAAGCAGTTAGCTGAGACGTAGGCTAGAATGAAGTCCAAGTATTGGTCGAATGTGGATATCAAGTGAACTGAAGAATTATGAACATATACTCAATGAGAACTTTTACCTTCATCTTTTGTGGCAATCTCTAGTTCTATTAAGATCATGGATTAGGAAAAGAAAAGGTGATGCAGTAAAAACATAAATCACGAATATTCATATTCTGAGACTGGAGGTATGAAACCTCCAAATGTGCTTTTAACATAATATTGCAGAAGGCTTTAAAACGAAATATTTGAGGGAAATGCCAAATGGTAGCTCAAAGCCATATGCTTTCAATGGTGCCTTAAATGGGAATGCAGAGAGATTTAAGCAGGAGTTTGAAATCTGAGGGCCCAGTTTTCTAATGGCATAGCAACAAAAGAAAACTTCACATTGAATTTGTATTTGCCAAGCAGTGCAAATTGGAAAGAAACATCTTCATTTCAGTTTTTATGTTTCAAAGAGAATCATTGGGCAGTGCAAGGCAATGAGTTTGTAGGATTTGTAAATAAAGATCAGAACCTAAACATCAGGGTCTTAATATATGACAGAATAATAATCAAAGAATGATAGGTGAGCTGACATTTATGCAAGTACTTATGGTTGTAATTTATGGTACTGGGCAGGATACTTATGGATTTTTCCAGATTGCCCATAGTTCCAGGGTCTGGCTAAATCAGATTAGTTAGCTGGCGAATTTTACTGATGCATAATGTTTTCCATGCAATTATTTTAATTAATTGTAAATGAAGAGTATTCACTGAATTATGCTGCTTTTAATTTTTCATCACTGCAGCCATGAATGTTGTGTCTGTAAATAAAATGCAGCCTTGGGATGAAAGAACTTTCTGCAGTTTCCGCAAAAATTGGCAGCTAGCCATTGTACTGTATGACAGATGAAGGAAATTGTTAGTTGAGTTTACAATACTCGAGTAACACAACAATGTGACAGCCAGAACAAGTGCACTGTAATTCCTAAGGTAATATGCTGCCAAATCAGAATCTACTGGCTTGTCCTAAAGTCAATAATCAAACTAATATTTGCAATTTACACTTTGCCTGAATCTCATGGCAAACACCATTTACACATTTCTATTATCATTTGTTGCATTTTCCTTTTAATTATTGTTGAGTGTGTTCCACTCGTGATTGCTACAAGAACGCAAAATTTCGACTTGATGTCTTGCCTAATTATGAATAGAGTAAAGAGATGAAATTGGGGGTTTAAATATTTCTCGAAATCCCATTCCACTGACCTGCTTCTTTCTTACTCGTTTCCAGTTTATCTATGTCTGTCAAACGAAAGAAGGAAAAACCAAAGTGCATCACGACAATAATGTAACAAGAATGATCCGTTCTATTCCTCGAGATTTTCCAACATACATGAGCATTACAATATTATAAAGCAACAAATTATGGATGCAGGAAGTTGGGAACAATCAAGGATTCAAAAGACTTGGTGAACTTAAAACTTTAACTCTGTTTTCTCTTCATAGATGTTGCCAGATCTGCTGAGTTTCTCCAGATTTTTTTTATTTTTAATTCTTTGCCATTACATCATTACTGATTCATTGCCTAGATTTTGATCTGTACCCCTGTATACATTCACTTCCTAACAACGCCAACTACAATTGATATCCATTTAATACATTAGTTAGAGCATTTATTTTTGGGTAAGATCAGACAAAAATTCCTACGCCTGTTCTCTGGAAGCATCAATCGCCCACGGAAAGTGTTGCTGCCACTCATTTCTGGGTGCCATATTCAATGTAAGGTATCCAAGATTAGGAAGACGATAGTAAAAGTCAATTTCAATGTTACTGTGTTTGATCAATCTGATTTCGTAAAGTGGATCGTGAGCTAAGATTATTCATCCTCGAGAAAATAAACTTTCATGTGGAAATTCGACGGGAAATTGCGCAGGGATTTCAAAATTGTAAAGAAGAGAAAGAAAAAGAGATTCCCAGTGCGAGCCACCTGCGCACAGATAGGACACAAATATAACATTAAAAACAAAATGACCAAAGATGCTATGTTGTTTCCTTTATTAAAACAGCCACACCCTGTGATTTGGAATTTGTTTATTAAATGTACCATAAGAACAGCTTCAAAATAATCTTTGACAAGAACCTGAAGGATAAACAGTTTTACCGTTACATAGAGATACCATCGAATGTTGACCAACGGCAAAAATTTATGGAAGTACATGCCGATAGAATGGATCTTAAAGAGTTGTTGTTTCTTATTTTGGTGTTCAACTTTTTTAAAATGAAAGGTTCTTCCTCATGTAACATAGAAATTTTAAAGAATATGTTGTGTCCTTTTGGTTTACGGCTCATAGATAATTAATATTAATTGTGTGTTCAATGCCCCTCAGTTTTTCTTTCACAAGTATAAGCTCCGACACAATCAAATTAATTATCTTTTCTTTCTTGCTCATGTTATAGGCTTTTATGTTATTGGTCATGGACAGCTTAGCTTTTAAGAATTCCTATTTATTCTCCTTATCAAATACATTAATTGTAAATACCTCTTATTTTCTGACAGACTGGTTTTAAATAAAATTAATTTTTTCTCAAGGCATCTTGTCAAAACTATAGCTTTTCTGTCTTTTTCATCTTTTTGGACATTATTTTCATGAAAATTAAGAACAGCCGTCTGTTTCAAACTGCTTTCAGTCATTAGAACCGACGATCACCACAAATCTATAACAACCAGGATGATGATTATCCAAGGAGATAGCAAAAACTGGAATCAGAGTCAATACAGTGTGAAGCTAGAGGAACACAACAGGTCAGGCAGCATCAGATGAGCATGAAAATCAATGTTTCAGGTCGAGACCCTTCACCAGGTCTGGGCATGGGGAAGGGATCTGGGAAATAAATAGAGGGTGGACGGGTGAACCTGGTGAAGGTAGGTGCGTTGGTGGTAAGTGGGTGCAAGTCGGGAATGGTGAGGTTTGGTTAGTAGAAAGGGTAGGGAGGATAGATCGGAAAGAAGAAGGACAGGTTTTATCAGTTCAGGGAAGCAGGAATGAGAGGCAGGGTTCGACATGGGGTAAGGCCGCGGCTGGGAGATTTTGAAAATGGTGAATTCTATGTTCAGGCCATTGGAACATGAGGTGTTGTTTCGCCAGTTTGTGTGTGGCATTGTTATGCTACTGGAGGAGGCCCAGGATGGACTTGTCACTAAAGGAGTGGGAGAGGGAGTTAAAATGGTTGGAGGCCAGAAGATGTTGAGATTACAGCATATGCATCATGTTACACCATGAATCAGTCACCAAGTTTGCGCTTGGTGGCACTGATGTAGACGAAACGGCTAACAGAACAATGGATACAATAGACCAGAATGGTGGTTATACAAATGAGCCCCTGTCAGATTTGGAAAGTTTGTCTTGGGCCTTCGATGGAGGTGAGAGTGGAGTTGTAGGACAGGTGTAGCAAGTTCTGGGTTGCAGAGAAAGGTACTGGGTGTGGTGGGGTTGGTGGGGAATGTGGATCACATGAGGGAATTGTGGAGTAAGCAGTCCCTACAAAAGGCTGATAGGGGTGGGGATGGAATTTAGTCTTTGATGGTGGATTTGGATTGCAGGTGGTGGAAGTGGCAAAGGATGATGCGCTGGGTGCAGAGGTTGGTAGGGTGGTATGTGAGGACCAGGGGAACACTGTCCTTATTTTTTTTTGGGGGGAAGGGTTTTGAGGGCAGAAATGTGGGAAATGCAAGAGATGCAGTTGAGGGCATTTTGGATCAACGGAGGGGCATAGCTGCATTCCTTGAAGGAGGGGACTTGTTGGATGTCCAGGAGTCAAATGGTCCATCTTGAATGCAGATATGGCAGAGGTGGAGGAATTGAGTGTAAGACATCACATTTTTTTTAGGAGTGTGGTTGGGAGGAGGTGTAGCGAAAGTAGCTATTGAAGTTGGTGGGTTTGAACTCAATGTTGGTGCTAAGATGGTTATGGAAGATGGAGATGGAGAGGTCCAGAAAGGGGAGGAATGTTTCTGAGATAGTGCTGGTGAATTTGAGGTTAGGGTAAAAGTTGTTGGTAAGGTGAATGATCAGTTCAAGTTCCTCATGGGAGTAGGAGGCAGTGCCAATGTAGTCACCAATGCACTCGAAGAAGAGGTGAGGGATGGTGCCAGTGTAACAGCAGAAGAGTCAAGTTCAATAGTTCTGAGCCTCACATCCATGAATGAGTACGTAAGAGGCATGAGAGATGTTTTGATTTTGTTCTTTGAAGATCGTCATTAGCTGCCAATTGTGCCATACAGTATTGCTTACTGATAATCAAACAATGCTTGTATTCTGCCCAAATATTGTTTTGTGCTGCATTTCTTGGCTATCTTAGAAGTTGTGTAAAGTATCAAACTTTTATATGGCTGTTTTTTTTATTAATATACTTCAAATTGGTTTGTTAAAACTCTGTCCCAACATACACTAGCATTGATACCCTGCTCATTGAACATGACTATTCATCTTTCACAAGCATCACAGTTGCAAAAAGAGATGCCATAAGCATAATAATCTGGATGTGAGTTTGCTCGCTGAGCTGGAAGGTTAGTTTTCAGACGTTTCGTCACCATTCTAGGTAACATCATCAGTGAGCCTCCGACGAAGCGCTGGTGTTATGTCCCGCTTTCTATCTATATACACCAGCGGGGGCATAACACCAGCGCTTCACCGGAGGCTTACTGATGATGTTACCTAGAATGGTGACGAAACGTCTGAAAACTAACCTTCCAGCTCAGCGAGCGAACTCACATCCAGAACCTCAACCTGAGCTACAAATCTTCTCAAAACTCGCAAGCATAATATTATTTTAAAATAATTTCAGCTTACTCTGTTCAACTTTGTTCGTGCAAAATTACAGAGAATATCAGTAGCTCCTAGCATCAATGTAAGTATTTTAAAGTAGGTATCACTTGGCTCAGTTGACAACATTCTTTTCCGAAGGTGAAGTTTTTCCATAACAGTATCAATGCATTGGAGGTTAGCATCGCTGATATATTTTGTCCAAACCATCTTCACTCTCAAATTTTGGAGGCTTTAAAGGTATTTTGAATAAAATTCAATCACATCCATGTGGGTCTCGACTCACTGTTAGAACAGGTCAGGTAAGGAAGGCAATCTCTGCTAAAACAGATAATTAAACTAGATAGAATGTTACAATAAAAGCAGAAATTACTGGAGAAATTCAGCAGATCTGGTAGCATCTGTGCAGAGAAAGCAAAGACAACATTTCATGTGCAGATACCTTCATCATAATGGGATTTTACAACTTTTTAGAACTTTTTAGATAGATTTAAAAGTTGAATTTAAATTCGCCAGCTGCCATGGAAATATTTGAACCCATGTTCTGAGAACATTGCCTTACTGTCTACATTGCTTGGAGATGATGTTGCCACTTTACAAACGCATATAAAAATAAAAACGAAGTAAGCACAACAAAACACAAAACGTGGACCAATTGAAGGTATTTGCAGATGAGCAAACTTTGTTTCCAGGATTTTCTGTGATTTAGGACATGGATTGCAAGGAAGCATCTTATCTCAATGATTTGTGCTTTCAGTTTGAACTTCATTATCTTTTATCATACATAGCAGGAATTCAGAACAATCATCTACTTCAGTGATTATGAATAGCTTTCTCCATTCAAGACACATGCCATACATTGTTACATAGAGGCAAATCCCTGAGTTATAGCTTTATAATGTGATGCTGTCTGAACCGAAAGACTGTTCTATGTACTATGCTCCCTGTCACATCACATTCTCATTTACTGTACAACACATGGCTTCAGATTCCTCACCTGGGGTTGTGGAAACCGCAAGTGCATGAGCTGGATATTCGCTGCAGGAGAGTTTTCTGGAAATAGCCGCAATGCTTCGGTAACATCTGTTTATATAATCCTGCTATCACTTTCAGTTAGGATGAAACTAATGATTCAGCATTCTCCTTCCTTTAATATTCGACTATTAGCTATAATTATTAAAGAGGCAACCTACAGGTGCATTATACACAGTTGATATCTTAGCTTCTGTTTGCTTACATCTATTTTTATCATGCTTTATCCAATGACTGACATGCCTGTAGATTGGAAGTGTACAACAGATTATCTGTTTCCTTGTGTAAATGCAGGAATTATTTATGGCACTCAGTTTTCACCAGGTTGGTTCATCAAAATACATTGCTCTAATATCCCTTACTTACTTGGAGTAGATGTCTGCTGCTTGTAAATAAACACAATTTTTGAGGGCAGGCTGCAAGGTCTGTTCTGAAGCAGTACTGTTTGAAATTGTTGTGTGCCACTACACAGAATTTAGGAAGTCCTCAGTACAACAATTAGTCCTGGTATGTACACACATTGTAGTGGTTAGAAAAATGTGGGTATAAACAATTTGCTTTTCTATTACTTTCCTAGCTATCTTAAATTGATGCAATTCTGTCTGACAATTTTGACATTCACCACTTGGTCAACAGTGATGCTGTCGCTCGTCTCTTAGTGATGGATTTAAATGCTTATAACCAATGAGTCAGCAGTGTTTCATCCAAGTATAATGCTGTTGGACAATTTCTTACAGATTGGCCAAACAAGGCTGCTCAGTCTGTGATCTGTGGAAGGTTTGCTTAAAATAGTATCATGTGGCCTTATGGAGTTTAAAGTTGACAATTAAAGTGTGTCACAGTTCTGACCATACCATGGCACTGCCACCTGTATTGTCGGAGTGCAGGGTGGATGTCAAACATGGTAACTGATGGGTATTTGCAGTTGGTAGCTATCACGATCTGTAAAGATAGGTATGTCAGATTATCTGCAACCAATCTATGTGACGGTTGCTTAGTTCCCTGGTTCACCTGCAGTTTGTCATGTGCAGGGAATTACAATTTTGGCGAGGCTGACAGTGTATTTGCCGTGCCAGAAATCGTTCTTAGAATCACGTTCACAGGCATATCTATTTTTTAAACCTGTTTCACCTTGCTACTTCTGTGAGAACAGAAGTAATTCTCAAATTTATTGCTGCAGGTCTGAAGTAGCATATCTATGGCCTAAAAGTGTCAAATTTCCTTCATCCAGAAATCTGTGTGTTTCGTTTATAACAAAATGTTAGCATCAATTTCAACATTCTTTAGCCAAATTTTAATTCCAAATTTACTGCTTTGTCTGAATATATAATCTCGAATCTCATGTTAAATTTACAACACACTTGCATAAGAATTCAATGACTTTGATACAACACTATGGAGTCACCTTGCTTTAATTGTCTTGACGTCATTCATGAAGTATCTGTGAGGATAACATTCAGCCAGTAACGTGAAGCATATTATTATTCTTACCCTTATCCTTGTTTGCCAATGATATTTCTGAGCGAAAGCAAACAAAAGAGAGATTGCTTGATATACCATACTACAGTACAATCACAATGTTTCTTGTATGTTTACCAAAAACAAACAAATGTCTTGAATGGCCAGTAAAATGCAATTGAAGTTTCTGTAAGGCTACCGTCAAAGAGCAAGAGGCAGCTGACAGAAAATCTGATTCCATTCTCTGGTTATATGAGGGAGAGGTGTTTGGAGGTCCAGTGGCATGAAAACATCCGGCTTGCTGCATCAGAACTTTATCGCTGATCCTGGGAACTGATGTCCGTCGAAGGTTGGGAATGAAGTATAAAAACACAATGGGTTTTATATTGAAAGTGATCCGATATGCCCATGGGAGATACTCAGAAAGGAACAGTTTCCTGGTCAGTAGAACCAAGTGGTAACAGTTTCTGAGTGGAAGTCTCCACACACATGTTTGTCCGATGAACAAGTGTTATTCTTAGTTCAAGGGTTAATTCTCCATGAACAAAAACGAGGGTTTATTTTGTACAGCCATTGCATTCTTCTGGCTTTGATGGTAAATGTACAATGTATTTTAACCGACATTAGAGGACAACTGGAGACGCTATTTAATGCTGTCCAAAGCAGTGCCACTGGGCAAAGCAGTTGCAATTCGGCCGGACAATACAGGTTCAAATCAAATAATGGGCTCAGTTCTAACCTCTCACCACATATCGAACAATACAGCTCATCCTGTTCTCAGCAAAATTTGAAGTTACGACTATTACAATCAAAAATGGCGGAAAAAAGCAAACACGCCTCCACAATATAATACTAGATAATGTTCAGAAGAGAAGGTATGTGAAAATGTGTGGAATTTGTCATTGATTGTTTTCACAAACACACAATATCTGATACCAAATAAATAGTTAGGTTCTTAAGCCTGAGAGTTAGAAATTCGTCTTGGACATAATTTCATATAACTACTTGCTTAGTGCTCAGTGTGAAAAATACTTTTTTTGTAGCAATGTCACTTCTCAGTGAAGGGTTTCTGGCTTCAGTTTTCTCCCTAGGCAGGTATTTATGTATTTAGCAATTCCAGTACAAAGCAACAGGGCTTTTGGTGGGGAGCTTTCTTGTGTCAGTTTGCATTTTCTTCATGATGTTAATATATTAATAATCACTCCATTTCAGCAGTGGGAGTCGTTAAAGCACCAGCCAGGAAGGTTGGTTTGATGGTCAAATACCTGCCTTGTGGGGCTTCATCCACTCAGTCAGTTTGGGTGGCAGTCAGGAAGGGAGCAGTCACTTTATAGGGAGTTTTCTATAGACACCCACAACAGCAATAAAAACAACAAGGAACAGATTGGGAGGCAGATTTTGGAATATTGCAGAAGTAATGGGGTGGTTGTCATCAGTGGCTTCAATTTCCCTAATATCGAATGGAACCTTCTAAGTGCAAATAGTTTGGATAGAGAAAATTTTGTCATGTGTGACCAGCAAATATCCCTGACTCAATATGTGGGTGGGCTGAGTCGAGGGAGATCATATTTGATTTGGTGCTTGGCAATGAGCCAGGCCAGGTGTCAGATCTGTCAGAAGCAGAGCATTTCGGTGATAGTGATCACGACTCCCCGACTTTTACTATAATTATGGAGAGGGATAGGTGCCGACAGTATGGGAAAGTATTTAATTTGAGGAGTGGGAATTATAATACTACTCAGCAGGAGCTGCCAAGCATATATTGGGAACAACTGTACTCAGGGAAATGCACGACAGAAACGTTTGGGTTGTTTAGCAAGCACTTATGCAAGTACTGGATAGATTAGTCCCACTGAGGCAAGGAAGGAATGGTAAAGTGAAGGAATATTCAATGACAAGATATGTGGAACATCTGGACAAGAGGAAGAATGAAGATTACATAAGGTTGAGGAAGTAAGGATCAGATAGAGCTGGAGAGGGCTGCAGGTTAGCTAGGAAGGAACTGAAGATTGGGCTTAGGAGAGCTAGAAGTGTGCATGAAAAAGCCTTGGTGAGTATGACAAAGGAAAACCTCAAGGCATTCTATGCTTATGTGAGGAACAAGAGGATGGTCAGAGTGAGCGTATGGCCGATCAGGGATAGTGGAGGGAACTTGTGGCTGGAGTCAGAAAAAGTAGGGAAGGTCCTTAAGGAATGCATTGCTTCTGTATTCACTAGTAAGAACGGCCTTGTCAGTTGTGAGGACAGCATAAATCAGGCTGATCAGCTCGAACAGATTGGTGTTAGGAAGGAGGATATGCTAGAAATTTTGAATAAAACATGAGGATAACTAAGTACTGTATGCCAGATGGCATAAACCCAAGGTTTCTACAAAGCAAGGGAAGAGATTGTTGCGCTTTTGTCGATGATCTTTGCATTCTCACTGATCACTGCAGTAGTACCAAATGATTGGAGGTTGATAAATATTATTCCCTTGTTCAAGAAAGGGAATAGGGATAACCCTGGGAATTACAGACCAGTCATTGGTGGGCAAATTATTGGAGATGATTCTGAGACACAGTATTTATGATTATTTGGAAAGGCATAGTTTGATTCGAGATAGTCAACACAGCATTTTGAGAGCACATCATGCCTCAAAAGACCTACTGAATTCTTCGAGGGTGTGACAAAACACATTGATGAAGGTAGAGTAATAGATGTGGTGTATATGGATTTTAGCAAGGAGTTTGATGAGGTTCCCTATGGTAGCCTTATTCAAAAAGTCAGGAGGCATGAGATTCAGGGAAATTTGTCTAACTGGATGTAGAATTGGCTGTCCAATAGAATACAGAGGGTGGTACTGGATGGAAAATATTCAGCCTGGAGCTCGGTGACCCATGGTGTTCCTCGTGGATCTGTTCTGGGATCTCTGCTCTTTGTGATCTTTATAAATGATTTGGATGAGGAAGTGGAAGGGTGGGCTAGTAAGTTTGCCGATGGCACAAAGATTGGTGGAGTTGTGGATAAGTTGAACAGCTGTTGTAGGTTGCAATGAGGCATTGACAGGATGCAGAGCTGGGCAAAGAAGTGATAGGTGGAATTTGACCCGGAAAAGTCTGAAGTGATTCATTTTGGAAGGTCGAATTTGAATGCAGAATACGGGTTCATGGCAGGATTCTTGGCAGTGTGGAGGAACAGAGAGATCTTGGGTCCACATCCATAGATCCCTCAAAGTTGCCACCCAAGCTGATAGGGTCACTAAGAAGGCGTATGGTTTTTCATTTTCATTAGCAGGGGAATTGAGTTGAAGAGTAGCATGGTTATTGCTGCAACTCTATAAAACCTTGTTTGGACGACATTTGAAGCATTGTGTTCTGTTCTGGTCACCAGAAGTATGCGGAAGCTTTACAGACGGTGCAGAGGAGATTTACCAGGATGCTGCCTGGACTGCAGGGCAGGTCTTATGAGGGAAGGTTGAGTGAGCTATGTCTTTTTTCATTGGAGTGAAGAAGGGTGAGGGGTGACTTGATAGAGGTGTACAAGATGATGAGAGGCATAGATAGAATGGAAAGCCAGAGGCTTTTTCCCGAGATAGAAATGGCTATCACGAGAGGGCATAATTTTAAGTTGATTGGAGGAATGTGTAGGGGAGATGTCAGAGATCCATTCTTTGCACAGAGAATGGTGGGGGCATGGAATAGACTGCCAGCAGTGGTAGTACAGTCAGATACATCATGGACATTTAGGCGACTCTGCCATGGGCACATGGATGATCATAAAATTAAAGGTAGGTAGGCTAGTTTGATCTTAGAGTAGGATAATAGGTCTGCACAACATTGCAAGCTAAATGGCCTGTACTGTGCTGCACTGTTCTATGTTCTATACTCTAAGTCCCTGGGTATTCTCAGGACCTGAGGGGCATTCACAAAAGCAAATCTGTACAATTGCATGTAACACACGACTAACTCCTTAAGATTTTTTTGGTGGCAAGATATCACATTTATTAGAAAAAAGAAGAATTATAGATACAAATGTGTTCTACTTCAGCTGGTTTTGCCATTTTTAATTTTTTTTTGTCACAAATCTCTTCAATTGCACCACCGAAGCTTTCTGAGACAGTTGGTTTTGAATTGACTATTGAAGTCAACAGCATCAGGTCATAAGCTGTTCTATTAATTCATCAGATAGCATGTCCTGGAAATGATTCTGTGCTTGTTATGAGAGCATGTTTTGAATCAACAAAATGCATTTACTTTATCCCAACATCTGCACAAATGAAAACAGAATTTAAATAATAAATGATTTGCAATGCTAATTCACTGTTTACTTTTTGGCAACATTTCCAGTATGCATCAATAGTTTCACAATTAGCCACGCTAAAATTGTTCCCATGATAAATGTCTGAAAATAAGTTTTGAAATTAAACTGGATGAGTCAGAACATAGGGTGGCACAAGGAATCTAACAGAAATATAAATTTCTATAATATGCGCATACCTGCATCTTCAAGTTGATCTTTTAGATTTTCTATTTCTGATACGAAAACACATTGGGATCAAATTATTCTTTGGTAATGTGGGTATTTAGAAAATAATAGAACACATATGTATGAAAAGTATTTTTTAAAAAGTACCTATGCCTCCATTAAATAAAACAAATTAAGATTTTTAAAAAATGGTTAGTGAGCTATTTTGAGTGGAAGAGAGATGCAGGGATAATTAGATTAGATTAGATTCCCTACAGAGTGGAAACAGGTCCTTCAGCCCAACAAGTCCACACCGCCCGTTGAAGCAGCCCATCCAGACCCATCCCCCATTACCCACACACCCCTGAACACGATGGGCAGTTTAGCATTATTGAGGGAGTTACACATTTAGAGTTTGTAGAATAGAAAGCTCTGCAGCTAATTATGAAGTACTGACACCAAGGATTGCCAACTCCCCAATAAAGAGATCTCAAAGGAATGAAGGACTTGAAGAAGATGCGGATGGAGGAATAATCGTTGTGTATTAAAAAGCCATACAAAATGGCTATGAGTATTCATGTTTTGACAATATTGTAATGATGTGGTGGCATTAACAAGTGTATTTTGTCCTGATTTCTTTCAAGGAAGAAATTGAAGAGGTATGGAGAAGTTTGTGTTAAGGTCAACAGCTGGTGAGGTCTGCTTTGTTTTTAAGTTGGAGCAATGGACTCAGCCTGGATGGTTGAGGTCAGCTCTTGCAAACAAGGACTTCTGGTTAGCTTAGTTTGTTTTTAGCTTTTAGAGCCACCAGTTGCCCAGTTGCTGTTAGAGTCTCAACAAGGTTGGAAGCAGGAGTAAATATTTCCTGGCTGCTACATTCTCAGTTTTTGTTTGGTTTTTTAAAAATCTCTCCTTCTGTTGTGGAGTTGCATGTGAGAAAATCTGATGTCTGAATTTGCCTTTTTGACTGGAGGTGTGATTATGGCTTGTGATCATATTTGAACAATTAGTTAGTTATTGGACCGGGTATTCTAATAAGTTTCCCAATAAGTTCTTCCAAGTTCTTCATTTTCTTTGTTTTATTTTAACTATAGTGCTTACTTAAATTGTGTTTTGCTTAATATCAAGGAGTTTGATCAGTCAAATTGCATCTGGGAAATAGTATATAATATCATGAGGGGCCGTAATTTTAAGGTGATTGAAGGAAGGCATAGGGGAGATGCCAGAGGTAGTTTCTTTGCACAGAGAATGATGTATTCATGGAATGCATTCCCAGTGGTGGTAGATGGGCCAGATCCATTAGAGACTTTTAAGAGACTCTAGGATAGCCACATGGTTGATAGTAAAAGGAAGGGTATGGGGATGTTTTGATCTTAGAGTCGGTTAATAGGTCGGCACAACATTGTGGGCCAAAGGGCCTCTACTGTGCTGTACTGTTCAAGGTTCTATGTTCAAATCTGACATAGTAATGATTGCTTCTTGAAGGGCCATGAGCAACAATTATTTGAAACAAGGATCTGCAAATGCTGAGGATCCGAAACATAAACAGAAATTGCCGGACAAGTGCTGCTGGCCAGGCAGCATCTGTGGACAGAAAATAAATTTGACTTTTTATATCTAGTGATACTTCTCATTCTTGAAAGTCACTGGACTCAAAACTTTAGCTGTGCATTTTCTCCATAGTTTCTGCAGCTATTTCTACTTTTCTTTTGGTATCACAAATTGCAAATTCTGAACTGCAGATGCTAGAGTATCCGAGATAACAAAGTATGGAGCTGGATGAACACAGCAGGCCAAGCAGCATCTTAGGAGCACAAAAGCTGACGTTTCGGTCCTGGACCCGTCATCACCTTTCTCATGATGGGTCTAGGCCTGAAACGTCAGCCTTTGTGCTCCAAAGATGCTGCTTGGCCTGCTGTCTTCATCCAGCTCCATACTTTGTGATCTCCATTGATAGACCAGGCAACTTTGTGCAAATTCTAAGGCAAATTTACTTCAGAAGAGGATCCAGAAATTTTAAAAAAACACATTTTTGAACTTCAGAAAGTTTAACACGCAAAGTAGCGTCCAAAATCTGTGAAGGCTCGCGGTAAATACCTTTTGATGCCTCTTTTAGTTTTTCCTCTTAAAATAAAAGTGAAACAAATATCTAAGTACTGTACTAATCATGCTAATAGTTCAGTCATCAGAATGGCAATGTTAATGAAATTGATATGGTTCTAGTTGTCTTTCATGCAAAACGTCATTGCAACTAACGTTAGGAATAAAGAATAACAATCTCACCTGTGTGAATATCATTCGTAGCGACAATGACCGGAAAAGTCATCAATGTAATGTATTTTGATTTGTGGAGAGTTTAACACATTTCCATTTGATTAAAAAAAGGGGGAAGATAACAGTACAATCACGGTGAGATAGTAAGAACTGCTTATGCTGGAGTCAGAGATAACACAGTGAGAAGACTGGAGGGACACAGCAGTCCAGGCAGCATCAGAGGAACAGGAAAGCTAACATTTTGGGTCGGGACATCTTCAAAAATCACTGCGATTATTCTACGTAATCCAAGTTGACACTGGAACTCTGCAAGCAAACTGGTTGTTGAATTTCAACATTATAAATGCTTCTTGCAATGTAAATGTTTTAAGTCGTATTGACGTTGCAATGCTGGCTGCATTATTGTGAGAAACAAGAGATAACACAAAATCACTGACAATGCAGCGATCGTTATGAATGATCCCATGAGGCACAAATGTTTTCACTGTAACCTGCTCATTTACTGGATTGGCTGTGAACGATATGAAAAATCAGTTCCTGTGTGGCGAAGATCCAGAGACAAGAAGCCAGCAAGATAGTCAGCTTTGTGTTTCCAGGTTATTTTTTAAGCATTGACTATTATAACCGCTGTTTCTGGGTCTTCTTGCTGTGTATGTTATTGTGACAATGTCCGATTGCTGGTATTAGCAACAGGTGAAACTCTAATAATATGAATTTTCATTGGTGAACAAAAATCATTTAAAATCTGACACTTGTGTCAAACCTCTCCCTTTCATCCTTGTCTGTTCAGCACGCATCAAAAGTGCATCCCAAAATCGAGATAGGTGACTATCGTCATGAATGCTATCTTATGTATGTCTATGTTGTCCAGTGAGGACTGACTCTTTGTAGTGGTACCTACATTTTAAATCAATCACTCCAAGTGTTAAATGATGAAATTGTTGCTGTAAATTGTGGAATTGATAATGACAGCTTTTTAAAAGTAGTTAGAAAAATAAGATAAATAAAACAAAGTCAATTCGAACATAATAATCCCAATTAATGATATTGGGATGTTGAAAATCCTGTTTCTCTTTGGACGGACACAAAACATAAAAGCAAAAATTTTTTGTATAGGTCAAAAAAAAGGTCGGGACTAGAGATCCGTGCAATCCTTCAAATTAATCCCAGCATGAGGCCAGGTAGCTGTAACAAATATTGGCATATATAATTGTATATTGTATTAATTTAAAAACAAAGTCAAAAGTAAGATTGAAGAGCACATACTCTTCTGGAATTGGTGCGGATGCACCTGCTTCTGCATAAACTGACATTTGTGCAGTTTTAATTACATAAACGATGAGTATTTCGCGTGCAGGGAGTTTGATTAAATTTTATTAGAGTGAGCATTTGCATGTAGATATATTCTTATAGGATTCTGCGCACTGGTTGTCTATTTGTCACTGCTCAGAAGAATTATGGAAGCAAATGAAACTCTTCATTAGATTCGAAGGATAAATCCAGGCATGTGGAGTTGTCGTCATAGAGAAAAGGGCCTTTCTGATCATCGTTTCCGCTCCAATCAATAACATGCAAACTATACTAAATCTATTTTCTAGCACTTGGCCTATAGACTTGGATGATTTAGTATCGAATGTTCGCATCTCAACGCTTCTTAAATTTTATGGTAGTTACTTCCTCGACTATCCTTACAGGCAATGAGTTCCAGATTCTCATCATTCTCTGGGTGAGATTTAAAAAGAAAGTCAACGGTTTTCCTTCCTTTTCTGCAAAGCATTTTGCCATTTCCCTCAAGTCTATTGCCCTTGATCCCCTGATCCTTTCTTCGAGGTGATTTTTTTTTGTTTTCAATCATGACATCTCTTAATCTCCTCTGCTCTAAAGGAAACAACACCGGTATATCTACTGTTTCTGGAGTATTATCTTTCATTCTTTGTGCAATCAAGTGCATTTATCTGAGGCGAAGGACCGAATCCCAAATTATCAGAACAAGCATTGGGCAATTTCGGACCTCGTTGAAGGGAAATGTTTCCATACAGAAGATTCTCAGTGTTTGAAATTCTTCACCAGAAAGCAAAGCAAATTCGTAGTATACTTGAAAGATGGAAGTGGAATTTCGATGCATCCAGACATCGTAACCTTCTTTAAAGTATGGCACGGAAACACGAATTAGTGGATATATGTTGCATTTTTTTAATATTCATGGACTGACAACTTGGGTTTTCTTTAAACATCACATTTGATAAAGTTTCAAATGGTATCTTTGCCCTCGGATGCTTGATAAACCTATTGGATTATTTGGAGGATATAAACAATGGAGTTAATAAAGTGGTGGTTTTTGGGGTGCGTGTAGTGTTTGCCATTTACTTGGAATTTTAGGCATCTTTTAATGAAATCCATCAATGCAGTTTTCCATGTAAAATTACTGTGCAGGCGAATGGGAGTAACGTGCTTACATAAATAGGAAACAAGTTTGCAGACTGGAAGCACAGATAAGAGTATTCACTGCAGCAGGGCAAAGGGTCCAGCAAATCACAGCAAAAACTGGAGAAGCAGCATCTCACCTTCAGACTTAAGTTCACCTGGACCATCCCCGATACCTCTCTCTCCTTCCTGGACCTCTCTGTTTCCATCTCTGGCTACCACCTGGAAACTGATATCTATTTCAAGCCCACCAACTCCCACAGCTACCTAGAATACACCTCCTCCCACCTACCTTTCTGCAAGTTTTCCATTCCCAATTCCCTATTCCCAATTCTTTCGCGTCCACTGCATCTGCTCCCAAGATGAGGCATTCCACTCGCGGACATCCCAGATGTTCTCGTTTTTCAAGGACAGCAATTACCCCTCCACAGTGATTGAAAACACCTACTTGCATCTCTTGCAATTCCCACAATTCATCCCTCACACCCCCTTGCTGCAAGAGCAATAAAGACAGAATTCCCCTCGTCCTCACCTATCACCCAACCAAAATCCGGATTCAATGCATCATCCTCCACCGCGTCTGCCAAATGCAATCTTACCCCACTACAAAGGACATATTTTCCTCCCCACCCTTATGCCTTCCCTCGTCGGCTCCACACTCCTCAATATCCCCACCACCACTGCCACTTTTCCTTCCAATGGCAGGGAGTGAGACACCTGCCCCGATACCACCCCCTCATCACTGCCATCCCAGGCCAGAAGAAAACCTTCCACCTGTACATCTGCTAGTGTAGAATATTGTATCCACTGTGACCTCCTCTACATCAGGGAAACCAAGTGGAGGCTTGGGGACTGCTCTGTGGAGCAACTGTGTTTGGTTCATAACAAACGACTACACCTCACTGTCGTGAACCACTTCAACTCCCCCTTCCATTTCTTGATGACATGTCCATCCCAGGCCTTCTCCAGTGCCACAATGATGCCACACAAAGGCTGGATGAACAGCACCTTATATTCTGCTTGGGAACGCTACAGCCCAATGGTCTCAATGTGGCCTTCATAAGCTTCAAAATCTCCCCACCCCCAATATCATTCCAAGATCTGCACAACTCGTCCCTGCCTCCTTGACCTGTCCGTCTTTTCTCTCACCTACCACTCCTCCCACCTCACTGACCAACCCCCACCCCCATTTCCTGCCTACTAGCCTCATTCCTGCCTCCTTGACCTGTACGTCTTCTCTCCCGCCTGCCTGCCCCTCCCTCCCAACTGACCAACCCCCATCCCAAATTCCCTATGTACACTCACCTTTACTGGCTCCTTCCTCACCTTCTTGACCTGTCCGTCTTCTCTCCACCTATCTGCTCCTCTATCCACCTTCCATCATTGCCTCCCTCACCCTGCCTCTCTATTTGTTTCAGAGCCCCCTTTCCCTTCCCCATTACTGAAGGGACCAGACCCAAAACGTCAGTTTTCCTACAATCTCACCTTCAGACTAAGCACTTTACAATCTTCTGGATTTAATATTGATTTCGACTCATTCAGATTGTGAACTCTCTCCTATTTCCTTCCTTCCTTTTAGCTTCACTGCTTGCATTATCTGTCACGATGTTGTCCCTCCCCAACCCCATTTCAAAGGGTCAATCTGCTCTTTCTGGTTTGGCAGTCTGACGCACTATTGTTCTACCATTCTCACTATATCATCGCATAATCTGCAAAATCAGCACCTTTTCTTCCCGAGCACTCGACTGCCACACAACTGCGTAATTATTACCCCTCCACACTTCGTCAGCTCTAATGAAGAGTCATCAAGATTAGAAATGTTAGCTACCTCTCTCTCTATGAATGCTGCCTGATCAGCTGTGATTTCTAGCATGTGTTTTTATTTGCAAATTATATGTAGCCTCCACAGTGACGCACTTTGAATACAGGAACAAATACGTTTTGCTGCAATTGAACAGCGTACAGTTTTGTCCACTTAGGACTGAAAGAAGGGTGAAAATTGACGAAAAGCGGTGATCCTGTGGGATTCTCCTCCACACAAAGAAGTTGAGGTCTTCTTTGTTATTCCAGGGGAATTTAGATATAGTTCGAGGGTTAAAGGGATCAAAGTGTACTGGACGAAATCCGGAACAGATTTTGATGATTAGCCATGGTCAGAGAGAATGACAGAGAAGATTCCAGATTGCCTATTCTCATATGCTTATGCATTCTACATCTTCCTTCAAGGATGCATATTGCTTATAGGCTTGAAATGAGATAGGGGGACACAGGATCACTTTCTCTGATGTCAAGTCGCTCAATAATAGTGTGCCTAAATAAGGGGTTAAAAGCTCATTACCGTGTATGGAAGCTTGATTCCTTTTTTTAAGAGAAAGATGATGGATTATTTTTAAACAAAGAAATTATAGTAAAAGCTTGAAAGGCACAAAGTTTTGCAGTTGACAGGAACAAAAACAAAGTTGCTGGAAAAGCTCAGCAAGTCTGGCAGCATCTGTGGAGGAGAAAACAGAGTTAACATTTCGGGTCCAGTCACCCTTCCTCAGAACTGATGGTGGGTGGGATAAAGACAGTTTATATGCAGAACATGGGGAGGTGAGTGGGATAGGGAGTAAACGATAGGATAGCGACCAAAGAGAGAGAGAGACTGTTGGACAGACAACGGAGTTGCTAACAATCAGTGGGGAGGTGAATAGTTGTTAATGGGGACTGTTAGTGACTAACAACAGGGGTTGTTAGCGAGTTTTGAGAAGATATGTAGCTCAGGTTGAGGTTCTGGATGTGAGTTTGCTCGCTGAGCTGGAAGGTTCGTTTTCAGACGTTTCGTCACCATACTAGGTAACATCATCAGTGAGCCTCCGACAAAGCGCTGGTGTTATGTTCTGCTTTCTATTTATCTGGTTAGGTTTCCTTGGGTTGGTGCTGTCATTTCCTGCGTTGGTGATGTCATTTCCTGTTCTTTTTCTCAGGGGGTGGTAGATTGGCTCCAAATCAATGTGTTTGTTGATGGAGTTCCGGTTGGAATGCCATGCTTCTAGGAATTCTCATGCGTGTCTCTGTTTGGCTTGTCCTAGGACGGATGTGTTGTCCCAATCAAAGTGGTGTCCTTCCTCATCTGTATGTAAGGATACGAGTGATAGTGGGTCATGTCGTTTTGTGGCTAGTTGATGTTCATGTATCCTGGTGGCTAGCTTTCTGCCAGTTTGTCCAATGTAGTGTTTGTCACAGTTCTTGCAAGGTATTTTGTAGATGATGTTCGTTTTATTTGTTGTCTGTATAGGGCCTTTTAAGTTCAGTAGCTGCTGTTTTAGTGTGTTGGTGGTTTTGTGGGCTACCCTGATGCCAAGAGGTCCGAGCAGTCTGGTAGTCATTTTGGAAATGTCTTTGATGTAGGGGAGAGTGGTTATGGTTTCTGAGCCTGTTTTGTCTGTTTGTTTTTCGCTTCTACGGACTACCAAAAATTCACAAACCAGGAGCCCCCCTCAGACCCATAGTGTCGCTACCTGAACACCAACCTACATATTGGCCAAGGAACTACACCAAAGACTAAAACACCTAGTAGAAGACTCCCACCACTCCATTCGCTCCACCCAAGAATTCCTCAACACCATCAAAGACGCCAAGATAGAAGAGGATGAAATAATGGTCTCCTTTGACGTAACAGCCCTGTTCACATCCATCAACATCAACCTGGCCAAAGAAACACTGATGACACTATTAGAAGAACAGAAGATACATACTCCAGACACCACCAACCTCATCAGCAACGACAACATCAGCAAGCTAGTGGACCTATGCCTCACCACCCACTTCACTTTCAATAACAAAACCTACAGACAAACCAACGGTACACCCATGGGATCTCCGATATCAGGGTTCTTAGCAGAGGCAGTAATGCAGAGACTCGAACAAACAGCTCTGCCAATCATCCAACCCAAACTTTGGGTCCACTATGTGGATGACACCTTTGTCATCACTAAACAAAACAAATTAGAGGAAACCTTCAAGACCATCAATAATACCCTTTACTGGCATAACATTCACAAAAGAGGAGGAAAACAACAACAAACTGCCATTCCTAGATGTCACAGTAGAGCGAACAGCCAATGGGGAACTTCAAACCAGCGTCTACAGGAAAACAACACATACGGACCAAATACTGAACTACAGGAGCAACCATCCCAACACCCACAAACGAAGCTGCATTAGAACATTATTCCAACGAGCCACCACACACTGCAGCACAGAGGAACTACGCAGAGCAGAGGAAAATCACCTATACAGCGTATTCAAAAAGAACGGGTACCCTATGAACACCGTCCGCTGATTCCTCAGCAATAAACCCAAACAAACAGACAAAACGGGCTCAGAAACCATAACCACTCTCCCCTACATTAAAGACATTTCCGAAATGACTGCCAGACTGCTTGGACCTCTTGGCATCAGGGAAGCCCACAAAACCACCAACACACTAAAACAGCAGCTAATGAACTTAAAAGACCCTATACAGACAACAAATAAAACGAACATCATCTACAAAATACCTTGCAAGAACTGTGACAAACACTACATTGGACAAACAGGCAGGAAGCTAGCCACCAGGATACATGAACATCAACTAGCCACAAAAAGACATGACTCACATATCACTCGTATCCTTACATACAGATGAGGAAGGACACCACTTTGATTGGGACAACACATCCGTCCTAGGACAAGCCAAACAGAGACACGCACGAGAATTCCTAGAAGCATGGCATTCCAACCAGAACTCCATCAACAAACACATTGATTTGGAGCCAATCTACCATCCCCTGAGAAAAAGAACAGGAAATGACATCACCAATGCAGGAAATGACATCACCAACCCAAGGAAACCTAACCGGATAAATAGAAAGCAGGACATAACACCAGCGCTTTGTCGGAGGCTCACTGATGTTGTTACCTAGTATGGTAACGAAACGTCTGAAAATGAACCTTCCAGCTCAGTGAGCAAACTCACATCCAGAACAGGGGGTGTGTAGTGGCAGGCTATGTGGTAACAAGGACTGGTGTGTGGGGTGGGGGTCTGGGGCATGGGGGAGTTTAGGCCCTAAAATGAATAAACTCAATGTTGAGTCCAGAGAGCTGTAGGGTCCCCAACTGGAAAATGAGGTGTTGCACTGGGCTTCACTGGAACACTGTAGCAAGCTGGAGACAGAGATATTGGCCAGGGAGCAAGGTGGTGCATTGAAGTGGCAGGCAGCAGGTAGTTAAGGGCCTTTTTTTGTGAGCAGGACATAGTTGTTCGGCAAAGCAGTCACCAAGTCTACGCTTCATTTCCCCCCGTGTAGAGGAGACCACATTGTGAGCAGGAAATGCAGTAGACTAGATTCTGCGAAGTGCAGGTGAAGTGTTGTGTCACCTGAAAGGTATATTTGTGTCCTTGGATACTGGGGAAGGAGGAGGAAAATGGGCAGGTGCTGCAACTTTGCTGGTTACAGGGGAAGGTGCTGTAGGGCTGTAGGGAGGTGTTGGGGGAGAAGGAAGTGTGGACCAGAGTGTCCTGGAGGGAATGGCCCCTGTGGAATGTGGACAAGGGATGGGAGAAGAATCTGGTGGTGGCATCTTGCTGGAGGTAGCAGAAATGGTGTCTGATGACCATCTGGATGTGGATGCTGGTGTGATGGTCGGTGAGGATAAGGGGGACCCTATGGCTGTTGTGAAAGGGTAGAGAAGGGGCAAGGGCAGAAGTGTGGGAGATAGGTCGGACCCGATTGAGAACCCTGTCAACAACGGAACCTGTGGAATCCTTGGTTGTGGAAGAACATGTACATTTCAGAGGCTCCCTTGTCAAAGTTGGCCTCATCTGAACATATGCGACAGAGAAGGAGGAACTGAGAGAATGGGATGGAGTCTTTACAGGAAGTGGGGTATGCGGATGTATAGTCCAGGTAGCTGTAGGAGTTGGTGAGTTTGTAATGGATATTAGTGGCCAGTCTATCCCCAGAAATGGAAACAGAAATGTCAAGGATGGGAAGGGAGGAGTCAGAGATAGACCAGGTGAAAGTGAGGGCTGGGTGGAAATTGGAGGCAAAATTGATGAAGTTTTCCAATTCTTGATGAGAGAGGGAAGCAGCACCAATTATATCATCAATGTATTGGAGAAAGAATTGTGGGTAGGGTTCAGAGTAGGTCTGGAAGAAGGAATGTTCCATATACCCCATGAAGAGACAGGCAGAACTCAGGCCCATGCGGGTACCCATGGCAACACCTCTTACCTGAAGAAAATGAGAGGAGTTGAAAGAGAAGTTGTTGAGGGTGAGGACAAGCTCGGCCAAGCGGAGGAGGGTGGTGGTGGGTGTGGATGCTTCAGGTCTTTGCTCCAGGATGAAGCGGAGAGCCCTAAGACCCTCCTGGTGGGGAATGGACATCTAAAGGGATTGCATGTCCATGGTAAAAGGAGGTGGCTGGAGCCGGTAACTAGAAGCTTTGAAACTGGCATAAGGTGTCAGATGAATCATGGATGTATGTGAGTAGGGATTGGATCGAGGGGAAGCCTGAGTCAAGGTGGGGAGAGACAAGTTCTGTGGGGCATGAGCAGACTGAAACAATGGGTCTACCTGGACAGTCCTGTTTGTGGATTTTTGACAGGAGGTAGAAACGAGTGGTGCGGGGTTGGGGTATTAGCTTGGAAGCGAATGGGGGGAGATCACTGGATGAAATGAGATCCATAACCATAGTGGATACAATGACCTGATGTGCCATGGTGGGGTCATGGTCCAGGGGAAGGTAGGAGGAGGTATCTGAGAGCTGGGGATCAGCCTCTGCAAGGTAGAGGTCAGGACGCCAGACAACAACAGCACCACCCTTATTGGCAGGCTTGGTGACAAAGCTAGGGTGAGATCTGAGTGCACGGAGTGCAATTAGTTTGGAGGGAAATAGTTCGGATTTGTTGAGAGGCGGTGAAATTGAGACAACTGATGTCATGTTGACAGTTCTCGATGAAAAGAGCAAGTACAGGTTAAAGGCTGCAGGGTGGGGTCCAGGTGGAAGGAGAGCGTTGGAGTCGGGCAAAGGCATCTGTTGGGCAGTGTGTGGTCTCTTGTCCAAAGAAATGAGCACAGAGGCGAAGATGGCAGAAGAACAGTTCAGTGTCATGTCATGCCTGAAATTTGTTAGGGTGGGGACACGGAGGGATAAAGCTGAGGCCTTTGCTAAGTACAGAGCATTCAACTTTGGAAAGCAGAAGTTTAGGAGGGAAGGTGAATACCTGACAGGAGGTGGGAGGGTGCGTGGTTGGGGGAGGGGATAGAGTCAGAGAGAATCCTACTCACATACATCCATGATTCATCTGACACCTTATGCTGGTTTCAAAGCTTCCAGTTTATGAGCTCCAGCCACCTCCCCTTTACCATGGATGTGCAATCCCTATACACATCCATGCCCCATCAGGAGGGTCTTAGGGGTCTCTGCTTCTTCCTAGAGCAAAGACCTGAACCATCCACACCCACCACCACCCTCCTCTGCTTGGCCGAGTTTGTCCTCACCCTCAACAACTTCTCTTTCAACTCCTCTCATTTTCTTCAGGTAAGAGGTGTTGCCATGGGTACCCGCATGGGCCTGTGTTCTGCCTGTCTCTTCGTGGGGTATGTGGAACATTCCTTGCTCCAGACCTACTCCGACCCCCACCCACAATTCTTTCTCCAATACATCGATGATATAATCGGTGCTGCTTCCCTCTCTCATCAAGAATTGGAAAACTTCATGAATTTTGCCTTCAATTTCCACTCGGCCCTCACTTTCACCTGGTCTATCTTTGATTCCTTCCTTCCCTTCCTTGACATTTCTGTTTCCATTTCTAGGGATAGGCTGCCACTAATATCCATTACAAACTCACCAACTGCCACAGCTACCTGGACTATACATCCTCATACCCCACTTCCTGCAAAGACTCCATCCCATTCTCTCAGTTCCTCCATCTCTATCGCGTATGTCGATGAGGCCAGCTTCGACAAAGGAGCCTACAAAATGTCCACTTCTTCCACAACCAAGGATTCCCCAGCTCCGTTGTTGACAGGGCCCTCTGCCAGGTCCAACCCATCTCCCACACTTCTGTCCTCACCCCTTCTCTTCCCTCCTGCAACAGGAATCGGGTCCCCCTTATCCTCACTGACCATCCCACCAGCATCCACATCTAGAGGATCATCAGACACCATTTTTGCAACCGCCAGCGAGATGCCACCTCCAGGCAATTATTCCCCTCCCCTCCCTTGTCTGCCCTCTGCAGTTCTCTCTGGGACACTGCGTCCCATACCTCCTTCACCCCCAACACCTCCCCACAGCCCTGCGGCACCTTCCCCCGTAACCAGCAAAGTTGCAATACCTGCCCATTTGCCTCCTCCCTCCCCAGTATCCAAGGGCACAAACATACCTTCCAGGTGAAGCAACACTTCACTTGCACTTCCAAGAACCTAGTCTACTGCATTCGCTGCTCACAATGTGGTCTCCTCTACACTGGGGAAACGAAGCGAAGATTTGGTGACCGCTTTGCGGAACATCTACATTCTGCTCGCAAAAAAGACCCTAAACTACCTGTTGCCTGCCACTTCAATGCACCACTCTGCTCCCTGGCCAATATCTCTGTCTCTGGCTTGCTACAGTGTTCCAGTGAAGCCCAGCACAAGCTGGAGGAACAACACCTCATTTTCCACTCGGGTACCCTACAGCCCTCTGAACTCAGTATTAAGTTCAATAATTTTGGGGCCTAAACTCCTCCACGTCCCAGCCCCCCACCCCACACACCAGGGCCTCTTATCACATAGCCTGCCATTACACACCGTGACACACTGTAAGTCACTAACAGTCCCCATTAGCAACTAATCACCCCCCCCACTGATCGTTAGCGACTCCATTGTCCAACAGCCTTTCTCTCTCTTTGGGCTCTATCCTATCGTTTACTCCCTATCCCACCCACCTCCCTATGTTTTTCATATAAACTGACTTTATCCCAGCCACAATCAGTTCTGAGGAAGGGTCACTGGACCCGAAACATTAACTCTGTTTTCTCCTCCACAGATGCTGCCAGACCTGTTGAGCTTTTCCAGCAACTTTGTTTTTGTTCCTGATTGACAGCATCCGCAGTTCTTTTGGTTCTTCTTTGCAGTTGACAGTGCTGATGCAGCAAGGCCATTGTATGCTATGAACATTAACCCATAAGAAACTACATTTTGGCCTTTTTGATGTGTAACTGTGCTTATTATCCAACAATGCTCCTCTTTATTTTCTTCTGCTGCATGTTCTGCCTTATGATTCCATACTTCTCATCCACCTTGCCAGATTCTATTTAATGACTTTTCACTTTGCTATTCCATGTGAGAGCGGGTTGCATGTTGTGGAACACCACCATTCTCTTACTGTCTTAGTCTCAGGCGCCCTGTGGTAGTTAAACTTGAGGGTCACCATTCCCCACGTAACGGGAAAAATTGAGCTTGAAATTCCTTCATAATACCTCCAGTCGATGCTGAAATTGAATCCATGTTGTTAACATTGTTCTGCCGTGCAAACAAGCTGCTCAGCCAAATGATAAGACAACACATTGCGCACTCAATTTGATTAAATTGAATTCTGAATAAAACTTACTAAATTTTATGTGTGCTTACATTTTCAAAATATTTCATAACCACTTATTTTAAAATTTCCCCAGCATGGATATTTCTGCTTTGCATTTATAATTTCAAACACATTAATGTAAGGTAAATCATAAACACATGAACCAGACTGCATTATTTTCTTACCATTTTCAGCAAGAAGTGACTTCAAATTTTCTAATTCTGGAACGTGTACAATACATTGTATCAAGTGTTATGAATCATTTGCCTATTATTCATTCAAAATAAAACGTTTCATGCTTTTGCGAACTGAAGTAATCTCTTGAAACTGAGAAAATCTAAGTGTTTCTGTTGCCATTACATGTGCTGCTTTGGGGCACCCACCAAATCTAAGTGAAAGGTGAAACTTTTCAGTTTTTAGAAGTTTTATCTTTCTAATCATTTGCAATCTATGTTACATGTTTCTACATATTCTGTTAACATAGATGGGTCGCTTCAATAATTAGAGAACACTCATGGCAATGAATGTTGCCTGAACGTTGCCTCAGTTTTCAAACTCAGAAGTTGATTGCACAGGAAATGTGCATCTATTAACCGGAAAAACAGGCTGAACATCAGTGGAAATCAGTTCAGTGCAAGGCAATGCTACACCATAAGAATGAAAGAATTTCCTGACCATCAATTTGATGGAAGCAATGTTGGAGTGCCCACTGCCATTATCTTAATTTCCAAACTACTAATTTCTAGAGGTTATGCATTGCGCCCAAGCCACTTGCATTATGTCATCGAAACATAACACAATACCATCCAAACTGGCAAAGTTTATCATTACTTTCCATATTTCAATGTCATCTTTTCGTCAGTGTCATTTTTCAGTATCTACAACTACCTCTATTTGCTAAGATTAGGCAATGTAGAAAATTGGAAATTTGTGTGATTTCGCTTGTTATATGTGGTGAAAAATTCCACAATAGATTTCTTGTTTGAAAAAAAAACACTTGTATTAATTTGCAGAATTAAGTTATTTCCATGATGCAATAATTCAGCGAACCATCTGAACTGGTCTTTGGTTTGGGCAAAGTATTCAATCGGAAACCATAGAATTTCAAACAAGCACACAGGCTGCTGGAAAAGCTAAGCACGTCTGACAGCATCTAAGGAGAGAAATCAGAGTTAACGTTTCAAGTCCAGTGGCCCTTCCTCAGTTACTTCCATAAACCATTCCGTGTTAGTAAAATGTGATTATTGCACATTCCTCAACCCCTCCACCAACAATATCCATGCCTTAGAATGTCTTTGAAATGTTGCATTTCATGATATTTTTGTGCTGGGTTGGTGCCCATGCTTTAAAAAAAATCTGCAAAACATCTGAAAACAAATATAATTAGTTAAACTTGTGAGCACGCGGAATAAGTGTCATGGAGGAAAATTAATGCACATAATCTTGATGCCTTTTTAAAAAAAGTAATAGAAATTACCTTTTTCTTTCTGTTTCAATCTTTCTTCTTTTTATTGAGAAAAAGAATAAATGTGTTCATTAACAAAGCAGGAAATAAACTGATCAAATCTTTCACACAGAACATGGATGTACTTTCTTCAAAAGACTTTTTTAAAAGTTATTTTAAATTGGACTGTTGTTTCTACATCAGAGAGGCATCATTTCTTTAAAAATAATTACCCCCTTACATTTTCATTCCCGTTCATTTTGTGGCCATTTCTGGGAAGTTCGCTGAGATCGCAAGGAATGTTAACTCATGGCATGATGAAATGGACCTTATAATTTCTCCCCTGCTTCTTTTGGAAATAGTTAGGGATTTAGGAGAACACCCAATTCAAATGCGTAGATTGTAAAGTAATACTCTGAAGACAAACTATTAAGTAAATTGATTGTAAGTGCTAATGATAGGAAATTACAGACTTGAACAGGCAAGCAAACATTCTGAAAAGGTCATTCCTGTTACATTTTCTCTCTCAAGCCAGGACACTGGATACTGGCAATACAAAGCAGTGTGCAGGTAGAATGAACTGAGTTTGAAGTAATATTTCATCAAAGTCAAAAGCATCGAGGCTCCAGTAGGTGAGCATCAACTGTCTGAGAAAAATGAAAGGAAGCATAGCAGCTTCTGGAAATCTGAAACAAAAACACAACTGCTGGATACTCTCAGCAGGTCTGGTGGCATCTGTGGAGAGAAAACAGAGTTAACATCTAGTGATAACAAGGTGTAGAGCTGGATGAACACAGCAGGCTAAGCAACATCAGAGGAGCAGGAAGGCTAATGTTTCGGGCCTAGATCCTTCTTCAGAAAAAAAATGTCTGGTGACCTTTCCTCAGAGCCGCTGCAACGAGTAAGAGGTGGTATGTATGCTAATCACAGTGTTAGGGGTGTGTGGAAGACATAAGTAAATAGATGGAGATGGAATCCAGAGAGAGAGAGAAAAAAAACACAATTAAGCAGAGAAAGAAGGAGGGAGAATGGCAAAGCTGGTTGCGGGCGTGGGGTGGGGGTGGGGAGGATAAATTGAAAATGGGAACCATAAGCAAGTGAAGGATGGGTTGGCCTTGCAGAAAGCAGCTTAAATCAAGAGCGGGCTAGGGTAATGAGATGGGTAAAAGACAGAGAAAGAAGGTGGTTAACTTTGAAAATTATCAAACTGACTTTTGAGTCCTGAAGGCTGCAGCTAACAAAGCTGAAAATTATATGCTCTTCTTCCAGCTATCCCTGAGCATATCTGGAGGACTGCCGCAGGCCTGAAATGGAAAATTTGGGCATAAAACATAATTATGTGTTGAACTGCCAAACAACTGGGATCTCAGGCCATTTTTATGTCTCCATTTTGTTTATCAAGTGCCAAGCAGACTGCTTTGTGAGCAGAAGATCCAGCAGACAAGATTAAGAGAAGAGTATGTCGATTGTCAATTCACCTTGAAGTCGCCTCTAGAGCCTTTGATAGTGAGGAAGGAAGAAGTAAAATATGTTAAGGATCAGAACAAGCTTCCTGCGTTCAATGGGGTACCATGACTGGTCAGAATGTGAGGTACATAACACAACACTATGGAAGCTGGTACTTCTCAGCAGGAAAAACATGCTGATAAACCGGGAAGATAGAAACAATCAGAGATAATGGGAACTGCAGATGCTGGAGATTCCAAGATAATAAAATGTGAGGCTGGATGAACACAGCAGGCCAAGCAGCATCTCAGGAGCACAAAAGCTGACGTTTCAGGCCTAGACCCTTCATCAGAGAGCTCTCTGATGAAGGGTCTAGGCCCGAAACGTCAGCTTTTGTGCTCCTGAGATGCTGCTTGGCCTGCTGTGTTCATCCAGCCTCACATTTTATTACCTAAGATAGAAACAATGAATGTTTGTCAACAAACCAAAATTTTGATGACATTATCTTGTGAATGAGGTTTTATAAGGAAAGAAACAGATGGGGTAATGAGCCATTACTGAGAATGGAGAACATAATGAACAGAAAGCAGTTTTGTTTTCCATGCATGTGCAGAATGGTATGTTGCCTATTTGTTGTCAGGCGTGAAATATTTTGAAGTGTATTCAAATGATATTAAAGTTGCCTACCACAGATAAAACCTTTCTTAGCAATTTGTTTGCGAGTAAACATGAGAATGAATACACAAGAGGCCTTGTTTTCAAATGACACAATAAAAAGATTTTAACCTGTACTGTGCCATTTCAAAGGACTTTTTTTCCAGCTGCTTGACTACCTCAGCAGTACTGTCATGATAATACTGCGACCAAGATTGCATCCAACTGGAATTCAGTTAACTTATTTGAGAGGACAAAACAAATTTCAGACAGGAAAAAAAAACACTTGTTTTCTTCATAAAATAAATGGATCAAAAACATCATCATGATCAAAATGCAAATAATTCACGTTTTAAGTATGCAATTAAACAAATACAAAAACACTGGAATTCCAACCTCATTCATCTCAATCGGTGAAGAGAGAAGTGTTAAATTTTCAAGTCAATGAAAATTCGTCAAAATCGAAGAGATGAAGCACTATCATTAAATGTGGAGTTGGAAAAGCACAGCTGGTCAGACAGCATCCAAGGATTGGAAGTGCAGGCAAAAATAAAACAGTTTGACACAGTTCGACTATGTTAGCATTACATGGCAAATAAAATGTTGGGACTAAACAGACTCTTGAGTACTGATATCCACGTTGCACCTTTTGCTCACCTGTATCTTGTAAATTTTTGTTCAAAGCAGCTATTTCTGTGAGGAATACAGTCAAAACATTGATTGGAATACATACATCTGCTGATCTTGAGTTAATACACCACAGGCAGTCAACGGAAGACAAGCATTCAACTCTCGGTACATTGACAATATGGATCAACAACTTGATACATTGAGGCGATTTGATGTGACAAGCAGTGTTCATCCTGCACCTAAAACAGTGAAGAATTATATTACATTTAACTGTAACCATGCACAGCCTCAGACCTACGTGTTAATACAGCTCCAGGCTGGGTTGAACTGCCGCCAGCCCCTGCTGGTCATGAGGCATGCTGCACAATGGAAAAACTTTAGTCTTGAGAGTGTTGATAGTGCGAACTGCCAACGTTGCACAAGTAATAAACACTGTTCTAGCCTGACATGCATGTCCCGTGAACATCAAGAAGTAGAAAAAAAAACCTTGAAATCAATGAAATCCCAGGAAAACTGTGATGCTGTTAGACATAAGTTCTCGGCGGGACAATTCACATCTGCACAAAAGAGGACATTGTAATATCGGTATTATTGCCCAAATGAAAAAAAAACTAAATAGGTTGCCCCACCACGACAGAGCAGACATGTCATATTCGATATCATGCTCACATCGCGCAAAAGTTGCATTGGCGTTCTTCTTAATCAGAGTATATATACTTAATATATACTCTGATTAAGAAGAACGTCAATGCAACTTTTGCGCGATGTGAGCATGATATCGAATATGACATGTCTGCTCTGTCGTGGTGGGGGCAACCTATTTAGTTTTTTTTTCATTTGGGCAATAATACCGATATTACAATGTCCTCTTTTGTGTAGATGTGAATTGTCCCGCAGAGAACTTATGTCTAACAGCATCACAGTTTTCCTGAGATTTCATTGATTTCAAGGTTTTTTTTTCTACTTCTTGATGTTCATGGGCCATGGATGCCAGGCTAGAACAGTGTTTATTACTTGTGCTGATTTTTCAATATCACAGTAATGGTATCAGATTAATTTCTCCGAAAGCTATTAATTAATCAGATTTAAGACAATGAACTTTATTCCATTTTAATTCTCTCATTGTGGCATTACTAGCCTTGGGCTCTGCATTACTCATCTTGTTTCATTGCCATTCTGTCACCATTATGTCCTGGAAACGTCTCCTGGGATCTTTCCTGAAAGGTCTCCAATAGTTAGACAATTATTACTTACAAAGCATGTTGTTGTTTCCTGTGATTTTCTGAGAACATTTCAATTTTTTAAATTTTAAATAGAAGCAGTTATTTTAAATTACCTCCCCAAATATGTGAAGTAACAAAACAAGATAGAAACTGCATTTAGAAATAAAAGTTACCTGAGTCTTTTTCCCGAGTTTCTTCATCTAAAATTTAATGGATTAAAAAAAGTTGAAGTAAAATCTTTAAGGACAGGTCCTTAGCTGATCATATCATGTGAATGTGAGATTCAATAGGCAGATTTGCAGAAGCAAAGGCATAGTTTATGAAGGTTATGTGCTCATGTTGCAAAGATAAAGAAAAGATGAATGATGTAAAATTGAGGTGTGGCTACTCTGTAGTACAGAGTAGATCACCATTGAACAAGTCAAAAAATAAATAAAGGATATTACTTGGTTTTGGTGCATTATTGCGCATCAGTCTATGAGTGGCTTGTTATGTGCCCTGTCCATTGTAATATTCCATTCATCATAAGGTCAATTAGTTGCAAGGAACATATATACCAAGTATTTAACAATGTGCAACTACAACTGTGTCTGTAAGTGAGACAATTTTGTCTTGTCATTTGTTTATTATTGATCAGCCAGAACTTGATATAGACTGTATTATAGGAGGATAGCCAGCATTCAGAAAAAGGATCAAAGCATCATCACGTCAATGATAGTTTATTTCCAAGTTATTATTCTAAAGAGATTCATGTGTTTCATTTGATAATATGTCATATATCTTACCGTCAAGTTTTTCCTTTGCTTCCAATTCTGCACATTAGAGGGTACAAAATTACTTTGAATAAAATAATGTCACACTGGTTGCAGCTTCAATAATATGATTCATCAGAATTATATAATGCATAATATTAAAATATATTTTTGATGTACAGACAATAATTTTTATCCTTCATTCACTTCGTTTGCAGTGAAAATCACGTCCAACCTCCACTTCTCAATAGTTTCTTTTTAAAGTTCACACTGAACAAATATACATCAACTATAGTTGGAACTTGTAAATACTCTCGGGTACAGTTTTGAGGCCAAAACCTAGGAAATTATAAAGCTGAATTTTGGACGGGTTTCTTTCCTAAAATAGACAAAAATATCTAATAGAGTTGATATGATAAGTTGTTATGAACATTGGTAACATCGAATTAAAGCAGCTATTGGATCTAAAGAAAGATCGGAGGCTGAATGTAAGAAAGTTTACACTGCTGATTAATGCATTTTGAAATTTCCACTGATTTTCTATGAACGGGAACATGTTAAATTGGAAGAACAATGAGTGATTTTTGCGACGTGTGAATCAGGAACATAGCAAAAGACAAATGTAAGAGCTGAAAAGTTCCCGAATGTAACTGACATAACTTAAAGATTATGAAATCAACCTACTTGGAACATTATGACATATCCCTATAGCAGGTAAGCGTTGAACCCAGATATAGAGACCACACCGCGACAGCATAAAAGCAAGGTCAACAGAGCAAAATTGATCATTTCTTTCAGATTCCTATTGTACTTGCCGTTCATGGTTTAATATAGTTGCATTTAGAATTAAGTAAGTATGATGTTGCCATATGACTGAACTATATGGCTGTCCTCACATTAGACAGAAGCCACTGATCCTGGTTCAACCTGAGGGTCAGAACACCTCAGATGAGGAAAGAAGTTGAGAAGGATAGCGCAACATGGTGCCTCAACTGGTGTGAGAATTGAACCCAAGCTGTTAGCATTAGCCCACCTTGCAAATTTGTCATCCAATCAACTGAAATAACAAAACTCCCAATTTAAATTAAATAGATATAAACAGAGTTTGCAATCTGAGGCTAACGCCCCACTACTTGAAAGACCCTTCTACGTGAATGTTAAAGATTGAAGCCAAGGTTCTTCCATCTGTACTTTCTTACCTTTCTTGATTTTTTCTGTGGAAAATTCCAAAAGTAAAACCAAAGTTACATTTGCAGGCAGCGTCATATAACGGTTTTCAATGCCATCAATACGGAAATAACACGCAGAAACAAAACACGTCTATTATATTTCACAAGTAGACACATAGGAAATGAGGAAGGCATTCCGGATACATATGCCTGTAACCCGATCCCACACACAACACCCCCATCCCATCCCACCACGCAAAATTAGAGGAGTCCAGGTCTTACTCTGCTGTGAACATCTTCTCCATATTTGCTGGATAACAGACTTTTTTTGTAAGAAAAATCATTTTAAGATTAAATTAACGTCTTAACAGAAGTTTAAACACATACACCAAATAGAGATATGAGAACACACTGGCATCCAGCATTAAAAGATGAATGCCTTCTATGCTAACTCAGACATACGAAGAAGCATATGTAGGCTGGGGCGGGTGTCTTCTTAAATAAGCTATTTGCGCCAAAGCAGGCATGCCTGAGATGCTAATTTAATGACACAAGAAACTATGGATCCTGAAGACCTGAAACAAATGAAGAATGGAAATTTTGGCATAAACTCAGTAGATTGAGAAACTTAGCAAGGTTAGCAACATATATGGAAATAAAACAAAGCGGGTCCACGAGACTCTTCAAGATATGGGAACTGCAGATGCTGGAGAATCCGAGATAACAAAGTGTGGAGCTGGATGAACACAGCAGGCCAAGCAGCATCTTAGGAGCACAAACGCTGATATTTCGGGCCTGCTACCAAACCCGTTCATTTCCTCCACTAATTTCTTTTTCGTTTGCATTTATAAAATAAGATGATGGCTTCGAGTTCATCCCAAGAATTTTGCAGAGAATTAAAGCTTTTGTATTACATAAAGAGGAGCTCTGTCCTTAAGGATGGTACCAGGAGCTGGTGTGGGGTCTGCAATGATACGAAGGTAAATTAAGAACATATATTTCAGAGGCCCAGGAAAAAAATAATCTGCATTATGTTTTGAGTTAGACATGTTGCCATATGTAACTGATTTGCATTGAAAAAGGTTACAAATATTGCAAACAAAGTAAAATGCAATTAACTTTGTGGAGGGCAAGATTTTAGAGACGGTCATTCATAACAAAACTAAGTAACTATGGAAAATCTGGTATAATTAATTTAGATCATTTATATTGGAATCTGATTTAGCTAGGTTGACTGTCATTTAAAGTTGCAAGATAGAGAGTCGATGCCAATAATGTGTTGGTTATGGAATAGACTTAGTTATAAACTGTATGTCATAAATCAATGCAGGGCAGACATCTGAGGAATATCGCATTTCATGCAAAAAAATAAAAGCTACAAGAGAAACATTGGTTCAAACTCAATTGTTTGAAGACAATAAAAGACCTTTGGTATAACAAAGTATGAAACTGGAAGAACACAGTAGGCCAGGCAGAATCAAAGAAACGGGAAAGCTAACATTTTGGGTCAGGACCTTTCTTCAGAAATGGGCTCTGGCGTAAGTTGGCTTTGTTATAAATTCAGGGAATGTTCATAAGTTAGATTCCAAGGAATCTGTTTTGGAATACTTACTGTTCCTGACAAAAATTAGTAAATTTGATGTACAGTTAAAATTTCAGAATATCTAACTAATACAAAACTCAAAATCATTGGAATCTAGGAGCAAAATAGTTCATCACATCAGAATAGATACTAGGATTTTGTGTAGTAGGCTGTTAAGTGATCATTGAAATGTATTGCAGAGAGTGGTGCATTTATTTATTTTGGTAGAAGGAATGCAGATAGCCAATATGATAATGGAATTGAAATGATTATGCCTGAGCAGAGTGACCTAGGATGCATGTGCTTGATTCATTCAAGGTTTTAGCAAAGCTTGAGAGAACCAAATATAATACAATCAGAACATATTTGGCACCCTTTATCAATAGGGGTTTCATGTTTAGGTGGCCAGAGGAGAAATAGCTTGGAGACTGATTAAGAGCATTCTTTTACCAAGCTAGCTTAAAACTACTTTAATCTAGGTTGAAATTAAGGCCAGAACATGTTATGACCTGTCTGTGAACTGATATCTGAAGTTTTCTCTGTTGCTCAAGTAAGGGAAGTGTCAACTGTGGCCTGCTGGACATATTAATACCACTTTTATAGGGCATTGAATTCAACTGTTTAAGATTTGGAATAAAAATTTGGGATTTGTTTAACAAAGGCTGGCTGGGATTGAAAATGGTGTTCAGTCAATTCATTGGCTGAGTTCCAGGAATTTCCTGGAATTTGTGGCAAAAGTTGCCCACACAAAAGATTTTGTAGTAATAGCCATTGAGACCAATGTTTGAAGATTACGTGCCCTGAAGTTATCTTCAGAGGGGAAATGAAGAACAAGGCAAGATTGACATCAAGAATGAAAGTTGGCTACTTTGCTCAAATCAGGGTGGTATCTGCATCAAGCCAAACATACAGAGTTAATGTTAGAGTTGGAGTTAAATGTGAATTAAGTTAAAGTTATGTAAAGTGAAGTTAAATGAAGAGTTAAGTTAGTTAAGTTAGCTGAAGTGAGAAGTAAATACTGTATCGAATGTGTGCTTTATATTGAGCATTAGTACCTAAAGGTTTAAATAAAGAAGATTTGTTTAAACAAACTCTGATTTCTAACTTCTGCCTATCAAACAAGGGGAGAACACATGCAAAAAAAAATTGAGTACTCATTTCAGGTATAGTTTGGTATCTTTGGGTGATCTCCAATAAGAAGTTACTTTGTGATGCTCTGAAGTTGAACACATGATCCTTGTATTCTCAGACATCAAACCTGAGCCTGAATTAAGCAGGCAGCTACCCCACGTTACAGCCAGGATTCAAGGGTATGAGTGCAGACAGAGGTGGATTGACCAGTAATTGGAAATATGCTGGGAGTTTGCTGAGCCTGATTAACAAATGCCAAAATTTGGGAAATGAGTCTAGGTTAGTCAAGAGGGGTAAGAGTAAACTCTGCAACCAACCATGAGAAAGGCTAAAACCTATCACGTGGAGTGTCAAATGATGGAATGCACTTTATGATACATCTTTGACTTACAGGGGACTGCGATGATATTTACAGAAATCTGAACCTTAAACTTGGCTCTTCCTGCATGCCTTAGGCAATGCCTATTTACTTAAGAGTAGACAGTGGAAGATTGCCAAGGATAGGAAGATATACTGAGAAATTATCTACACAAGAAGTGGTCCAAGTGATTGGAGAATTCAGTGAATTAGCACTTGGTGTGGGACATGCAGGTTAGAAATATTGGGGGTATGCTTGTGGAGAGCAACGGAAACGTATTTTTAGCCTTCGTCCGGCCACAGCAATAGTCAGTTGGTTCTGCCAGTTGACGAGGAAAGAATTAGAAAATGAGAAGTTACTTAAAGAAAGTAGGAATTTATATGAGGGAAATGAGAAGCTACATGGATATTTGGAAATATGACAGTGAAAAATTCTATAACTGCAGCAAGAGTGTCAAATAATTCTAGTGCCATGGGCCATTTTCCAAATGTGAGATGGCTTACCAAGAAGCACAGTGTGCGAATAGTCAATGACATGTGGCAAATGGACTTTGACTGAGCTGAATGATAATTGCATGAGTTTGCAGGCTGTTATTAAAGTATAACTTCGGCAGAGAAAATAGAATCTCCATGACTGATCATTCAAAGTACCAGCAGGAGGTTGATTAGGTAAAATCTCAGCTGTCAATATTAAAAAGAATGATATGTTTATTTGGGATAGAACATAGAACATAGAACATAGAACAGTACAGCACAGAACAGGCCCTTCAGCCCACAATGTTGTGCCGACCATTGATCCTCATGTATGCACCCTCAAATTTCTGTGACCATATACATGTCCAGCAGTCTCTTAAATGACCCCAATGACCTTGCTTCCACAACTGCTGCTGGCAACGCATTCCATGCTCTCACAACTCTCTGCGTAAAGAACCTGCCTCTGACATCCCCTCGATACTTTCCACCAACCAGCTTAAAACTATGACCCCTCGTGCTAGCCATTTCTGCCCTGGATAGTTGACTCTCAGGGAGAGGGTGATTAGAGAATATGTTATTGGGGGAGAGGGTGGCCATAGTGGTGCTAGGAGACAATGCCAGTGATATGCTGCATGTGATGATGACTGGAAAAACTTCCTTCATTTCTGGAGGCATAGAACCCCTCAGCACCCCTAGATACTACCCCACCCTGATGAATCCTAATACTACCAATCTCTCAAATGTAGTCAACTCGCAGTCTGTCACCTGCACAACCATACTTATGATAGCTCAGTCAGGGGAAATTGTTACAAAAGACCTCCCCTTTTGAACCCACCACAGAATCCTGTGTTTCTCTTAAGCACTTGCCAGCAAAGACTTTTGCATGAACTTGATGATAATGAGGAAGTAGATAAGAAGAAAACTCATGGGGATGCATTTGCGCTCAGATATTCTGACTGCTGTATCTACTCCTCAGCATGAAGACAGAGGAGAAATGAAAGAAGGGAAGTAAGTTTGATTGGTTGATGTGGTTTAGAATGGGGAATCCAGTAAAAGGTTTATTACAGGTGTAGGTGAGCAATGAGGAAGCATCTATTTGCATATGCAGGTTAAAAATAGACACATTTTACTCACTTTTGGGGGGGGGGGCACAGATTGTACCTTTCTAATTGGCTAAGAACCATAACAGTGCACAGTTAAGAAAGAGGAGAGAAAATGCACGAAAAATTTAACTCCACAGATGACATACAAAACAAGGTATGGGTAGTAAGACAAAAGGTTTGAACTTAGTTGCACGAAACACAAGAGATGGATAACTGCAAAGCGATTAAGAGTTAGAAACTGTTTCCTGTAAACAGTCCACTTGCTTGTCTGTTTTGGAGAAATTATAGGGGTAGCGGAAAAGGTTGTGGTGCTAATCTTCGAGCTTTCCCTCCTCCAGGTACAGTTCCTTAGCAGAGAGGTAGAGGCTAACTGCAAAGAGATGCTCAACCTAAGGTGCAGTACTATGGCTTCACTCAATAGGATTTCTTTGTTCAGGACTGCAGAGCACCATGCTAGTACTGAAATGGACAAGCACAAGGGCAGGGACATAGACAAGCACAAGCACAAAGGCAGGGGCAAGGACAGGAACAGGATAGGGACGAAGATCTCTGCCAGCAGAGGATCCAATGTAGTAGGTTCCTGTGAGAAAGTAGAGGAGCCTGCCTCTTGTTAGCAACTGTTAACTGGATGAGGATCCAAGAACATAATGATGCTGGCAATTTCAGTGTGAGTGGGTAATGCTAGATGGAATAATTTAGGGAGACCCTTTGTAGAAGGTGAGGTAGGAGGCCACACCATCAAATTCCTATGGATGCAGGGCATTCCTGGAGTAGCCTCAAAATGTGTATATATGTCTGTTTATCTTGACAAAAGAATGGGACAATTATTTTGAATAGGTTTACCCAACATTTACAAGAATGATTTGAAGTAGACCTGATCAACAGTGAGTTGAGCAATGTGATTTGATATCATCGACCACATTAGTGCAACTTCACTGAACAGCAGAAAATATTCGGGTGTCCTATGAGAAGGTGCAAATTGTATTTTGATCTGTTGAATTGTTATATCTGGCAGATGGCTAATGCAACTGAGGTGCCATTAGAGATATTCTCTGTTACCTCTGCTGAAAGAGTCTGAACAGTTGGCAAATGTTGACTAAAACCAATGTCCAATGATTGAACTGCTCAAGAGCTTACTGTTAAACATGTGGATGCATTTGCAATGCATAGGTATAACTATGGTCGAATGTCAGGTAATTGTAGAAAGCTCTGATCCAAAACCTCAATCGTGCGGCTTCCTTAAACAATCTGAAAGAGATGGAGAAAAGGCCACAACAGGTCTGCTACAATATTGAGTTTTACGACCTCGAGCTTCAACAATTAATTCTCCCATTTGGCCAGTTAGCCAAAAGATGGTTTTTAACGACTGATGATTGATTGATGAGAGATAAATTGAATAAAAAATCTCTGTTAACAGCATCAACAGTTGCAACTAGTCTTAGGACAATGTTGAAACAAGTTCTACACACAAACTATTTTATTATTCTCGACATTAGAAACTTGTTTTCTCTTCATTTTTAAATCAACAGTGTCAGTATAAATTTGCTTTTGCATTTAAAAATGTAATTATACATGCACTTGTTTGCCCCAAAGGATCCACAACTCTCCATCCATCTTCCATCAAAGATTGGTTAAATGGTTGCAGACATTTTTCATGACCTAATTGTTTATTCTAGTGCGCAGATGATCTTCTTCTCCAGAGTGAAACTAGACAGGAACATCTCGATTGAATGCGCCATTAACCCTCCTCACTTCATTATCATTTAAATTTATCAGAAAAAAAGTTGCAGATTGGGAATTCTCGGATGGTGTATTAAGGCACGGAGGTAACCTATGGAAAGCACGGAACTGAAAAGAAATATATTGAATCAATTGCACAGTTACCCTTCCCTAAAGATGTAAAATCACTTTTTTTTCAAGTTTTTGGGATTAGTGGCATATTGTACAAATCATATTGATGGTTTTGCAACCAAACCATCTTCATTGTCAGATCTTTAAAAGAAAAATGTTCCATGACAGTGGGCTAAATAGCATAGACTATTTCATAAATCAAATTTGCATTAGCAGTACGCCAGCGTTGTAAGTGCTAGCCCCAGAACTGCCTTTTGCATCAGAAGATACTGCAACACATCTAATACTCCCTGCAATGCTATTGCAGGAACACCACAAAAGAATGGGACCAGTGGCTTAGGCCTTTCAGCTTTTAGCCCCAGTCGAGCAAGGATTTCAAATGTGTGGAAGACGTCTCCTTGCAATTTTCTGGGCATTGCAGTTATTTTCTTACATAATTGAGCTTGTTGAGGTTAATTTTTTGCTTATCCTTACAAGATACATTTCTATTCAGTTGTTGGTGGATGTCTTTCACACACTGAAGACTGCAGTATGGTGCATTAGACTTCAAAACTTCAAGGTCGATAAATTACAGTTGAATGGACAAAATTGTCAACTGTGGTACCTGACAGTTTAAATTACATTGATGATATGCACGAGTGTAAACTTCTGGCAACTAATGATCCCAAGGGACTATTTGCTCCAAGACTAGTGGTGATGGGACCCGTGAAGCCTGCAACATCTGGATATATATCTGACACAGACAAGCTAGAAAACGGATTTTGATTTCTTTTTAAATGGATGTTCTACAGTGGAGAAAGGCATTAGAAAGGCAGATGTGGAATATGTGTCGAGATTCACTGAAGTGCACACTTATTGAGTTAGTTCTTACGTAACATCATTGGATGCATTCTCAAGCATTTAAGTTGACAGCCGTCACATATGTCGTACATCATCCTGATGAGTTCCCAACATTATATATATATTCTGACAGAGTCTATGCCTGCTGCAACGTAACCGCCTTCTTGTCATTATGGGAATCATTATTTGGGAATCTTTATCGTCTGCACCCTTGCTGAAGTACAGTTTTAAAACTACCAAAGGAAGGGACTATGGGGTTATTAAGATTAACACGATCGTATATACTCTCTATTTGGGCATTTTTGTGCTATGAATAGGCAAAACAGACTGCTAGAGAGGGAGAACCATGGCAGCCTCAAAAAGTGTGAAAGGATAGATGGGGTTACTATTTATTAGTTTACAGTTGGAGTGTCAACTAGGCTCATCATAGTGACAATGAGTTAAAACAATTATAGGACGGAGTATATCCAGCTTCCTTGGATGTTTTGGAATCGACGTTACAACTCCAAGATGGACTTTATTTTTCTGATGGCCGATAATTCCACATGGTATTGAATCAGATCAAGGCAATCATTTCACTAGACAAAAAAAAACCTTGAAAGAAATGTGGATGCTGTAAATCTGATGCAAAAACAGAAAATGCAATTTATTTCATTGCTCAAGTAATACTAGTTGTCATAACTGTATATAGGATTAGTCAAAGGGTTCATATTTCCAATGATTTTCAATCAATCAGCTGGCAGAGAGGATGAATCTTACTTTAAAAAATGAAGTTAGGAAGGCTGGACAGCAAGACATGGAACAAATTGCTACTTTCTTTTCTACTGATAGTGTGAAACACGTATCTAATTCAGCGGGATTTACTCCACAAATTTTAATGAAAGGATGTCCACTAAGGGGGATTGTATCATTTTTAAGGTTAAACTTTTTTTGAACCAGAATTTGATGTTCTTAGTTATAAGAGAATGGGAAGCAATTACTAGACAATGTTGAAGCTCCTCACATTGTCAGCAGTTATCAAAATGGGGCAAGAAATGAAACAGAGCAAGACAGATTTATGCTTCCAGTTCACCACAGAACATAGAACAATACAGTGCAGAACAAGCCCTTCTGCCCTCGATGTTGTGCCGACCTGTGAACTAATCTAAGCCCCTCCTCCAACACTATCCCGTCAATGAGGTACCTTTCTGTCATCTGGATAGTATGAACCCTATTTTATTGTTAATAAAGTAAGATCTTCAGTTGATAAAGAGTTACCAAGTCTAGGAAAACTGGATGATTTCAGACAAACCAAGTGAAGACATGTGATGTTCAAGGTAATCATTAATATTATGTTAGGGTTGTGTTATCCCCAAACCCATCCTTCTAATAGCTGCCTTGATTCTTCTTTGTCTGGTTCTTTGACATTGGATAGTCAGGTAGTATTTGAGAAGACTCCATACATGAACAATTAGATTGTGTATCTGATACTTTTTCTTTAATTTGCCGCAAGAGTCTGGGAAAACATATTGGTTCAACAGTGATCAAAGTAGTTTAGCTGGATTGGCAGATGTGAGTATGGAAACGGGTGATGAGTTGATAGGTGTACAGGATATAAAAGAACCAAGCCGAAAAAAGGATTTTTTGATCAAGTTGTGCAAATTCCACATGATGAGACATCCTGTGCTAATCAACAAGGTCTAAAATTTGTTGAATCGGATGCATGTCCATTTCTACAAATGATATTTATTATGTTTGAATTGTTAGTCATCATTTGGATGCTTTCTTTTATTGCAAGTAGCTATCAATGTCGTAGATGAATATTTTCGGTGGTTTTGTATTAATTTAGTATTCACTACCAATTAGTGCCCATCCTGATTACTGAAGATGAGTATTAGTTTGATGCTTTATCAATGTGCTTACTGTTTACCATTGCTTGTTAGTTTAGGCATATCTTCCACGTGTAAGTCTCCATGATCAAGAAGTTTGATATTATGCATGTGTATACAAAAGTTTATTCTTCTAAGAGTTTAGTCTTTGAAATGTTTAGACTTCTAAGGTTTCACATAAGGCCTGTTCTTTCAGGAAATTTGGTATTGTCAGGGATTTTGCTGTACTGAGGTCAATCATCAGCATTCTCGTTCTTTATAAAAGAATCAGGCAATTATCATTAATATCTCTACATACCACTGAAGATTGTTGATAAACCATTTATGAAAATTAAATAACTGAATAAATAATGGATTATAAGCTGTACCTAAAAATATGTATTATCTTGAATCTGTTATCAGGGAACTGGGCTTAGAGTTTGTTGTGGAAATTGTTCTTGACTTGGTGAACAACATAATATCATTAGAAATGACATTTTGAAATAAACATGTGGAAGATCACTATGAAAATCTACTGTTTACTCCAATAAATGTGGGATATTATGAAAATGGAGATTTATGAGCTCCATTTCATGTATCATGAATATTCAGGTTTGAATATGAATTTGCTCGATGATGCAACAGTTCAAATTTGTTTTATCTTAACAGCTCATCATGTGACATTTTTGCCACAACATACAAACCTCATTATGGAGAAAAAGTAGTTTTAACCGAGGGAATAGGATATTGCTTGTCATGGCGAATTCAGGGCCCAATGATACCTTACCATAGCAAGTTGAGAAAGGCAATTTGAATCAAATTATTTACATTAAAAGTTATTGCAGTTAGTTTGTAAAGGTGAGGAAGTACATTGTTTTACTACCTCATTGAAATAGATTTTTTTTCTTTTTTTTCAAAAATTAAACCTTAAATACAAGATAGAATAGGCTATAAAGGCTTAACTGGTATACATAGGAGGGAAGAAGTATTTCATAATTTTACATATAATTTAAAAGGGATGTTGAACAACATTTTTGAGAAATCAACATGCTGCTATTGATCTTTAGCCAGAAAATTTAGCTAGAATGTTTGTCAAATGCACTGAAGTGGTCCAAAGGACTGAACGCATTAAAAGGGGAATTAACATGATCAAAATGACAAACTGGTAGAATAATTTATCGAACTGGGGCACAAACGTACAGATTCACTCTTGGGTTCATCTTATGTTACGTATTGCAATGTTAATAATATTATGTGTTTTAATTTTTGATTTTCTTTTCCTGCAATTCAATTTGTTCAATAGAAAGGAGAGATAAGAACAAAAGTTAACAATGGAATTGAGATCTGGAATCAAGAATTTAATTCATTGTAAGAATGCATTATTAGTCATATTTTAATGGTTACTTTGACTAGATTCAAATACTTTTCCGTGCAAAAGAACATGGTCTTGGTTTGTGATCCATTTCGTTTGGAGCTCCAGGTCAAGACTGTGGTCAAGTAGCCCGCTTGAGAAATGGTGAGGAGGCTAGTTAAGAGTAAGAATCAAACATGTTGGGTACTTTGGTCAAGCTCGATTAAAGTCTGACGTAGTATAGAAGTGCACCTAGGACAGGCTCTGACTTGCCTGTCATACATAGGATATCTGTAAAGGGTTTGAGTAAACCCTTGAGATAATTGTGTCCATCCTCATGCTGATGGTCAGAGCCACAATCGATCTCACAATATTCAAACACACTTGTAATAAGAACTCTCTGAAAAGAAAACTTCACTTAAACCCCTAAGAAATTTTTAACCTCACATTAAGGGAGCGCACTGAGTGCTGTTCACAGGCAAGTGTGCCCGGATGGTTATCATATTGTAACATACAGTTAGGTGATTTTCATCTGTACAGAAGACTAGCTATGGCATCTCCTTAATCTCACCACTAATGGAGTTCTGAAAAAATCCTGATTCATCTCATACATCAATATACAACCTTTAAAAAAAATCCAATAAACAGTTTCAACTGCGCTACGATCCATGAATGACTGTTTCTGTACAATAACATTCCATGTTTTTTAATGAATATATGAATTTGAAAATTCCAGATCTGATCCATTTTTGATGGCATTCAGAATCAAACTAAAGTACTTTCAATCTCAGTCCATCAAATGCATTTTTATCCAGGTACATTTACCTCTGCCCACCTCTAGCAATTGCTGATTTTAAAAAAAAACCTTATGATGCAAGGCCTGCTTGTAATTCAAACATTCATTTTTTTTTTCACTTGCAAAGCTTCAAAATATAATTACATGGTTGCATATAAATTCAAATGCTTTAAAATGCTTCTGGAACATACTTATTACTTTGCCCACCTAATTCTTGAATCTTGGTATTTAAATTTTGTATTTCTGAAAATAATAAAGTAACAACAAATATTTTATCCATTGAATTCAGGTACTTTTCTCAATACCTACATGTCAATTTTGCTTTATATTTATAACCACAAACAATTCCTCATATCTGTTTCTGTTAATATTGAAATTATGTTCTTTCTTGAATGGGCTGTTCTATTGAATGATTCACAATCTCCACAACTTCAAAAGTGTTGAAGATAAAAATGTTCAAAATAGCTAAACATAAAAATGTGCACATCGGTGTACCATTGTTGGTATTATAATTTTGGGGCAGCTATATACAATGTCAGTTAACCAATATAGCAGCAGTAAATTAACTTTCAGATGTACGAAAACAGTAACAAGCTGGTGAGCATGTAATATCACAGGATGTAAATTCACTGTCCTGATGTTTTCTACAAAATTGTTCATGGGGCATTTTATACATCCACTTAAGAATACAGTTAATTTAAATTGCTTACCATCACAAAGTTGTTTAGAATTTATTCATGACTGCAGTTGAGAATGCTAGCTTGTGTTGTAAGTTTAAGTTTCTTGATTCACCCTAGAAATCACCGAAATATCATACTAGGAGAGTACTTGCATCTCTGGATATAATGACCCTCAAATTAACAGTTACTTCTAATGTGCGGACAAAAATAATGGAATCGTGTTTTTTTGGTTGAGACAATAGATCATCAAAACTTCGACTGTTGCCAAAATAAATTAAATAGGTTATTAAAGTTAAGAAGCAAAAACCTGAATCTTTTTGTTCCAGATCAGTTTCTGTAGGAGAAAGGAAAAGACTGTAACATGGAAACATAGAAAATATAAGCAGGAGTAGGCTAGTCATCACTATCTGCTCTGCCCACCATTCATGACAATCATAGCTGATTGTACAACTGAATACCAGAGACCTGTGTTTGCACCAAATCATTCAGCCCCTCTAGCCCTAAATGCTATGCTCACATCCTTCTTGAAAATGCACAATGTGTGTGTCAATTACCTTCTCTGGTATCAACTTGATCAGGCATAGTACCCTCTGTGTGAATAAATGTCTCCTCATCTTCGTCCGATATAGTATACCCCATTTGCTTAGACTCACACCTTGGTTCTGGACTTCACTGCCATTGTGACATTCTACCTGCATCTACCATCTCTAGTTCTGTTAGACATTTCTAGGGTTGTCTAAGGTACCACCTGATTCTTTAGCACTACAATGAATATACTCCCAACCTATTCAAACTCTCCTCATGTTGTCAATACCACCATCCCCAGAATCAGTCAGATAAAATTTCATTTCACTCCCATTATAGCACAAACATCATTTCTTGGATGAGGAGACAAAACAAACTGTGCACAATATTCCAGATGTGGTCACATCAAGATCCGAGATGATTGCAGCAAGTCATTCCTGATCCTGCATTAAAATTCTCTCAGAGAGTAAAATGCCTTTTGCCTTTTCTATGTCTGACAGAGCTCCAAGCTTACCTAGAGCAACTGATGTGTGAAGTCACCCAGATCTCTTTCTGCATTGCACTTTTACAAATTGCAGCCATTCACATATTAATCTGCTTCTCTGTTTTGCTACCACAGTGGATAACCTCGCATTAATCTGCATCATACTGAATTTACAATGCATTTCTCCATACATTCAGCTTATCCAAATCATACATGGGCCGGCATGGCGGCTCAGTGGTTAGCACTGCAGCCTCACAGCACCAGGGACCCAGGTTCAATTCCAGCCTCGGACGACTGCCTGTGTAGAGTTTGCACATTCTCCCCGTGTCTGCATGGGTTTCCTCCAGGTGTTCCAGTTTCGTCCCACAGTCCAAAGATGTGCAGGCTAGGTGGATTGGCCAAGCTAAATTGCCTGTAGTGTTCAGGGGTGTGTGGGTTAAAATGGGATGGGTCTGGATGGGATGCTTCAAGGGGCGGTGTGGACTTGTTGGGCTGAAGGGCCTGTTTCCACACTGTAGGGAATCTAATAAAAAAAATACTGTAGCATCTCCAAAGGTTCCTCACAGATGAATTCACGTGTCATCTGTAAATTCGGAGAAAGAAATGAATAATTACCTGTACAGTAAAATATTTCATTCCTGGTCAGAATATGCAATGTTCTTTCTGCCCTCTTCATCTTGAGATCTCTGCACTGAGTTAATTTAGACTGACACTTCCTTTACTCTTCCAGGGATTGTACATCAAGGCAAGTTGTGAATCCTCCACAAAGAGAACATGTATTCAAACCGTAACATTGGTAGCACCTGATCCATGGCCAACTGAACAAATAGTCTTCCCAAGAACTGTGGATTGCTGAGAGAGAACACATCTAAATGCATTGTGTGGGCTGGATTCTTTTAATCCCAATGGTAGAAGCTGAAACTGGCTCCATCACTTAGAAGAATGAGAATATCTGCTTTGTTTGCAGTGCACCTGACATCTGTGTTGACAGAATTTACGGACTGATGTTTGCCATGTTAGGTTAAGTCCATACATGTAGCAAATGTACAACAGGCCCAGAACTAATATTTTAACCATAGCTTCTGTTTCAGAGAATGAGGCTACCCATTACTCCAGAGGGATGTACATACTGTTGTTATATCCTTTTTTGCATATATAGAGTCAAACTGTGCACTTCTTTAACCAGGCATTATCAGGTAAACAGAAAGCAAGACCTGCACCTGGCTAAGCATGACTTAAAGAAATGATATTGTTACAAGAACAATGCCCAGGTTCACTAATATTTCAACCACACGCATAAATTATCTAGGCCAGATGTGTAATACTTTGCAAGCTAAAAATATGCCAGGTAAATTGAAAATAATGAGCACACCAAATGTGAATTGTGGAGAAAGAAAGGGAATCAATTTTGGATGTCACTGCTTTCATTGATATTATGAAAGCTCATTGATATTAACAGTAACACTGTCATACCTTTCATTTTCCTACTGATTTAACTGATGAATATTTCTGGTACTTTCTACATTATTTCGTGATGACATTAGTTCTGTGTGTAGAACAGCAATTTTGGTGTAACAAAGGCATGTGAAGAATAGGAAGTCATGAATGAAACAAATTAATCAAATATATTCATCGAAAGGGCAAAAGTGAAACTCAGAAACAAAAAACTAACCACTAGAAATCTAAAATTGTTCCAAAACTTCCACACAACTGTGATTAAGCACACTATTAAGAGACCAAACAAAACACGAAGCCAATAAATTCACACAAAGATATTCACAATGTTACACTCAGACAGCTGGAAAGCTTTCTACTACTTACTGCACTTTTCCTGACGCTCCTCAAATTCTAGTTGGAAGCCAAGGCAAAATACAAAATTCACAAATTATTGAGCTTCATTGTTAGACTTAAGGAAGGATTACGTATGTGGAATTTATATTATCACAAGAGACGACTGCCTATTTGTTTCCCCTCACTTAATGCTTGAAATCAATAAATGATAGGGTGAAATGTTTGCACATAATTTGCAATATGATGGTTTTCTGTAATCATATATTTTTGTTGACAAACAAACTTCACGTTGTCATTGGTGTGTGATCTGCCATATTTCCTTTCCTGCAGACAAGAAATCCTTTACGTAGTTTATGTTTTGAAATTAACATGTTGGAAAAGAAAGAAAAGCTGTTTTCAAGTCGTCGATAGAAAACTGCCTGATAAAAGGTGATAGTGTCGAGCCAACTTGAAAAACAGGAGATAACATGGTGTGAAGCTGGATGAACACAGCAGGCCAACCAGAATCAGACGAGCAGGAAAGCTGATGTTTCAAGCTGGGACCCTTCTTCAGAAGAAGGGTCTAGACCTGAAACGCCAGCTTTCCTGCTCCTCTGATCATGTTTGGCCTGCTGTGTTCATCCAGATCTATACCTTGTTATCTCAGATTCTCCAGCATCGGCAGTTCCCACAATCTCTGAGTTCAATTGCTATGAGTTCTCTCACAGTAAGTCAAGAGGGCAGTTCTACGATTTTGATGCAACAACAGTGAAGAAATTTACCACTAAAGGTGGGGCATGACTTAATGTGGAATTCCAAAAGGGCTACATGCATTGTTCTTCCAAACAGTAGAGTTGACAAGCTTTTGAAATGAGATTTGATTAGTGGCTTCAATGCACATGGAATATTGACATACTGTAGATATTATGAAAGATCATTGATATTAACATTAACACTGTCATACCTTTCAGGTTAGGTGGAGCCTACCATGAATTTCATTTTGCTAGAAATGCTGGGTAGTGGATATTTTTCAACTTTGTAAACATTAATAGAGTTGGGCTCACCCAGAAAACAGTATTCTCACACCTTTTGAATGTATTTTCGAGTTCAGAAAACTTTAAGGGCCACAAATTTCCAAACTCAAAACTTTTCTGTTGAGAAAATAATCATTTTGATGTGACGGATAATTTGCTGATGAAAATGACAGCGAAGCTCTTGATGGTATGGAATTAAAGGATTGCAAGAAGATGGAAACAGAGAGGTCCAGAGAGGAGAGAAATGTATTAGAGATGGTCCAGGTGAACTTAAGATTGGGGTGGATGGTGTTGGTGATGTGGATGAACTGTTCAAGATCCTCGTGGGAGCACAAGGCGGCGCCGATACAGTCATCAATGTAACGGAGGAGGAGGTGGGGTTTAGGGCCAGTGTAGGTGCAGAAGAGGGATTGTTCTACATAACCTACAAAGAGGCAGGCATAGCTTTGACCTATGCGGGTATTCATGGCCACCCCCTTTGTCTATCGGAAGTGGGAGGAATTGAAAGAGAAGTTGTTGAGGGTAAGGATGAGTTTTGCTAAGCCGATGAGGGTGTAGTGGAGAGCGACTGGCTGGGCCTGTGAGACAGTAAGAAGCGGAGTGTCCTTAGGCCATCTGCGTGTGGATTGCAGGTGATGAGGGGCTGCACGTCCATGGTAAAGATGAGGTGTTGACTCCATTTTCCCCCCCTTGGTCCAGGAACTCCCTACCTATGTCCGTGATACCACCCACGCCCTCCACCTCCTCCAGAACTTCCAATTCCACTGCCCCCAACACCTCATTTTTACAATGGATATCCAGTCCCTGCACAGCCTCTTCCTCCATGACTATTGGCAACACTCGTGCCCCCACGAGGAGCTCGAACAGTTCATCCACTTCACCAACACCTTCCACCCCAAACTTAAGTTCACCTGGACCATCTCTAATGTGACTTTCTCCCTCCTGGACCTCTCTGTTTCCATCTCTGGCAACCACCTAGAAACTGATATCCATTTCAAGCCCACCAACTCCCACAGCTACCTAGAACACACCTCCTCCCACCAACCTTCCTGCAAAAATGCCATCTCCTATTCCCAATTATCTTTGCCGCCACCACATCTGCTCCCTGGATGAGGCATTCTACTCATCTCAGATGTCCTCATTTTTCAAGGACCGCAATATCCCCCCCTTCAGTGGTTGAGAACGCCATTGACCGTGTCTCCCACATTTCCCACAACTCATCCCTCGCACCCCCCTCCCCACAATAGCAAAAACAGAATCCCCCTCATCCTCATATACCACCCCACCAACCTCCAGATACAACACACCATCGTCCGACACTTCTGCCATCTGCATTCTGACCCCACCACCAAAGGTATTTTTCCCTCCCCACCCTTATCTGCTTTCTGGAGGGACCACTCTCTCCGTGACTCCCTTGTCTGCCCTACACTCACCTCCAGCCCCACCACACCCGGCACTTTTCCCTGCAACCGCAGGAAGTGCTCCACCTGCTACCACCCCTCCCCACTCACACGCATCCCAGGCCCCAAGAAGTCTTTTCACATGAAACAGAAGTTCACCTGCACACCTGTTGATGTGGTATACTGCATCCGCTGTTCCCATTGTGGCCTCCTCTACATCGGGGACACAAAGCGAAGGCTTGGGGACCGCTTTGCAGAACACCTACGCTCGGTTCACACTAAACAACTGCACCTCCCAGTCACAAACCATTTCAACTCCCCCTCCCATTCCTCAGATGACTTGTCCATCCTGGGCCTTCTGCAGTGCCACAACGATGCCACCCGAAGGTTGCAGGAACAGCAACTCATATTCCACTTGGGAACCCTGCAGCCCAATAGTATTTTTCGTCTCCCTATTTATTTCAGAACTCCATTTCTGAAGAAGAGTCTAGGCCCAAATCATCAGCCTTCCTGCTCCTGTGTTGCTGCTTGGCCTCCTGTGTTCATCCAGCTCTGCACCTTGTTATCTCAGGTTCTCCAGCATCTGCAGTTCCTACTGTCTCTAATACCAATTTATTTACTTTAACACAAGATATCAACAAGCAAGTTTTCATTTTCTGACAACTGGTCATTTTCTTCAGATTGTTTAAGGTTCTGAAACTGCTTTAGTCAGATCCGCATTTGTCCCTGCGCATTAGTATCCAACATCTCTGGGTTACCAGCCCAGAAATATGAGCATTTGCCTTCATTTAGTGCGTACCATGTATTATTGAACATATTCTTGGCTATAATCTATGTGTGGAATCTATTTTGATTATGCCTTCAAGACAAAATAATCTCACTAATTCCATGCTTTTGAAGCCATAGTAGAATATATCCCCTGCTAACAGCATCGAAAACCCTTGCTGAAAGAAGAGCCATGAAATGGAAGTCCTGAATGTTGAATCTTTTGAAGAAATGATTGGTAAATGAACTACCTGTTATATTATCTTTCAGCTTGTCTTCTGTTTAGGACCAAGGATTTAGCAAACAATTTGGAATTAATTGAAAATATTTTAAGTCATATTGATATATCTTTCAATAAATCTGACAAAAGGCAATCAGAAACTAAAATCATATCATTGCAAAGATTTCACGATGACAAAACAATGCTAAAGCCTATAAATAGTATGATACACTGACTGGCAAGATTTTCCTTTTTGGTATGTAAATCTTATAACATTGTGTCATATCCGCTGTTCAGCAGAGTACACTTGTCATTTAATACAATGGAAGCTTCGGTTTTAATTGGTTCATTACAGCTTTTATTTCGGTAATGAAAAATAATCTATTACAATTCAAATTTTTGACAGAGTATTTTAGCACATTGATTCCACTTTAATAAGGCACTGGTTAAACACATTCAAGCGCTCCGTGCCCAAATGAGCGCCAAAAATCTTAATCAGTATTTTGATGTTATGACATTGGTAGAAATGATAGTTTTCTAGTATCCATTGAGCACGGAGTGAATTTATTAAAGGATGCTGAAGAAAATTTTCTTCTGACGATAGAATGTTGTCATGGGTGGGGACTGGGCGATGGATGGCTCGAGGGTTTGCGCATAATACAAAATAACTGATAGAACTGTGAATGTTGGAAATCAGAGCCAAAACATACATTTCTGGAAGCCAAAACTCAGCAGGTCTGGCAGCATCTGTAGAGAGAAAGCAGAGTTAATTTCGCTAATCCAGTTAACCTGAAGAACCGCCTGAAAAATGTCTCAGAAAGACTCACTAAAACTGTAAAATTAACTCTGCTTTCTCTCCCGTTGTCAGACATGCTGAGATCTTTTTCCAACAATCCATGAATGAAGAGTGCATGTGCGCGCATGGTGCAAGTAGATAAATGGCTAAAATTTTTGTACTGTGGAAAATATTGTTAAGCAAAATGCAGAAATGTTCGTGATTGCTGAATCAAGTAAATGGGATAGAAGGAATGTTGATTGTAACATGAACTGTTGTGATTTGTAAGACAGCCAAGAGAAGGACATTCATTAGGAATATTTGTAAGAATTTAGAATGCATGCTTAAAGGATATACCTTCAAATACATCAATATCTGAATGGCTGTTTCAACAAGATTGGATTAACTGACTCTTCTACACCGGGGTTACCCAATGTGTGGACCATGTCAACAAATGAGATCGCTAGATAAATGTTGATGTCGTGAATTTAAAATCAGTGATGACTGCTGTAGAGATTGACATTAATGCTAACAGCTGCAAGGTCCCTGACAATATATGGAATTTAGTCCGTACGACCTACTGGATTGCTGCTGCAAAAATTATTTTTTGAAACATAGATACTGTCTTTAGACTAAAGGGCAACAGTTTCATGTTATAATAAGCTGACACAGTTAATCTGAATAGATTTTATGAAAGAAAAAGAAATCACACTTATATCTGGAATTCGCAGTCGTATCTATTTGTCGCCTATTCCTAATTGTCCTTGAAAAATCAGTCGCTAAGTACATTCTCAAACTGTTACAGTTCATTTCACCCAGGCATGCTGGTAGGAAGCGGGTTCTAGGATTTTGCACAGTAATTGCAAAGGCATGACAATATAGTTCCAAGTCAGAATTTTAATGAATTTGAAAATGGTGCTGCTTCGATTATTCAGTGATTGTAGCAGGAGTGACAGATTGTATATGTCGTTCTAATTAAGCAGGCTGGTTTGCCATTGACGGTGTCATGCTTCTTGAGTGCTGTTAGAGATGTCATCATCCGGTCAAGTCCATTAGACACCTGACTTGTGCACTTTAGATGGTGAATTGGTTTTGAAGAGACTATAAATGACACGTATGTGTCTTGAGAGCTATCCTTACGGTCAAATGATATTAATGGTGGGGACCCATCTGTTTCTGGAAAAGTGCCATCCATAGTATGTTAACAGTGGGGTCATGAAATTGTAATGCTTTTGATTCTTACGACATGATAGTTAGTTTCTATCTTGTTGGAACCTCAGTGCCTGAGATTCTGGTAGTACAGTATCACTTGCCAGCTTCCCACCCTCGCCTGGAATTTCTTTTCGGGCCTGCTGGCATTATAGAGATACTTTTACAGCAGAGTCATGAATGGCTCTGAACATTGTGCTATGTTTGGGAAAATATCCAGTTCTCATTTCATGGTAAACAGAAGGTCATTGATGTTATTTAGCTGGGATAGAAGAACAGAAATAACAATAAATAATATCTTTTTTTTGTCGGTATTACTCCAGGCAATAGAAAGCTTAGCAACTCCCCTCACCTAACCGCCAACAATGTTTATCTATACGTAGCACTTCTCAATGTAGCTCCGGTATTGTTTGCTCTTGCCATGCTCCATCATATGGAGGCGTCATGTCCAAGGTAGGCATTATCATCTCATCCCTGCAATAACATCCTTTTGTTCATCTTTGAATTAAGGCTGTTATGAAGTCGTGAGCTGAGTGCCCTTGAGAAACAAAACCAACTGCCATTGAATATGTTATCTCTCAGGAGGTACTGCTGGATCACACATTACCGTCCACACTTTACTGATGGATGTGAGTCGATTTATGACGCAGTAATTACTCAGCTTGTGGTTTTCCTGATTCTTAAGAACGGTAAATACCCGAGCATTGTAAAATTCATTGGTACACACCAGCATTTTAACTGTATTTCAAAATCGTGGCGAAGGACATTGCAAATTCTGGGGGCGAAGTATTCATGATTGTAGTTAGGATATGTCTGGCTTTTAACCTTTAAGGTATCCATTATTTTCAGCTATTTATTTGCATTACATTGAGAATCACATTTGCTGAAGATTAGCATTCACAATGCAGAGAACATCCGCAGGATGTGCTGACACACCATTAACTTGATACACTGTTTGAAGAATATTGAATATGCCAAAAGTCTTTATTGTTGCATTGTACTTCTGAGTTATTGAAGGTGAAGACATTGATGGAACCTGTTGAACATCGTCTGGTTGACCATCATCATTCAATATACTTGCAACGAGTTGACACTTCAGTTATTGTGATGCCTGATACTAATTTTAACATATCTAGTATTGATACCCTTGCCTTGATACTATTCGCAAACTATAACATTTGCACAGCTACTAGTTTCCTGATTTTGGATCGGGGACGCGGTGGGGGGTGCGGGGGTGGTTGCTGGTGGGGCCAGTTCTCCTGCTAATGAATTTCTCACAGAGAAACATCAACATTGCATTTCGGGTTGTCAGTTGAGTAAATAGTTCAGTAAACCAGTACAGTATGTCCACAATTTTCTCCCGAATTTCAAAGCATGGAGTGAGGCAAGAGACTTCTTTGCTCATGGAAGACAGGTACATTATTGCACTTTGCAGGTTTTGAAAGAAGTACTTGACCTTTCAATTGGTGCAACAATGATCTAAACAGATAGTAATAGAAAGACACACCTGATTCCTTTAAAGTTTCTTGGCATTTCTCCAGGTCTGTAACATTGTGAAGTTGTATTAATGAGTTATATTTTATCAAAACTAAACGAACTGCCATATTTCGCAGTACTTAAAGCACCAAAAGTATTAGAATAGACATACATATCATTCAAACTGCTCCCAGGCCGAGTTTCTATCCCACACTATCCTTTACATCCCATCTTGCTCTATTAATCCTGTGGTTATGTCTTAAATCCAGCCCGGTCCCTGACATATTTTTCTTCAGTTTTCCTTATGAGTCACCGTGCGCTATGCTTCATTTGCAATGTTTTTCCATGCCCTTGCAAAAAATTATACCCTGTATTCTCCATTGTATACAGTTCTTCACTATGTGTTTTAATTACTATTTGTCTTCGTCCATAATACCAAAATGTTGCACTTTTTAATGCATTTATCGCTCTGAAACTTCTTGTTTCCGTAAACAGGAGAAAATCTGACCAACCTTTTCAAATGGTTAGGAATAATCAATCTATGTGTCATCCCAAGCCATATTCTTCGCTTTCAAACTGCTCTTTGAAAGTTAATGTTCAGAACCACGGAGGTAGTGCCGATTTTCCCAGGTAATAAGCTTTTAACGAAATACATTATTGCGTGTGATAACACGATGTGAAGCTAAATGAACTCAGCAGGCCAAGCGGCATCAGAGGAGCAGGAAAGTTTGACATTTCGGGTCGAGACCCTTCTTGGCGAAGGGTCTGGACCCAAAACTTCAGCTTTCCTGGTCCTCTGATGCTGCTTGGCCTGCTGTGTTCATCCAGCTTCACACGGTGTTATCTCAAATAATGAGTCAGATGTTCAAATTTCCAGATAGTCTTTCCTGAAATGTTAGCTATAATTATTTGCTTGTTTGGTCCACGTAGATAGCATGATGTAGCTGACTCCCAGGTAACTGTTGAGAAATGTGAAACTTTGCATCACCTGCATTTGGGCCTTTTTTTATATATAACTGTTCTATCAGGGAATTACAAGTGATTTTACTGTAGTCAGTTGTTGAATATTTGAGTCCCTTAAAAATGACTTTTTGAGTATTTACAGTGTAGTTTGAGAAATCACTCAGCAGCCATTGCAGCTGAAATTGGTTTTGTACAATGTTATTGCATTGAAACAAAGTGAAGACTACTATGAAACACAGTTTGTAATGCACATTGAACTGGTGTCAATAACTTCTCTGGCACCAAATACAGTCTACTGTCAGTAGGTTGGTTTTGAAAGCAAGAGGGTTCGACAAAACAAAAGGTCACCCTCACATGAATGCAGGAAGGGTCGCAATGATCATCCAAAACCATGAGTGGCAGTCATAAGGCCATTGACCAAAATAGTTAAGGCATTTTTATTTAAATTTCTGGCACAGAGAAAATGACCTGCTTCTTTAAATGTGATGAACAAGTCAGTGCTCATGGGCAGAGTGGAGCTCTTATTATGAAGCTCTTATCAAGAAAATTGGTAGTCCATTTTTTTGCATTAAGTGGTCTGCAAAGAGCTGTATTCATCCAGCAGTCCTGACAGGGAAGATGGAAGTCAGATCAGAAGAAAGAGAGGAGTCAGACCACTTTCCTGAGATTGAACAGTTGTCATTCTATCTGAGTCTCCTACCGTCACCAGACACCATCACCCAGCTGCTCACTATTACCTCACTGATCTTTCACACACACCTTCCCACAGTCCTTATCAAATTGTTTGTGGGACATTTAAACAATTTATCTCCTCTAATATGATAGCAAAAGCCAGGTAATACAGGCACTGTTCTGCACAGTGATGAGTGCATTTCTCGCTAATTTTCACTGATGGATGCAGCTGCACAGGGAAGTATTGGCATTCTGGTGGCAAAACTACCATCACGTATGTAGCTATTCATAAATTACAAAAGCAAAAAGTCTTCATTATCATAAGCTCTAACTTAATGTGTTTTAAACTGGAATGTAAGATGTCAATGTTCTAAAATGCTGCAACACTTTATCATGACATTTTCATACAACTTGCATGAAACAACCTTTTGGACACAACTTGCCCACATGAGAGTGTATGCACGTCCCTTGTCTCCTCCATTTTCATTTTCTATTATTTCAATGGGATTATTTACATAGATAAACACAAAATACAATCACAAAAGCAGGACGCATCAATGACCAATAATAACATGAAGCTTGTGGTTCATTCACACAAAGTTAAATTTGAAGCAAATACCTGTCTCCTTTTCTTTTATCTTTATATCTATGAACCCGGAAAAAGATGAGCTTTTGTTTAAACGGTAAAGAGTATTACTAAAAGAACGAAATCTGCATGTAATCTTACGTTGTAAATAATCTGCCTGTAGGGAGTGACTGTTTATTATTTTAGTGTATGAATTGCACAGAAAGTTAGAGAGTAGGATAGATGCAAAAAGTCGGTGTTTACTAACATGATAAACTCATGTTTCCTGAATAATTTATGGTGATTTGCGACCGTTCTGCTTGGACGGGAGAAGGTTGATAAGAGATTGCATCGAAGTTTCAAAGTAATGAGTGTCCAGAGTGATTAGTGACAAATTGTTCCGTTTACAGCAAGTTCCAGAACTAAAATAACACGATTTTTTTTTAGTTTTGGACGCAAATATAAGGGATAGGAGTTCTCATGTGCATAATATCAGTTGAGGGTCATAAGACTAACTGAAAATAACCTGAAAAATGAAAGTAAAAATACAATGAATGGCCAGTGGGGAATAGCTGAGAGTTCTAAAAGTCGAAATGCTATTGCAGAGAACTGATAATATACTGCAAGGCTGACATTCCTGCTTGCGTTTGCAACTATTAAACAACTATATAGTTCTGTTTCGCAATGTGAGTCAATGTGAGCGGCATATCAAAGCACAAAGGGCCGAATGGAAGCTTGAATGTTGAGGGTTGCTGATACAAACTCGCGCGTTTTGCAGATAGCAATTAAATACTTTCTTCAGAAAAGAAAATCAGAACTGTTTGAACGTGATGAAACTTTCAGAAGTTTATTTAGTTTCACAAATCACCAGGCAAAACTTGCTGATGTTTTTACGCAAGTCCAGAATAGTCCTACTGTCACTTTAGTTTCCGAATAGAAGTTAAAGGTCTACCCGGTATATCTTGCGCTCAGACAATTTTCATCATTCAATACTGAATATCACTTTGAATTTTCCACATGGTCTCTGAATCTGCCGAGCTAAAGTCTGAGCTGGAATTTTTTTTTCGTACAAAGTCAGCACACGGATGTGAAGTAATTTTCCCACCTAGATCCTTTACTTTTTCTTCGCAGTCGCTTAATTCTGCAACACGAAAACATGACTCAATATCAACACATTATTCAATTATGTAGACTTCTAGATTCTGTTCATTTAATCTTGGCAATATGTTTTCATGATTCTTGCAGGTCAAGCAGCAAAGGACAGAGAATTTTAGAACAGTAGTGTTAGAAGAATTTGCCATGGCAGGAAACTAAATCCCAGAATAAGAAAAAGAAGGAACCTTTAAAAAATAGCACGGGAAACACCATCAGGACCAAAGCAACAAAACACATTGTCAGTGAAGAAGAAGAAAAGGCGAAAGTCTACTGGTTAACAGTGAGATAGATAGGAAGAAGAAATTGTGCTTGCACGTAATTTGCTAAGCATTCACATTTAACTTTCAGTTATTGACATTAATGACATTCTTACTAAATCTCGCGCAATTATTAACTAATTAGCTAAATCCAACTTCGTGATTTCTCCAGAAGTGGCGAACAGTAATGATAGAAACTACAAATAACGTTCAAGGATATGATATAAAACAATAAAAGCATCAAACTATGTTACAATTGCTAATAGACTAAACAGAAGATATATGAGAAAAAGAGGGGCAATATTGTAGTCTTTACATGGTTTATGAATGACCGAAAAAGTTGAACAAAATTTAAATAGACCCACTGTTCACTCAATTCTTTACTTGATGTTTGTAAAGTTCGTTGGTCAATGAATGAAAGAGACATTAAAGGGAACTTAAGTTTCATGGAGCAACACCCTATCTAAAGAAGATCTTCAGCGTAAAGCAACCAGTTAAATGACATTCAACTTAATGATTGCAAAGGAAAGATGGAAGGAAAAATAACAGAAAGGCATATAAACATCTCAAAAAGCAATGAGCAACCAGTGTTGGTGACGTGGGCTTTGTTGGAAATTGCATTCCACTGGTATCCACAGTTTCATTTTCTGCATGTTTAGTACATAATTTTGTTACTGATGTAAATGCGAGAGGTAAGATGGAGGCACATGCAAATAGCAGAAGAGTAGCTGTTTAGTTGATTGTTAAGAGGTGACTGTTGACTACAATACAACATGAGTGATTTGATTGATTATACCTGAGTGGTAAAAGAAATTCTGTCTGAATGTGTCCAAAATTATGCATCTAGCTAAGGCAAACGAAGCTTAGAAGTTAACAATAAACAGGATGGTGTCAAAGGGAGAAATGATGGGAGAGAAAGTGTACTGCATGTTTACACGCCCAAGAAGGTGGCACAGCATCTGTGAAATTTCACAAAGAAGGTATTTGTAATGATTTTCTTCATTCAATAAGCTATTGAACTCACATCAAGGACTTAACGTTAAAACCGTCTCAAAAGCTGGATACGTCACAGCTGAAATACTGAGTACAGCTATGCTCATCATATTACAAGAAGGATGGAATAATTCTACGAGAGATTATATAGTAATTACAAGCATATTGTCAATACTTGAAACTTACAGATATGACATTTATTTGCCAGGTTCTGGTGGTTTCATAAAACAAATTAATCTAATGCTTTAATTCAATTGTGCAAAATAATGAAGCATTTAGTTGGGCTGGGCAGGGAAGAACAGTTTCCCTTAGCAGACAGTTCAGTTAATAGATAGAACAAAATAAATGTTAATTATTTGACCTATTTGAGGGAGTCAGAGGAAATAATCTTCCCCAGATGATTGTGAGAATCTGGAGTTTACTGCTTACTGTGTACTTTTGCATTAGAACCTTGAAATTCCATTTAAAAAGAAACTGGATATGGCTGTGAGATTCTATATCTTGCAAGAATACAAACCAGGTACTTCAACTGCGGATTAGAATAGACAGCTACTTTCTTCAGATTTCACTAGTACAATGACATTTTCTATGGCCCTGTCATTATACTTCTCAGACAGAGGGATAGTGCAAGAAAACTGGAAAACTAAAATTACTACACCCTATCTAAAGAAGATCTTCAGCGTAAAGCAATCAGTTAAATGGCATTCAACTTAATCATTGCAAAGGAAAGATGGAAGGAAAAATAACAGAAAGGCATATAAACATACGTTATACAAATATAACTTAATCAAGGAACAGAAATCAGAATTTGTGTAAAATGATTGTTGTTTTCTACAAAGTGACACAGAATGTTATTGAGATCACTGTGGATAACATGTTACATGAGAACAGGTAGAGAAAAAGAATAACGGTAGATGAGAGATTTGGCAACCAGGCGTTACTCAGCATCAGTACATGTGAAAGTTAAGAATACGTTTGTGCAAATGATAATGGAATAGTTGTGAATAGGTGTGAATAGGATCACTGGGGGAAAAAGAAGTATAACCAATGGTTGGTTTGTGTAGCGCATAACTTTGCTAAGGAGGAATTTAGATGTAAGTGTGCAAATCCAGGCCAAATGATTTTGAATGTGGCACCAACGCAGGATGCGAAAGTAACAATGCGGTAACAGATAAAATGCACCAGGAGAGCTTTGTTATATCACCAAGTTGAAATTATTGCCTGCATTAGTGTGGGTTGTCCAGGGTAAAAGTTCTTTTCAGATGGTTGGAAGATATATCTGTGTCAGTTAGTATTTTTAAGAATCAAAACATTACACTGCTAGTAAGTGAAAAATTCCTGATTGTAAAAGAGCTGCAATTAGTCATATCTTGTTTTAATGCAGCATTTGTTTCCATTTCATGGGGAGGGGGTTATTTTATAAGCTGCATTCTTAGAAAAAAACCAGTGAGCCTTAAGACATTAGGCAAGGCTATTTTAAATTCACCAGATTCAAATAACAATAACAAAGCGGGAGACGATGGCCGAACTGTTTTATTGCTGGGCGGTGAATTCAGAAATGAAACCAAAGTTCTGGGGACCCGTGTTGAAATTCCGCCATGGCAGATGTCTGAGAATCTAATGATGACCATGGATTAATTGTCAATTTTCAGGAAAAAAAAATCTGGTACATTAAATCCCTTTAGAGAATGAAACTGCCCACCTTATCTGGTCTGGTCTGCATGCGACTCCAGACACATAGCAATGTGTTTGTCCTCTGAGCAATTAGGGATGAGCAATAAATGCTGATCTATCCAGCAATGCCCACGTCCCATGAACAAATGTTTGAAAAGGGTAGATTATGTCAAGAGATTCATAATTTCTTTTTTTGGCAAAAAGAATGGATTAAAAGTGGATAATTGCATGGAGAACAAATTGTTTGGAATACACTTCCAGATGGCATGGTACGGATTATAAATTCTCAGATGTTGAAGATTTTATTTGAAATAACGAAGAGTCAGTTATGACCTAAGCATTAATAGGAGGACCTAACTGTTACATTTCATGTAAGTTTCATGTAAAATAAAACATCACTACCTTAATGAGAGATAGCAAGAACTGCAGATTCTGGAGTCAGACGTAAGACAGCGTGGAGCTGGAGGAGCACAGCAGGCCAGAGAGCATCAGAGAGCCAGAAAAGTAAAGGGAGGATAGCAACTTCTTCAAGGTGGGCATTTCTGAAAAATGGTCCCTATCCAAAATGTCAAGTTTTCTGCTCCTCTGATGCTGCCTAGATCTTTCCAGATCTACACTGTGCTGTCACTATCTTAATGCACCTGACTTGGATTACTGACAGATTTAAAGGATACATTTTGTTGAACATGCATTGCTTGCCCTGATTTTTGAGAAATTCATTAACAATATATTCATTAATGTTCATGGCAATCCTATTTTCATTGGTCAGGGTCAAAGCCTGCACTCTTAAATATCTATGCACTGTCTGCATGAGTAGTGATTAAGAGGCATTTCAGCTCATCAAATCTTCACTGAATTTCAAAGGAGCATCCACCCTAACACAGTATTTACAATGAGTAATCCACATACCCTGAAAATCTCTGGCAAATCTGCCTAACCTGCACACCTTTGGACTGTCATAAGAAACCAGACCACCTGACAAAGACCCACACAGTTACAGGGAGAACATGTAAACTCCAGTTCCTTTGTTCTTTATTTATTCATGGGATAAGGACATCTTTGGCTAGACAGCATTTCTTGCCCATCCCAAATTGCCCAGAGGACAGTTCAGAGTCAACCACATAGCTGTGGTTCTGGAGTTGCATTTAGGCCAGACCAGGTAAGGGTGGCAGTTTCCTTCCCTCAAGGACAGTCGCCCAAGGCTGGGATCAAACTGAGGTCCTTTGCACATGTGACATGGCAGTGCTGCCCACTGAGCCACCATGCCATGCCAGTCAAGTGCAACCGGCACTGATCTTTTTTCCTCCCTGCGAGCATGGCACGTATATTAAATCAAAGTAGCTTCAAATTCCAATTGCAGCTCAATTAATCCATCGTTCACTGTGTATATTGTTTGCACAGGAAAGATCCCACAATCACCAGCTTCACAGCTGAGAAATGTTGTCTGCCATAAATTCATCAAGAACAGTAAAGCATCTCTAAAAGCAATGAGCAACCAGTGAACCTAACTGAGCCATGTCTGCTTCTGCACTGCTGCAAAGTGAGCACTTCTTTTTCACTCGCAGATGGCACTACCAACAGAACATATGAGCTGTCACATGCATTATTCAAACATTGCAATGTTGGATAGATCAGTCGACTGTCCAAAAAAAAAGTGAAACGGTGAAACATTGCAAAACTTACAATAGGCACAACACTTGCATTCAGGAAGTAATCTTTAAATGTGGACTATTTTGGCAAAGTGATGAACAATTTTGAGTCACTAAAAAGTTGCAATGAGAACCAATTCGAAACTAATACTGGGGCAACACTTTAAAACTGCACAGCAAATAACAAGCAGAACACGTTGAGTCTTTTTTTTTCTGCATTGTATTTTACCTTAATTTATGAGTAGAAACTATTCATCAGACGTGCACTTACCCTTTTTGGTATTCTCTACAATCAGATGTAAAGATAATAAAAATTAATATGGTGCAATTGGAAGTTGAGAAGAGACAAACCTTTTTCCCATATGTCCAGCAAAGCACGCATATTAATGTTAACTTAAAACGCATTCAGAATGTGGCACACTTTGAGAAAGAATAGAAGCAATGCCTCTTAAATTGAACGTTTAGCATTAATGCTATTGCATGGTATTTGACGTCGTCTATTATCCAGGCATAAAGTGACATGTAAGTTTAATATTACTCATTGCGTCAGCAACGTTAGCATCATGTATTTCAACATTCCAACAACATCTCGAACCGGTCATGTATAGTAATCCTACAATGATCTGGAGATGCATAACATTAATACTACTTTGTAGAAACACTGCTCATACTGCAATGAAACAAGATGGCTCTCCCTATAAAATGTGTCCAGTGGGGGAAAAAAAATCCGATTTTAACTGTTTTTCATGGACAAGCATGAAATGACTATGAGGTCAAAAAACTGTACAGTCGGCAAATTGTGAATTGGAATGTAGAACAGAACATGAAGTTCCAACAAAATTTTCCGAAACCCAGGGGGTTGCTCAGATATTTCTGTTATCTTTAGTCATCCATTCATGAAGTGCGTGCATTGCTGAGTAAGCAATCCTTTGTTGCTGGCTTCTAATAGTTTTGAGAAAATACGGGCTGCCTCCTTGAATATTTGCAGCCAAGGAACCAACTTCATGGAACTTGTTTAGATAGGCATTTAATGAAGCCATCAATTACATGCTAAGCGAAAAGACTCACTTGCAGCGATGGAGTTGGATAATTGAAACATAGAATAATTACAGAAATAAGAAACATAGTTCTGCCTATTGACCCTGGCAATATTTTTGGATACTATCGCTCAACCAGAAAAAGAGTACACTTTTGATTTGCTTACTCATCCATCTAATTTGATAACATTTAATTTTGACTCCTCCGTTGGTGGGAACAAGTTTGCACAAACTATGATAAGAATCCTCATTATTTTGTTGAACTCCCGCAAATCTCGACCCAAACATCCTCGCTCCAAGAAGAAAATGCTCCTCAAGTTTACTCAATTAACTTATCTCAAGAATTTGGAGCATAAATCTTCGCGAAGTCACTCCCAACATCCGCACATATTTTCTAAAGCAAGTGGATCAATTGTTACAGTATGGATATGTTCTTTATCACTCATTGTGTATAAAATTTTGCCATCAATTATTATCTTTATGTACACCATTCAATATCTCACGTTTCTCCATCTCAAACTAAACTGTAACGCATAATCCAACAATTTTGACATATGTGGCTGAGATCTTTTTTATCAACATTCCCTTTTGCAATGGTTTACCCACAGGTTTTTTTTAAAACAATAAGCAAAGTCTTTTCAGTAATGTTGAATAAGACAAAATGATGATGCTAATTCATTGAGGTAACCAGATCAATCTTCATTATCTGAGATGATTTCATCCTTCACTTTTGAATCAACCTCGGGATTATATAATAATTTTGTTTTCTTATATATTCAGTATATCGAGGGAACTGAAGATCAAGAGTGTTTGAGGTAGAACAGCAACAATCCTATTGAACTTTGTGCAGGTTCGGTAGAACACGTTGCCGAATTAATGCATGTAATATGTTTAGCGACATGGAAGCAATGCATAATCATTCTGAACAACAATGAAATTTATCCAAAAGTATGAAAATAATGAGGATATATGCACAGTACTGTTTCACTGCGTTAGTAATAAGTACAATGTTCTGATGAACCTGCTTCAAGTCCATGAGACAAATTGTGGCCTTTGATTTTAACAAAGTGTGAATTAGAAGCTTAATGATTAGTATGAAACCACTGACTGTTTAAAAAAACTCATCAATCTGTGTTAATAAAATGTGAGGCTGGATGAACACAGCAGGCCAAGCAGCATCTCAGGAGCACAAAAGCTGATGTTTCAGGCCTAGACCCTTCATCAGAGAGGGGGATGGGGTGAGGGTTCCGGAATAAATAGGGAGAGAAGGGGAGGTGGACCGAAGATGGAGAGAAAAGAAGATAGTTGGAGAGGAGAGTATAGGTGGGGAGGTAGGGAGGGGGTAGGTCAGTCCAGGGAAGTCGGACAGGTCAAGGAGGTGGGGTGAGGTTAGTAGGTAGGAGATGGAGGTGCGGCTTGGGGTGGGAGGAAGGGATGGGTGAGAGGAAGAACAGGTTAGGGAGGCAGAGACAGGTTGGACTGGTTTTGGGATGCAGTGGGTGGAGGGGAAGGGCTGGGCTGGTTGTCTGGTGCAGTGGGGGGAGGGGACGAACCAGGTTCAAAATCTCCCCTTCCCCCACTGCATCCCAAAACCAGCCCAGTTCGTCCCCTCCCCCCACTGCACCACACAACCAGCCTAGCCCTTCCCCTCCACCCACTGCATCCCAAAACCAGTCCAACCTGTCTCTGCCTCCCTAACCTGTTCTTCCTCTCACCCATCCCTTCCTCCCACCCCAAGCCGCACCTCCATCTCCTACCTACTAACCTCACCCCACCTCCTTGACCTGTCCGACTTCCCTGGACTGACCTACCCCCTCCCTACCTCCCCACCTATACTCTCCTCTCCACCTATCTTCTTTTCTCCATCTTCGGTCCGCCTCCCCCTCTCTCCCTATTTATTCCATAACCCTCACCCCATCCCCCTCTCTGATGAAGCGTCTCGGCCCGAAACGTCAGCTTTTGTGCTCCTGAGATGCTGCTGGGCCTGCCGTGTTCATCCAGCCTCACATTTTATTATCTTGTATTCTCCAGCGTCTGCAGTTCCCATTATCACTCATCAATCTGTGTACTCTGCCCACTGAAACTTTTCCACTCTTCATCACTGGTGGATGGAATGAATATTTCTGTTAGTTGATTGGACGCTAATGCAGACACATGATTTGTTCTGGATGAGGCAAGCTTGTTCCTATGATGAGTTACTGAGTTCGTCATTTCCATTCTCAACTATGAACCATAATGGTCTGCAAGTGATTTGTGCATATAGTGCACATGATCAGATCTGAGTGCAGATATTTTCATTCTAAAATGGTTTGGGAAATTATGTTATAAGCTATTATATTCGATTGTGATAAGATCTGAGTGCAGAAACTGAGTGCACTGTTGGGGAAATAATTTATGAACTGTATTATATTTGAGGGTTTATCAAAATCACCTAGAAAATAAGTAATTTAAGGTAATAGATTGACAGATTTTTATATGTGTGATCCAAAATGTTAAGTTTCTCGTGGAGCTGTACATACTTCACATTACATATAATTTTGTACATATTAACATGTCAGGTATTTGCTTGAAATGTTTGTAGGTGATTGATCTAAATGTTGGCACAACTCCCATTATGTTAAGAAAGGGCTATCTCTAGTCTGACAGCTCTTGTGCCACGTTCATTTCCAGCAACTATTTGTTATAAAGTGACGGCTTGTTTTTTTTTAATGTCTGCATTTAATAACACTATGTAACTTACAAAGGCATTACAAAACTATTAACACAGTTGTGTGCTTCTGACAAACATATCATTTAAATTCACATCACATTTGGAAGTGAGAAGACAGAGTCTGTAGTGAAAATTTTAATTTTAAATATAGACAACTATGTGGTCATTAAAACTGAACTCAATGGGACGACCTGGGATTATACGCTAACACACAGATTAATAGTAAAGATGTGTCAAAGATTTGAGAATATGTTGATGAATATGTAGAAAAAGCAGAAACCTATTTAAAAGCATAAAATAAAGTGAGTTGATGGTTCACGTTACATGGTTAACTAAAGAAATTAAGGAATATATCAACCTTAAAACATAAGCAAAACATTACTCAAAGTTGAGGAATATGTCAGAATATTGGGTGGAATGTAAAGAGTGGCACCAAATGAGTAAAAAATAATGAAGAGAAATAAATCAAAGTAACACAGGTTACTAACCAGCTAAAACTGAAGACTATATTCTTGGATACCTTTACTGCAGAGACAGAGGTTTGTTGGGTAGGTATCCACAATTCTACAGATCATATGTGGATGTGAAACTCAGTGTACTCGCAGATACGTATCAGATATCTAGTTATTTAATAATGGAGCAAGTTCAAATAATATCAAGTTGGTTTTCTTTCATATGAGTTTGTCTATCTAATCCCGTACAAATCAATAGGTTTTCTTCTATCAAATATTATTTGTTTTTTATGATAATGGGCTCATATTCACTACTGAGCACACCTTTTCAATTATACTTAAATCTGTTTTTTTAGGTGTTTAAATGACAATTGAGGCAGAATCTTGAATCACAAGGCTTCTGAGGAAGCAACCTTAGGATTATTTCCTGCGTTATGTGCTGGTGAGACCAGAAATAGGAAGATGCTACTGTTGGGTGCATGGCCAAAAAGCAGCTGTAGGACTGAAGTGGTCAGATATCCAAATCACTTGGCTCTTCTTTAGGGCAAGGTGGACCTACACAAGAAGGACATGTTATCCTTATACTGAGAGGTATGGGGATTAACAACATCCTTGAAGGAAGGTTTGATAGTGCCGCTAAGCAGGAATTAAACTTGTGTTGCAGAAGGGTGGGAACCACAGCAGTAGATCAGCACATGGAGTGATTGAGAAACAAGTTGGAAGTTCTGACAAGGGCACACTTGTTCAAATCTACCCTTAGCTATCATCATTCATCTATTGCCGCATGTATGTGTTCCATTGCAACTACCACTGAATTCAAACATAAAGCTCAATGTTGACATAATAATGTTCTTAAAGCAGAAAAGGCTGATATGTTCTAGAACCCATACTCAATGTCAATCACAGTTGACTGTAATCAAAGAGAAGCCACAAAATAACCATGTCAACCATCATGTACGTCACAAATTAGTCTGAATTAACATGCGTATAACTTGACCATTCTCCCAAAGTGATTTCCACTTTTACCAAGTGGATTTAAACTTTCATTTAAATGCAAACTGTTGCTTATACAGAACACTGTAATTGCTTTTAAAAACATTGTGCCAATAAAAGGCTTGTGCTGTTCAGTAAAAAGAACTCATCGATTAATTGTGCAGGTGATCCAAAATGGCACCGACACCAGGCAACTCTTTTTGAGCTCTCTGCAGCAGATCTTATACCCACATTTCTGACAACTGTTGCACACTTTTAAACCTCAATTTTAAGTATGTAAAAAGACCACAAATAATTTTGTCTTCAATCTACTTGCAGATCTAACGATCTTGAAAACATTCACTTTTGAGTATTACTGATGGTGGATTAGCAGGCCCAGAGAATAACTAACAGCTTCCTGCAGGCCCCATGAGGAAACCCAGAACTGAGGCCTGAGTTCTAACTTCACAGCAACCAAACCCTGAGGTGAGCCAACCCGGTCTGGAATGAAACTGGCCCCTAAAGCGACTTGACTCTCAGGACACCCCGCGGGACCAGGACCGAACTTCAAGACAGCATCTAGGCTACCCCAAAAGGGCCCGACCAGCCCAGGTCCGAACTCCAGTATTTACAGTTACTCAGTCCTGAGGAGGCTGGACCAGCACAGGCCTGATCTCTCACCCAGCGCCTACTTGACACCAGGAAGGTCCAGTCATATTTGATCTGACTCATTCACCTTCTATTGCAGCCAGCTCACATCAATGACCCCCAAGACTGACCAAAAAGCAAGAATCCCACCCAACCGACCAGATCCCAAGGAGGCCTGACCAGTTTAGGACCAACTCTGGCCTCACAGCGACTCACACATCAGGGAATCTTCGTCTGACCAAACCCAAAACACTTAACTTCTCGAGCAGCAGACTTGCACACCTGAGCCCGTCCAGAAGCACAAAACCTAACAGAACATGAGGAAGACCCACTTGCCTGCAGGTGAGAGTGAAATTATATGGTTTCAAGACCACCTCTCCAGAATACTCCTTGCAAATGTTCACGTTATTGAAAACAAAATGGATGAACTCGTATCTGGACTTAGCTTTCAGAGGGAACTCGGAGTCTGATGTGTGCTCTATTTTACAGTGAAATGGCTCACTCTTACTATACCTAACTCTGACTTGCAAGCTGAGGGATTCTCTATACATTGCTTAGACCGCATAGCATCCTTGGGTAAGGATGGGAGGCGTCTGCCTCCTAATCAACACCATGGATGGCATGATGGCTCAGTGGTTACCACCACTGCTTCACATGCCAGGGACCCCACTTCAATTCCAGACTCGAGTGACTACCTGTATGGAGTTTGCACATTCTCCCAGTATCTGTGGGTTTCCTCTGGGTGCTTCGGATCCCACCTACGTACCAGAGATTGCGGGTTAGGCAGAGTGGCCATGCTAAACTGCACATAGTGTCCATCAATGTTCAGGATGGGTGAATAACTATGGGAAATATAGGGTTACAGGGATAGGGTAGGGGTATGGGCCTGGGAGGGGTGCTGTTCAGAGTATTGACGATCCGAATAGCCTGCTTCCACATGATAGAGATTCTATAACAAAACTTCCTGGTGCTCAGACATGGTGACCCTGAAAAGCTGCTGCTATACAAGCTTAAAAAATAACTGACAGGGAAGTGCCCGACAAATTACTTGCCATGCGAGTTCATCTCCACCGCCTGAACAGCACTCTACATACCACCCCAGGCAGGTATTAGAATGCTTTGGATGAAATTTACATGGCTTCAAATGCTCTGGAAATGAAATTCCCTGAATCCTTATTCATTGTGGCTGGCGATTTCAAACAGGCCAACCTCAAGAGGGTGCTACCATAATAATACCAACATACCTCCTGCCCCAAGAGATGAACGAACACTGTTGACCACTGCTATACTAACATAAAAATGCTCCTCTATACCTCGTCCAGACTTTGGAAAATCAGATAACAACGTGGTCTTCCTTCTCCCAACTTACAACCAACGTTGAAACAAGAGGGCCCCATCACAGAAAGTCATGCACTACTCATCTGAGACAGCTGTAGAGCTTCTACAAGATTGCTTTGAATTGGTGGACTGGACAATATTCAGAAATTCAATGAACAATCCAGAAGAGTACATGCCACTGTCACAGACTTCATTAGCAAGTTAATGAAGGACTCTGTGGCAAAGATGTCAATCCAAATGTTCTCCACCTGGAGATCTTGGATAAACCAGGAAACCGACTGCCCATTGAAGACCAGGTGTGCAAAATTCAAGCTGGACGACACAGACCTTTAAAAGAGATCCATATATGGCCTCTATAAGACAACTAGAGATGTAAAGAGGCAGTACTAGACCATGTTAGAAGCTCAAACTAACCACACAGACACCCACATTTATGACACGGACTGCATGACATTATAGGAGAGGTACAATTGGCCTTTTCAATAGGAAACTCGAGGAAGCTACTGGCCCAGACAGACGCCATATCCATGCACTCAGATCCTGAGTGCAGCAGCTGGCGTAAGTATTCACTGACATTGTTAACCTCTCCTTGCTACAACCTGAAGCCCCCACCTGCTTCAAGAAGACTATCATCTTGCCACTATCAAAGGAAATACATGCAATGACTATCACACGATGGCTCTGATTTCAATGATCATGATGTGCTTTGAGAAGTTAATCATGGCTCACATCAATTCTACCTCACAAATTGCCTCAATCCCTTGAAATTTGCTGACTGGTGAAGTAGGTCCATAGTAGACTCAGATCCCTAGCCCTACACTCATCCCTAGAACATCTGAACAATAAGAATACCAATGTCAGGATCCTGCTTATCAACTACAGTTCTGCTTTCAATACTATGATCCCAACCAAACCAATCTCAAAACTCCAAGACCAAGGTCTGAGCTCCATCCTGTGCAAGTGGACCCTTAGCTTCCTGACCCACAGATCGCAATGAGTGAAGATAGACAACAGCACCTCCTCCACAATAATCTGCAACATTGGCACTCGGCAAGCATGCATTCTCAGATCCCTACTTTAATCGTCGTACACTCATGCCTATATGGCCAAATTTTGAACAAACACCATCTACAGGTTTTCTGATGACACTATAACTGTAGGCAAGATGTCAAAAAAGTGCTGTATAAGAATACAGAAAGGAAGTAGAGGGCTTGGTACGGTGGTGCAATGATAACAATCTCTCTCTCTTAATGTCAGAATGGGAAATTAAGAAATTGATCATTGATTTCAGGAAGAAAGGAGGAAGATATGCTGCATATACATAATGGATCTGAGATGGAGAAGGTGGACAGTGACAAGTTTCTAGGAGTGATGATAATCAACAATCAGTCTTGGACCTAGCAAGTACATGTGTTAGTCAAGAAGGCACAACAATGTCTCTTGTTCCTCAGGAGGATTAGGAAACTCCACATGTCCATAAGGACCCTCACCAACTCTTCATGGAGTATCATAGAAAACATTCCACATGAGCGTAAAATGGCTTTGTAGGACAACTGCTCTGCTCAAGACCGGAAGAAAGTAGAGATAGTTGCGTACACACCTCAGACCATCACAACATCCAACCTCCCATCCATGAACTTTATCTACACAACTCCTTGATGCTGAAAGACTGCCAAAATCATCAAAACCCCAGTCACGCCAATGATATTCTCCTCGAACTTCTTCCATCAGGCTGAACATACAGAAACTTCAACACAAGAACCAAAATATTCAAGAACAGCTTTGGCGCTGTTGTTATTAGACTGCTGAATGGACCTCTCCAATTTCAAATCTAATGTTGATCTTGCTGCTTTGTACATCCTAAGCCATTGTACACCCGTTTGCCTTGCTCTATCTAAACACCCAATGATCTGTATCATTGTTTCCTTGTTTCCTATCATCCGCCTACACTGCTCGCAAAACAAAATGTTTCACTATACTCAACAATCCGTGAAATCAAGTCAAATCAAAGTTGAATATGATACATTCATTTTTTTTTGCCTGCACTATTGAAATTGAACATAAAACTCAAACAAAAATCTAATGTCTACCAGGATATCAAATAGTTATGTAATAGCACTTGCCTTGTAATTTTGTCGAAGTCTGGTCACACAGTTATAAGAAGGATATTATTGAGCTGCAGGTTTTTCAGAAGAAATTTACCAGGATGTGGCAGAGTATGGAAGAATTGAATTCTAAAGAAAGGCTGTGGAGGCTGAGGCTTTTTTTCACTGGAGCTCGAATGACATAGTTAAATTGATTGTTAATGCATCTATTGACAGAGTAATGGAAGGCTATATATAGAAATATCCACCAAGTTCTGTGCCAAGTAGTCTTACATAGAATATTCCAAGCTCCTGGGGCATTCAATGTCTGAATAAATTTCTAATCTGCAGATCTGGATGAACACAGCAGGCCAAGCAGCATCAGAGTAGCAGGAAATCTGATGTTTCGGGTCTAGACACTTCTTCTGTATTCATCCAGCTCTATACCTTGTTGTCTCACATTCTGCAGCATCGGCAGTTCCTACTATCTTTTTATTCATTGAATACATTTTGAAGCTCTGCTCCACACAATTTTATGATCTATAGTTGATACAGTTGTGATTTTTGGTGCCCGTTTTTGAACATATCCTTACAACATTTATTATGCTCTGTCTCAGGCTCAAATTCACAATGACATGAAAGCATTTCATTTGTTCCATTTATTTGATGAGCTAGTTGAGAAATTTGTTAGTAGTCTCTCACAAATTTGCATTAAAATTAATATGCATTTTATTCATTGTACATTTCACTCGACACTGGTCTTGCACAGTTATCCAAAATTTAAGTTGGATTTGAGCTGATTGGTCAGCTTTCGAATGAAATGTATCCAACTTCCTGCAGGATATTGAATCTTGATCAGATCATTCTTACAAATGCATTTTCAAAACACGAAATTGAGCCAACTTCTATCACTTTCAACCTCATACTGATTTATCTGTTTGAATTATGTTGGAAAGGCAAAGAACCTCCACAATGTATTGGGCAAAAAAGTCATAATATTATTATATCTATACTCAATAATCAAAGGGGTCTAGACCTGAAACACCAGCTTTCCTGCTCCTCTGATGCTACTTGGCCTACTGTGTCCATCCAGCTCTACACCTTATTGTTTCAATGAATAAATAAGTTTTTCAAGCAAGCCATAAAATAGTATTTAGTTCTGAAACCAGAATGGATCTCAAGCAGCAGAATTTAACCGGTTATTATAAAATACCAAGATAACAAAGTGTGGAGCTGGATGAACACAGCAGGCCAAGCAGCATGTCAGGAGCACAAAAGCTGTTGTTTCAGGTCTAGACCCTTTTTCGGAGAGGTGTTTATATAATAGGCTACAGAATTGGGTTGATTTTGCTACTGTGTGTCGGGTATGGCTTGCGTTTTGCCAGGAGGATGCTGCTGGCACTGAAAGCAGTTTCCTGCCTGCAATACAATTGGAAAAAGACGTCAATGTATTTCAATACTGATACATTTCCAGGTACTGTCCTTGCCAATAACAGTTAACACAATCCAAGAGCAAGTTCCTTTGATGTTTTGTACTGCACAATGTAAGACAATGCACAGCCAACTGAAATCCAAAATATATTAATGAATGTAAAATGTAATTTCAGAAGTGGATAACACTTGTGTTGCCATCTTGAAGGTTCTAATGGATGTGCTAACAATACTTGAAGGTGAGAGATAATGGAAACTGCAGACGCTGGAGAATCCAAGATAATAAAGTGTGAAGCTGGATGAACACAACAGGCCAAGCAGCATCTCAGGAACACAAAAGATGATGTTTTGGGCCTAGACCCTTTATCAGAGAGCCTCTCTGATGAAGTCTGACCGTGGTTTGATGCATAATCCCAATACAGACATGTCAGAGAATGCAGAGAGCCTCTCTGATGAAGGGTCTAGGCCCGAAACGTCAGCTTTTGTGCTCCTGAGATGCTGCTTGGCCTGCTGTATTCATCCAGCTTCACACTTTAATATTTGAAGGTGTTCAGTTACATTGATAATGTGAGTTATTTATATTTGTTAGAGCCAATAAGAATTGATAGTCTTTGAACCATTCTGTACAAACAAAAGAAATAGGTTCAAGCATTTGAACTTATGTAACCTATGGTTCAGTGATGCTTTTCCACACCTCAAAGGAGTAAAATGTATAATATCAACTTCGTTTTCTTGTTTTAAATGTGTAGAAGTTGGTATTCTTGCTCAATGAAAAAGAAAACAAATATTCCACCTTTTCAGAAATATGCAACACTTCCTATTGTTATGTGAAGTTTTGCTCACCTAATTCTTCCACTTTGCCTTTGAGTTCTGTAAAACAACACAATAATGTCTTTGATTCAGTCATATGCTAATTCTAAGCTCCAGGTCTTTTAGCCTCGATGTTGTTTGAATATAACTGGCCTAATTTTCTCACAAAAATACCAAAGAATCTTCACATATACAGTAAGCTGTTCTTTCACGACCAAATGTGCACCAAACTTCTTAAATGTAAGAGGTTTTTTTTAAAATCAAAAATCTATGTAACACCTCCTTATCTAAAAACAGTCTCCCTACCTAAAACAATTAACAACGAATATGCAAGATGTCTTTAATGCTACGTGCATGCACAAGCATTCAGCCACTGGATTGCTGTTAATGATCAATGTATCTCCAAAATTAGTTACATGTAATCCGTTACTTTGATCTAAGTGTGAAAGTCTGACCGTGGTTTGATGCATAATCCCAATACAGACATGTCAGAGAATGCAGACGTTACTTAATTTTGGGCAATAACAGCACTGGGGAAGTTTCTGTCCACATTAATGTGAAATCGGTACTAAATCACATCGCACTGAGACAAAGATGAATTTCCTTCCGATCGGGGAAACAGTGATGCAGAATTAATTTGGTTGATTCTTGTTGCAACTAAATGTTTTCTTTCGTAATTTACAGTCACCAGAGATTGTGAAATTATGAAAAACAAAGTGATACAGAGATTGTGTATTTTACCTGAATCCGTTTTCTCAAGATCTTTTTCTGTAGGCAACATTAAGCATGATCAGTGCATCTTCCATGTCAACATGCTGAACCAGATATTGTAACCAATCTGTTTTTTCAAACTTGAAGCAGGGCAGAATAGCTTGCACTCAGGTAATGTTTCCACGTTGCGCTGCATCATCGCTGTCTATCTGCAGGCGAGTGGCTAGAAAACATTACTTTGGAGCTGAGACTGGCAAAACTACCTGCCATGGCTTTCAAGTGTTTCTAGTGAAATGCCACATTTTATTTATAATTACTTGTCAATAACAGAAATGGATAATGCTTACATTTTGGAAATGTGCCATCTGACCCAATGGAAGCGTCTTGCTTTCCTGGAACATAAGACTCCCTCTAAAGGTGTTTAGATAATGTTTCCTTCCTTTCTCCTATATAATCCAACTAGCCCTCCTTTCAATGTTTCACAGTATATGCCTAATTCATTTGAGACAGAAATTTCTAAATTATAACCACGCATTTGCTGAAGTACCCTATTTATTTATCGAAGTGTGCATTACTTTGAGAGTCAATTATTTCAATTGGCTGGATGGCAGGCTTACAGTGCCAACAGTTGCCACATGTGTTCAATTCCCACTCTGGATGAGGTTACCATGAATGATTCCAATGCTTAATGTCTCCCATCATCTGAAGGCTAGCAACCTTTAGGTCCAACTTACCACTAGATCGTCTGTCTGTCTCTGTGGTGAAAAGGCAGGCTTGTTGTATTGTAGGGTTATCACAACCTGAGCTTCCACATCATCGAGATGGTCCATTTTTCTGGCCTTCATCGCAAGTTGGTTTGGAACGTTTAAGACAGGTATCAGGTCTTGACACAGCATCGAATTTCTTTTGCAAATATTTGCTTACAAAATCTAGACACCCACTTATATCATACACGCCAGTTTTAATTTGTTAAATGGAGCTATCTTCTTCCTTTTGAGATTGAAAATAAATTAAACAGAATTTAATTCATAGTGAATTGGGAATTTGAGCAAAAATCAGTTTGCACGAATCGAAAGGGAAGTGTGAACATCAGGTTTCAAAGGGAACAAAGCACTTTGCTGCAAGAGAAACAGATTTCTGTCTCATACATTTGTGGACTCTGATCAGCAGGAAAGTTGTTGCAGAATATAAATGCATCAGAAAATGACTAATTCAAAGCTATTGCTTATATTTAAAAGAGAAAAACAATTGTTTCAGATTGGTTCAATATTCCAGGCACCAGCATTGTTCAATGGATGGAAATGAATTCTTTCTTTTGTACTTGTTTGCTTCTGTGCCAAACACATGAACTTCAAAGAAATCTATTTTAATATCAAAATAAAATTTTCAACAGTGTCGAACTGAGATATAAACTGGTCATATGGAAAGTGGAATAGTGTTCTAGCCAAAGTTTGCAAAGAGTTAAGTTATCTATGCATTGAAAATTTCAGTTTTTCAGAAAAAAAATCACGCTGAACATGAAAAACGGGAAAGTGTCTGTCAGATATCATGCATCGAAGTACATGCAGAACAGAACTGTTCAGAAAAAATAAGATTTAAACAGAGCAGTTTAACATTAGAGTAAAAATGAACAACTACTCTTTACATTGACAGAATCAAATTTAATTGTTAACATTAGACCAACTGTAGCATTGACCAACAAAACATTTCACGAACATTTCAAAGCTAAATTATTCAAATCCCCTAAACGCCTTTGTTCCAATACTTCTGCGAGATTATTACTGACTGCATGATTGATGCATTTAATCAGATATTGATAGAAGAATTTATGGTCAATGTGAGCAAATCATAGAATTTGGAATGTTAACTCCTGATTTTCCTTTAAAAAATGGATTTTGCAGGCTGCATCAATATATCCATCATTGTATTCTCTTGAGAAAGTTGTGGTAGGCTGCTTCTCAAACCACCACAAGCACAATGTGCCAGTCGGTAAGGAATGCCATAATTTGGGTATTAACCTAAACATCGACCAAGAAGTACTCACTGCACTTTTGCTCCAGTTCTTCTAATTCTGAGAAAGCAAAATTATATTACAACCATTTAAAGAGTTGAACCAATCGAACATGAAACTGTATTTGTACATGAAGTACAAAATCACCTGCAATAACAAAGAATCAAAGCTATTCTGTATATCACCACCAAATGGGATCATATGGAAAATTGCATTTGTTAATCAGACATGAAAATAACCATTGAAAACAACAAATGCAGGAGACCAAAGTGGATCAGTGAACATTCATGGAGAGAGAAAGCTAATGTTTCGAACCTAGATAACTCTTCATCAGAGCTAGGATGCAGTTTGGAGGGGGCAGCATTTGTGCTATAGTTTGGGGATGGGGGTTGGGGTAGTAGGTGTAGGGAGCTGGTGGAGAAAAGATGTTGATAGTTCAGAATAAGTGACTGGAAGGTGAGAATAGCAGAACAATGGTGAGTTTGCTGCCAGATCTTAAAAGACCGACAGCCCAAAAGGAGTGGGAGGGGAGAAAGGACTTGGAAACAGAATGTAACAAGATAAAAGAAGGGGAAGAATGGGAGTTCATTCACAGTTTGATGGTATTGAACTTAGTATTAAGTCCAGAAATCTGTAAAGTGCAGAGCCTGAAGAGGAGATATTATTCCTCTAGTATGCACTGTGATTCAGTGGAACACTACAGCATGCAGAGGACAGGGAAGTGTGCATGCAAGCAGGATGATGTTTAAAATGACAGGCTCTGGGAAGGTCGGGGGCATACTCGTGCACCGACTGGAGGTGTTCCACAAAGCAGTCACCCAGTTTACGTTTGGTTTCTCCAATGTGGTTTAGGCTTCATTGGGTGCAGTGAATACAATACATAAGACTGAAGGGGGTACAGGTGAAATGCTGGTTCACCTGGAAAGGTTGTCTAAGCCCTGGGATGGTGAGCAAGGAGGAGTTGAAGGGACAGGTTTGCAACTTCAGTGTTTACATGGAACAATGCTGCAGAGAGGAAGGTTTTTGTTGGTCATTGTCGAATGGACTAGGATGGACTGCAGTGGATGATTCCTGTGAAATGTAGATAGCGGGGGTGGGAGAGGGGGTAAGGGAAAATGCCTTTGGAACTGGCATTGTATCGGAGTTTTCCGAAATGGGGGAGAATGATCCTCTGAATGCAGAGGCTGATGGGATGGAAAGTCAGGACAAGGGGAACATGATCGAGCTGTTCTGAGTGACAGAAAGGGGAAAGGGTGGATGCACGGGTGATAGATTGGATGTGGTTGATGGCACTGTTAACCACAGCAGGGTGGAAACTACGGTCATGGAAGAAGCAAGCCATGTCAGCAGTACTGTTTTGGAAGGTTGGGATTATCCAAACAAATGTAAAGTAGTTGGAAGAATTGGAAGGATGGGATGAAGCCCTTGCAAGATGTGAGGTGAAATGACCTATAGTGAAGGTAGTTATGGGAATCAATCGCTTTGTAGTGGATGGCAATTGACAGTTTATTTCCTGAAATGGTGACAGATAGGTCAAGGAAAGGAAAGGAACTGACTGCAATGAGCGTGAGGAAAGCCATAGAGGGTTCGAAATTGGAGGAAAAATTAACACCTTTTTCAAGGTCCTGGTAGGAGACCAAAGCTGCACCAAAGCTGTCATCAATGTACCAATAAAATGAATTGTGGGAGAGGGCCAGTGTAAGACAGGAACAAATATTGTTCCAAAAAGACCATAAAGGTGCAGACATAACTGGGACCCATGTGGATGCACATAGCCACTCCTTTGACTTTTCAGAAATTAGATGAATTAAAGGAGAAATTGTTCAGTGAGAAAACAAGCCCAGTCACACAAAGCGCGTGGTGGTGTATGAAGACTAGTCCAGTCTCTAGTCGAGGAAGAAACCAGGGTGCGGAATGGAGGCATAGATCCAAAAACTGGACTGCTCCAGTCGGCCCATCACATAAGACTGTTCCTGTTCCACTGACCTCATTGCCCCTAACTTGACTCCATCCTCTCTCCACGTGTCTGGACATTGTCCACCTACATCCAAGATTCCTCCGATGCCCTCTACCAAATTGACGATTTCCTGCTTCATGCCCCTAACTACCTTCTGCTCACCATAGATGTCCAACCCCTCTATACCTCCATAGTTGGGCTCAGGGGACTGGAAATTATCAATATGGGTGGAGGGCATCGGAGGAATCATGGATGTAGGTGACAGGGTCTAGGCAACTGGAGAGAGTGTGGGATAATGATTGTCATCTGAGACATGCATTGGTCCCTTCCCACAAATCTTTTTTTGTTATATTGATGGTTGCTTTAGTGCAGCTCCATGCTCCTTTCAGGACCATTAAAAATTTATTCATTTTGCCTCCAGTTTTGAACCCTCTATAACATTCCCATCATCCGTTTCAGATACTTCCCTTCCTCTCCTTCATCTCTTCATCTCCATTTTGGGGAGTAAATTGTCCGCTGCCATCCGATAGAAAGCCATTTATTCCCATAGCTACCTTTACCACAGCTCATTACACCCCAAGTCCTGCAAGGACTCCATCCCATTCTCCCAGGATCTTCATCTAAGTTGCATCTGTTTGGAAAATTCACCTTCCAAAACAATGCTGCTGCAATGGCTTCTTCTACTAAGACCATGGTTCCCCGCTCACTGTGCTTGACAATGCTCCCAACCTAACCGGATCTATCACCCACGCTTGCACACTTGCCCCTTCCTACCATTCACAACAGCTGAATGATTAGGTTCCCCTCATCTTCACGTTTCATTCCCCCAGCCTATGCTTTCAAAGGAACATTTTCCGCCATTTCAGATAACTCCAGCAGAATGCCACCAACAAATGTATCTTCCTCTCACTCCCTATGTCTATGTTTCACAGGATCGTTCCCTCCCCGACACCTAAGTCCATTCCACAACCACCAACACCACCCCCCACCACCCTTCACTATGGACACCTTCCCATGTAATCGCAGAAGTTGCAACAACTGCCCTACCACCTCCTTCTTGCTAACAATCCAATGGCCGAAAGAGCCTTTCAGGTGAACCAGCATTTCACCCGTACCTCCTTCAGTCTTCGGTATTGTATTCTCTTTATCCAATGAGGCCTACTGGAGAAACCAAATGCAGACTGGTGAACGCTTTGTGGAACACCTCTGGTCTGTGCATAAGCATAAATCTAACCATTCCATAGCTGGGCGTATTAACGCAGCATCCTGCTCACATCCCTGCTTGTCTGTCCTCGGTATGCTGAGGTGTCCCAACGAATCACATCACAAACATGGCAGAACAACATTCATCTTCAGATTAGGGACTTTGCAGTCTTCTCGACTTCTAGGTTTAATATTGAGTTCAACACTTTCAAACTGTGAACAAAGTTTTACTTCTTCCCTTGCTTTTAGATGTTACATTCTGTATCCACCTCCCTTCCTCCATCCCTGTGGGACTGTCAGTTCTTTCAAGTCTAGCAACAGACACACCATTATTCTGTGATTCTCACATGCTGATAATTTAGTTTGAACTATCAACATTGTTTCTCCACCAGCACCCTACTGCCAATACCCCCAATCCCCATCCCCAAACTATAGCATAAATGTTGTCCCATCCACACTTCAGTTCACCTCTGATGAAGAGTCATCTAGCCGCAAAATGTTGGCTTTCGTGCTCTCCATGGATGAATGCTGAGACACTGATTTCCAGTGGGTTAGTACAGATTCCAATATTGGCAGTAATTTGCACCTACATGAAAATAACCATTCATTGATTTTAAAAAAAAATCAAGAAAGCAAAGAACTGTAGATGCTGGAAATCAGAAATGAAACCAGAAATTGCTGGGAAAAGCTAAAGGTCTGGCAGTATCTGTGCAGAGTCAGTAGACCGAACATTTCAGATCCAGAGAGCCTTCTTCAGACTTCATCGTCCAATTATTGCCTGGGATGAAGACTTATGGAAACTTTTGAGAAGTGTAAATACATTTTGGAGTGTGTTCAGGATGATTCTCATATTTACTTAGAAAGGTCTCATTGAGTGATTGCTCAGGTGAACAATGTGTTTCCAAGTACAATGGCTAAATGATGTCACTGTGCAATATTTTGAAATTTCCACTAATGCCCACATATGTCCTGCATTTATTTTTAGGTCCATAATTGTATCAGACACTGAGGAACACTGATTCGACCCAAAATGTTAACTCTTATTTTTCTTCACAGGTACTGCTGGACCTGTCGAGACATGTCAGCTTTATCCAGAATAAAACAAAGGACTGTCCATGCTAGCATACGAACCAAAATCAGAAATCATTGGATGAACTCAAGAGGGGGAAAGAAAATTAACATTTCGAGTTTGGTTACTCTTCATCAGAGTTATTGAAATCAAAACATTAACTCTGCTTTTGTTTCTGAATATTGAACATCGCCTCGGCTTCTTATAACACTGCTGTTTACTAAAGACTTGCAAATCGTTGGTCTAGCACAAAAAACTGTTTAATACTTTACGTAACATCATTACACTGTGTGTTGTGACCTGCAGAGATGCATATCACCTGGAAAATGGGTGAGCCAGAGGGTTGCTACATATCAGCCGAAGCCATGATTAGCTGCATAAGGATATAGAGTTCCAGGATATGGATAGTTGTGATTGGTACTGTTCACTGTGCAATCAGCATCAGACGTTATCAGTTTTTTTAACGTTATGGTGTTCTGAAGACTATAGGTAAAATTATTGCTTATTATTGGGCCGGTCATGCTATGTTGATTAATATATCAGCGATGCCCTGAGTGGTGTTGCTTGGCCTCGAACAACCACAACATCCTCTGTACCATCTCACCATCAAACCAGCGGATAAGGCAGACACAGTTGTGGTATTGTGCATCAGGCTCTACATCGCAGAGGCCAGTCACCAACTCTCTGAATCCTCCTTCAACCGCTGCTTTGAATATGATCCCATTGCTGATCACCAGACCATCGAATCTCAGGCCATCCATAACCTCATCACCTCAGGAAACCTCCCACCTGCATCGTTCCACAATCCTGCACTACCCAGTTTTGTCACCTTGTCAAAATCCATAAACCTGACTGCCTCGGCCAAAGTATTGCCTCTGCCTGTTCCTGCCCCAATGAATTAGTCTCTGCATACCTTGAATTTGTCGTTTGTCTGAGCCCAGGAACTGACCCCCCCCCCTCCCCGCCCACTCCCACCTACCTTCAGGACACTACACCTGCCCTCTACTTCCTCCAGCACTTTCAATTCCCCAGCCCCCTAAACCTCACCTTCACCGTGAACATTCAGACTCTACACACTTCTATCCCCCACGCAGATGGCCTAAAACCATCTGATTCTTTCTCTCCCATAAGGTGCGGTCCCAAGCACACCCCACCTCCACCAAAACCCTCATCCACTTACTTGTCTTTAACCTCAACAGCATTTCTTTTAACTCGTCCCACTTCCAACAAATCAAAGAGGTGGCTATGGGCACCCATATTTAAGTCCAAGTTATATCTGCCTCTTTATAGGATATGTGGAACAGCCTCTCTACCGCTGTTACACCGTCACCGTCCCTCACTGCTTCCTCTTCTATATCAATGGCTGAATCAGCACTGCCTTGTGCACCCATGAGGAATGTGAACTGCTAATTGACTTTACTGACATCTTTAAGCCCAACTTTAAATTCACCTGGATCATCTCTGATACCTCACTCCCCTTCTTGGACATCAGTCTCCATATTCAGTAACCATCTCAGGACCAACATTTATTTCAAACCTATTGACTTCCACAGATACCTTGAACACTCTCCCTTTTTCCCAATTTCTCCACCTCTGCTGCATCTGCTCCCAAGATAGAGTATCCCACTCCCAGATATCCCAGATGTCCTCCTCCTCCAAGGACTGCAGCTTCCCCTTTCCATTGGTCCAAAATTCCCTCAACACATATCATGCATATCCTCCACTTCTGCCCTCTAACACCCTCCAACGAACAAAAATAAGGACAGAGTCCCCCTGGTCCACACATACCGCCCTCGACTATGTTCACATCCAGGTCATCATCCTCCGCCATTTCCACCACCTCCAATCTGACCCCACCAAAGAGATATTTTCCTCGCCACCTCTATCTGCCTGCCATAGGAAATGCTAATGTCATGACTCTCTTGTCTGCTCCACATTCCCCAACAACCCCACCACAGCTGGCACATTTCCCTGCAACAACAGGAGGAGCTACACATGCTCTCATGCGACCCCTCTCACCTCCATCTGAGGATCAAGGCAAATTCCATATCTGACAGGGATTCATTGTACATCCTCCAACCTGGCATATTGCATCTGTTGCTCCTGATGCAATCTCCTCTATACTGGTGAGACCAAACGTTGACTAGGAGCACCTGCCTTCCATATGCTAAAATCAACTACACCTTCTAGTTGTTAACCATTTTAATTCCTCTCACTCCGTTGGTGACATGTCCATCCTGGGCATCCTTCAGTGCCACAGTGACGCCATACACAAACTGAAGGAAGAGCAGCTCATATTCCACCTACAGTCTGATGGGCCAACACAGAATTCACCAGTTTCAAAACCTCCCCAACCCCAGCCTCATTCCATGCCCAGCCCTCCCTTTTACCCCGGCATCCTGACATGCCACTAACTGTCCATCTTCTTCCGCACCTATCCGTCCCACCCTTCCCACTTACCCATCCCCATTACCACTACTTACATCCACTTAACCCCATCACACTAAACTTACCCCAACCCCACCTCTTCCCTCTATTTAATTCTCAGCTCCCTTGCTCTGCACCAGTCCGAATGAAGTGTCTTGATATGATACATTGACTGTCCTGCTCCTCTGCTGCTGCCTGGCCTGCTGAGTTCTTCCAATTCCATCCTGTATTGACTGGATTTTTTTTCCCAAGTAAGGCAATAACTATAGCACTGTTACCTATATATCCATTGATTTCCAAGATAATCACTTTGTGATCCCACACTTGTTCAAATGGCTCTCGATGTCAAAGGCGATGGCCTCTTTATTTTGATCTCCTGTTCATGAATGGATCAAGAACGTAATGTGCTCATGAGTTAGCTAGCCTGCCGCTGCTGAATTTGGCTTTGATGTGCAGTTTATTGTATGTTGTGCACTAATTAATACATCTGTAATTGACAATGTTTATCATTATGTCCATAATGTGGCCTGTAATGAAGACTGAAAATTCTTAGGTTCCCTGTGTTTGTTCCTTTTGGGAGATATGACAACTGGTAGAAAAATAAGAAATTTTGATTGACAAGAAAGGTCTATTGTTCAGCAATGTGAAACTAAGTTTCTACTGTCTTAACATCAGAATTGCTGCCTGTAAAGATATTGTTCATTAAAAAGGAAAAACAAATCCATTAATGGAATATGAATGTTCTTATTAGTGAAAATGAAGTCACATATTCTTGAAATTGTAATTTGTTTAAGTCTCTCTTCCCAACTCTTTCTCATTAATACAATTTTCCATTTTGTCAGAATGGCCAGTTCTTCTTTTTATCTGAAACTGAAGTGATCCACATGGACACACACACACACACTTGCACACAGGCAGTCAGATATATCCATACATGATGCTACCTTCGCAGATTTTTTTTAAAACTTTTACCTTTCTCTTTTTCTGTAAGCTTTTCCTCTGTTAAAATGTAAATATGAACAAAAAAAGCTGTAGTTAATTTAGTAAGGGTTTGTTTGGAGAACAAACACAACTATCAATCTGCAATGACACTGTTAGAGAATTGTTGTCTTGCCAAAAATGCTTGTGGCATTAAGTGCTGTTTTCTCCAAGGTCACTGAGCATCATCCCACATGGATTGAAGGATATTATTCCTTGCAAGTTCAAGCAAAAGATTGTTTTCACATCACATAAGTACCTTGTAAATATTTTTTGGTATATGGGTTCATTAAACGAACTATTTGCGGATTCTGTTTTCTTTCTATGATCCTTCGAATTAAAAGTTCAAAATGAACTGTTGCTCTGAGTTACAGTGATAATGGGAACTGCAGATGCTGGAGAATCCAATATAACAAAGTGTGGAGCTGGATGAACACAGCAGGCCCAGCAGCATCTCAGGAGCACAAAAGCTGACATTTCGGGCCTGGACCCTTCATCAGAGATGATGAAGGGTCTAGGCCCGAAACGTCAGCTTTTGTGCTCCTTAGATGCTGCTTGGCCTGCTGTGTTCATCCAGCCTCACATTTTATGTTCTGAGTTACAGTTTGTGCACTTTGATTACCTTTGCTTTATGATAATTGTTGTTCTCCACAACGCTTTCAACTGTGGTGAATTACTCTAACCTGTGTTTTGCATGTCATTAAGAATAGACTCGTGTAGAAATTTTGACTCAACAGGTTTTGGTTTGTGACAAACCTGCTCCCCAATCCCACAAAACAAAAATGCTTGAGTTTGTAAGTTTTAGAAAGGTAAAGACATTTCTCAGAATTTTTATAATTAGGCAAATATATCGTAACAATTGTTCGATTCAACTTTTTTTGTATCAAGAACCTTTGGTATCTCATTTGTCAAAAAAAAGCTGTGCAGAGAGTATTGCCTATCCAAATCCTGAGTAGGTTAATTTTTAGACGGGGAAGATGTAGCAGATGAATGTTTGAGGTCAGGCTCATTCGAGGAGGAAGCAAGGATTTGATCTAGAAAATGAACTACGTTGCGTTTCAAGAATATTTCTCTGCTAACACTCTTGGAGTTCTGTATCCAATTTCTATGAATTATGTTTATGAAATTTGTCCAGGCCTTTGGGATTGAAATTGAGCAAATTCCATCCAAATGTGTGGGTTGCAAGACATAACGTAAGTCAGTGTGAAACTGGAGTATACTCCTCACTGCGGTGAACATGAAGGAACATACTCTGGACCAAATTAAACCGAAATTCTTTGAGAGATTAAATGCTGTTAAAATAGGTTCCATTTGCATGTGTGATAATGACCAGCAAAGGGCAGGTATATAATGCAAGTGGCAAAACACACACAGAAGGGAAATAGAGTCACGTGTGTTCACTCTGCCTATGATTCTTCCATTGCTGTCAGAAAGCATATAATGCTTGTGAGCGGCTGTGCATTTCATTGATTCAGCTGGCGAAAGATTGAATGATTTGCTGCTTTGTTCATAGAGTCTTTGAGAATCATAGAGTCCCCACAGTGTGGAAACAGGCCGTTCAGCCCCACATGTCCACATCACCCTTCTGAAGAGCACACACCCAGTCACATTCATCTGGATTTACATTTCTCTATGTCTGACTCAACTAACCTAAACATCCCCAGGATACTATGGGCAATTTAGCATGTCCAATCCACCTACTCTGCACATCATTGTTGGTTGAATTCATTATATAACATTTAAAATTACATACTTAGATGTTCATGCAGACCAGTTTGTGAGCAATATTTCTGAGAATGTAATAACTCTAAACTTGGTTAATGATCTGATACTGTAAGGCACATATTTTGAACAGACATAAGTTAGGCGATGTACCTAAATCACTTAATGATTCTTGACATTTCTTCAAGTCTGCAATGCAATATGGATGCATTCGGCATTTATACTTCAATCACACCTTTGTTCAACCAGCATCTGTTACTATTACATGGTTATTTCAGATCTTAACAGCCCTTTTAACTGTATGCATACTGTACACAATCTCCTGTCATTATCTTTTTTGACTAATGTCATAGTTGATATATGAGTGCTAATTCCTCGTCTGTACATCCTCATTTTGATTAAATGTACTCATTATTTCACAGTTCATTCAGTATAATAAAAAAATCTGCAGTCTATGTATTCTTGTTTAAAGATACACAGCCTGGTTCATTACTGGACTTATATGATTTCCTTCGGTTCATGAATATGTCCAACTTGTTGTACAATTATCCGCAGATATAATTTGTCCTTGTGGCTAAACTATGGAGGCATTTCATATAATCCTTTCCCAATCAAAGTTTGCAAACTGTACGTAATAAGCAACAGTAGAAATCAAGGACTGCAAAGTAAAATATGGAATGAGAAATATGAGAAAGCAACGATAAATTTCTTGCATTTTTACACAAGAATTTAATACCTTTTTCCTTCAGCTGGATTTTCTCTTCTTGTACAGAGGAGAGAAATACAAACTTAGATGCATGAAATGAATTGCATTATTAGACCTGTCGGCATATGTGAATTATAATGCATGTTGTTTCATGATTAAGCAATGTGATTCCAATCAAGCTAATATCATTGTGGCTGAGCAGTATCAAAATTGTAGTCAGAGATAATGGGAACTGCAGATGCTGGAGAATCCAATATAACCAAGTGTGGAGCTGGATGAACACAGCAGGCCAAGCAGCATCTGAGGAGCACAAAAGCTGACGTTTCGGGCCTAGACCCTTCATCATCTCTGATGAAGGGTCTATGCCCGAAACGTCAGCTTTTGTGCTCCTCAGATGCTGCTTGGCCTGTTGTGTTCATCCAGCTCCACACTTTGTTATCAACGATTTTAGTTATGTTTTTCTTATATTTGTTGACTTTGGAGAGTGCAATGCTTCCCTTTAGAAATGCAAAACAAACACAGTTCGACACACTCCAGCATTGCATGCAACCTGATTTTTTTTTTTGTTGATAACAGTTGAAATAATTCCATAGGAAGTGTACATTCATACAAACATGTTTTGCTTACCTGTTTCATTTAAGGATTCCTGACATGCATTCAGTGCTGTAATGCAGTAATCGATTATCACAACTCATGATACTCATAGGAAATAAATTGAATTTCATCTCCAAGATGCACGGTCACACATTATCACCTAACAGCCAAGACTAAAATACACAGAATCCTAAAGAGGGAATAAAAATGGATTTTTTTTTTGTTTGAAGAAACTTAGAAGTCTAGTAGCATCTATGGGAACAAAGCTGAGCCAACACTTATCTGATGGAAAGTCATTGGACTCATAATTCTGCCTTCTGCTGTCAAATTCTGCCAAACCTATAGACTTTTTTTTCAGAAATGCCTGTTTTTCATTCTGATCTCCAGAATCCACAGCTTTTTTTTTTGGTTTTTCCCTTATAGAGGGATCAAATTTTCAGCAGCAATTTTCCCCTAAGTTTCAGGACATTGAATTTACTTGCTGATGGGACCATGAATACATCTCAATTACAGGGACACTGATGTAAGTATTAATTTTGAGACAATTGAAATAACTCCTCCAAATAAGTTTGTACTTTGGCGAATTTAACTAAACTCCAAAAGTCCTTCCCATATGGTATTATGCGGCAAAACATTGAACCCAACAGAAGAAAAAAACACACAAATGCAAATGGTTAGACAAGCGTAAGGTATTAATACAATGAACAAAATTTACTACTACTTAGAATTAGGTGGACATTGCAAGATTATCATTGATTCTTTACACCTTATTGACCCCGGAGAAAATAATTACATGGTGTTTTTTGAAATAGATGCAGTTGATAGGCAGCAATAACATCCAACGTTCAAATGAAAAATACATTAGACGTATTTGATCCATCGACAACGAAGCAGCAGCGATGCAACTTAATCTCATGACAGTGCAGGATTTGCAGCGTAGTTTACAGGATGTCCTCTTCCCAACTGTCTGTCCTTCTTGTCCTACCAGTTGCTATACATTTCTGCTTTTGATGGCACAGACTAGGAACTCTCAGTGTGTTGATGCAGTTAATCCAACAATGCCAATGGTAGTGAATGCCATGGTGGCTGTTGCTGGTGACAAAATGATCCCTTACTGGAACGGTTTTTGACTGAGATTCAATGGCACGAATATGGTGTGTCTTATAATCATCATATGTTGGATGTTATCCGGGTCTTTTAGCATATTGCCACAAACTGTGTCTGAGACTGAGAGATAGCAAATTGAGTTAAACATTGTTCAAACTCCACTTCTAATTCTGTGGTGGAGAGGAGATTAGTTACTAATTGTGGGGAGACGCTTCGACACAGGACATTACTGGAAAGACTGCATGTAGCAATATTATGCTAATGGGAAAATTGACCACCGACAATTACATCAATTCGCGATGTGATAAATGTAATTCAACAAGTAGAGGTTTTATGTCCTTGCTCTAAGTGACTTCAGTTCTACAATCCATCTTTGATGTCAGATTCAGAAAGGTGCTAACTTCATTACTTTGTAGCCTTTCTCACATTCACTTTGCGATGTTATTGGGCTAACATCCCAGTGATTTCTATACTTCTATAAATTAATGTCCTTTATCTGCCTACACATAGGTATGCAGGCGCTGCCCTAAAGCTTCCTGCCCAGCTAGGAATTCGGTGTAAGACTTTGTAACTCCTTATCTTCCTACACATCAGTATGCAGACACTGCCTTAAGCTTTCTGACTGAATAAAATTAGAGTTAAACTGTCTCAAATAAGGTTAAGTGAGGAACATTTGTAAAGGTGTGAGACTTCTGAAGGAGGTAACTTCTGTCTCTGATAAAGGGGCCAGGGCACTGACTTTGTTCCAGCCAGACACACTGGCAACTTGAAATTACAATCTGTCTCCTTAACAACTTGAAATCACCTCCTGCCATTAGCAGCCACTTCACGAACGATCGATACTATATCCTGGTTTTTTATGTACTTGATGTAATAATTGTTTTGTATCCTGTCTTTGTCTGTTGTAATAGTTGTTTCGTGTATCATGTCATTGTGAGATATGAAATGGTTTTATGTATTATGTACTTAGTAAAGTATAAAAAGCGGGGACTGTCCCCTGCTCGGGGAGAATTACTTACGAGACTCTGCACTCTGTGCCGGGTTAAGTACAATGATTCTCCACAGCTTGTACTTGCTCTGTAATAAAGGATTTGTGTTTTTCTAAACAGGTCAGTGTTTTGTTATTGCAGCAAGTCCGTGAGGGTCTCCGAAAATGAACCTGACAACTTTGGGGTTCAATAAATTAACTAAATACTCAGCGAACTTGATGCAATGCAAACTTAGTTCAAGTGAGATGTCTTTTCTTGAGTAAGTGCTATTGCACCACAATGTCAACGATGGGCAGGTCACCGAGATGAGGCAGTATTTGTCAGAATTTGTTCAAATGACCTTCCATTGCACCGAAATCTAATGCAGGTGATGATGCTTAGAATTACAAACAAACAATTTAAGTGCAATTATGCTAATTATGTGCTGGAAATATCATTAGAAGTGATGCAGACACAAATGTATTGGGTGTAGGACACGGATGCAAATCTGAAGTGGAGCTCTAAAGTGGCCTGGCAAACCCAGGCTGTTGAAAGTCTACTAAGCATTAGATATTGCCAGTGTCTCCTATACCCAGTGACAGTTTGCTCTATATTTCTTTTTATTTGAGAGTCAGGTATGGACTGGGGGTATATTAATTAACCATTTCGTTTCACAAAATAGGGCCAATCTATATCAATAATAGAAAGGCCAATTCACGTGTCACAGTTTAATATCTTAATGTAAGCAAACGACTTAGAACGATGTAGATCAACACTTTCAACAACAATAATTCTGGATGTTAATTTCAGATCAAAATTTTACCACTGAAATTCTCTCAGCGGGGAAAGATCTATCTCCTGCGGTTGCTGAGATTGCAATCTTTTACACTGTTTCACATTGCAACAAGAACGAAAAACATATTGAATAATTTGCAATTGCAAATTTCTGAATACAATAGATCACATAACGTAAAAAAAAATACCTGCAGTCTTTTCACGGAGATCATTTTCTGCAAGTTATACAAATGGTTCAGTTGAAGAAATAAATATTATATATTGTATTTGTAAAGCATATTTTGTGCTCTGATTTTTTCAAAATTCCACAATCGATGTATTCAAATCACAGCTCGGACAGGTCCTTCAGGGCTGGAAGAGTCACAGTAATGACGTGCAGAGCAGGAAAGCTAACATTTTGGGCCTAGGTCCTTCTTCACGTCAACCTCCCTGCTCCTATGATGCTGCTTGGCTTGCTGTGTTCATCCAGCTCTACACCTTGTTACCACAGTTATGATGTCTGGTTTGCAAGTGATTCCTGCCAGTACAATGCGAAAGACAGGAAGAGATAATGTTTCTGCAAACTAATTTTCATACCTTAGAACAATTTTTAAAACTTTAAAAAAAAATGCATAATTTATTTTGAATTTGAACTAGATGAATTTCATCTTACCACTTTTAATCCTGTGAACATAATTGCACATTTGTAGCTGTTTCATGTTTCCCTAAATTGTATGCATTTTCTCAAAATCAAATGTTTATCATGGAAAATTTGTCATTCTAATGGGAAACTGTTAGTTCTAACTCTTCAATACGAAATCACTTGCAAGGCCAATTGATTTTTATGAATGATCATCATGTCATTTCATTCAATGTTTGTTTTTATTTCTCAATCCTTCTAATTGTGATGAAATTATTTTGTTTCAAATTGAAAATTTTCAAAATAATCAATACCTTCATAATCAGCATTTACATTTCCATAGATCAAGGAGTCTGTACCTAAATTCTGTTCCATGCTTTCTGTTAGTTATGCAATTTGAAATCTGATCATGCATGTAACAATATTCTCCATGGATCTACTTCCCTTGCTACAGGAAACCAAGAGTGAAAACGTTGATGGTAACCTTAAAAGAAAATCTAGGGAAAGCATAAAAGTGTCAACTTGTTTTATACTTTCTAAAGGCATAGATTCAACTTCCTGCAAAGCATGTTATTTTCTGCTTCTTTTTCTTAAGGCAGCGCTTCGTGTCTTCCCAGAAACTTGTAGGCGGGTTCCATTTTGTGTGCACAGCTGCAAGCGAACAATAGTGCAGCTGGGAAACTGAGTGTAGCTTGAATGCAACTTGGCCTAATATTGCAACAGAGGTTCGGATTTTAATTATGTGGATGCAATTAAACTGCTGTTGAGTGAGAGTTTATCTGCTAATCAATAAAACAAGACATGCTTTCCAGCCAACACCTGCCGAATTGAATCCCAAATAAATGTTATAGCATTCAAAATATAACACAATTATATTATACAATGGATGATTCCATTCCTAGAACATCTCTCCCAACTTTAAGAACAACTCTGTTTTACAGACAGTAAAACTCCTTCTTGCACTGTGCCAGCTGGCTGAAAATAGAACATTGAAAATTTTATTGGGGTGGCATGGTGGCATGGTGGTTAGCACTGCTGCCTCACAGCGCCAGGGACCCGAGTTCAATTCTTCCTGTGGGTGACTGTCTGTGCGGAGTTTGCACTCTCTCCCCGTGTCTGCGTGGGTTTCTGCTGGGTGTTCCGCTTCCCTCCCACAGTCCAAAGGTGTGCAGGCTAGTGGATTGGCCATGCTAAATTGCCCATAGTGTTCAGAGATGTGTAGATTAGGTGGGTTATAGGGGGATGGGTTTGGGTGGGTGCTCTGAGTGTCCATGGGGACTCTTTGGTACGAAATGCCTGTTTACACACCGTAGGGATTCTATGATGATGATTATCCCACAAAAGCAGGCAACAATTCTGAGTAGAATTCTCGTACTGATAAAGTAACCTGCCTTCCTGTCTTAACTTAATTAACTTTCTGAACTAAACAACACTAAATTTTAAATGTAAAGTTTTGAGACATAGCTCCAGAAATCGTGTTAGATAGCATACTGCCTTCAGATTTTAGCACTATCAGAGGAAACTCTGCATATATAGTTTTCAAACAAATTCATAGTAATCTGCTCAAAGAGGTTACACATGTCAATTTTGAGGCTACTTACTGCACTTTTCCTGCAGGTCATCGAATTCTAAAGAGAAGTGTGAAAAAACTTTGTTTTTGAGAGTCAATGATTATCAGGTTAATCAATTAGAGCCATAGTCACACAACTTGGAAACACACCCTTTGGTCCAACTTGTTCTTGCTTAAACAGAACTAATCTGTTTTGCGTGTGTTCGGCACATACCCCTCTAAACCTTTCCTTTTCGTGTACCGTCTAAATGTCTTTCAAGTGCTGTAATTGTTGCCACCCATACCACTTCTTCTGGCAACTTATTCCAATACCTGCACCATTCTTTGTGTGAAAAATGCTACCCTTCAGGTCCCTTTTAAATCTTTCCTCTCTCACCTTAAGCCTTTGTCTCTAATTTGGACACCAATACCCTTGGAAAAAAAGATAATCACTACACACTTTGCCTCTCATGATTCAGTAAACTTCTATTAGGTCACCCTCAGCCTTGGATGCTTCAGGGAAGGAAGTCCCAAAATATCCAGCCTCTCCTTTACAACTTAACCCTGCACTCCAAGAAAAAACCTTGTTTTTTTTTCTCTCTCCTTGTAACCCTTCTAATTTAATAACCTAAAGTAATCAAGTCATGAAATCGTATAACATGGAAATTGAACTCATGGATAGATTCACAATCTTTGTCAAAAGAAGCACCTGGACTTAATACAGAATTCATGCTAGGCTACATAATGTCTATCTTTGTGACTCCCGTGCTTAATACTCCAATGTTGAAGGGGGCATCTGTGTTTCAATGAGTCCACGCTGACCATGTTCCCAAGATGAACCTGTCCCATTGATGCATTTGACCCATATCCCTTCACATGTCTCATGTTCATTTACTTATCCAAATGTCTCTTAAATGTTGAAACTGTGCTTGCACCTTCACTTTCTTTAGCAGTTTGTTTCAGACACGAACCATTATATTTGTTAAGAAAATTGTCCCAGTATCTGTTTTTAACACTCACCTTAAAAATACACACCCTAGCTTTGAACTTTCCCACCCTGGTCAAAAGACCCTTGCTATTCACCTTATCTATGCCTCACCAACATTCTGTACAACCTCAACATGACATCCCAACTCTGTACCAAAGGTCCAAGCAAACAAAATAAGGATGTAAAACACCTTCTTAACTAACCTGTCTACCTCCAGCGCCATTTTAAAGTAACTATAATCCAGCACATCAGTCCCTCTGTTCAACAACACTGCATGAAGCCCTACTATTAACTGTATACGTCCTGCCCTTCCTTGCCTTACCAAAATGCAATACCTCACATTTATCTAAATCGATTTCCATTTGCCATTTCTCCCCCCATTTGCCCATCTAATCAAGATGACATTGTACCCTGAGACAACCTTCCTTACAGTCCATTTTAGCACCAATTTTGGTGTCATCCACAAATTTACTGGCCATTCCTGCTGTATCCTTATCAAGGCCGCTTGTATTAATTATTAATAACAATGAACCCACAGCCAATCCCTGCAGCACACCACTTGCCACTGGCCTCCATTCTGAATCTTTATCTCCACTCTCTGACTTCTCCCAGCCATGTTGTATTCATTTAGCTATGTTTCCCTGTATCCCACGTGATCTAACCTTACTAGCCAGCTGACCATGTGAGACATTGTCGAAGGCCTTGGTAAAGTATATGCAGACAATTTCTTCCATTCTGCCTTCATCTGTCCTCGTGATGACCTCTTCAAAAAACTCAATCAAAATGGCTCATATCAATTTTATTTAACAGAAATAGTCCGTAGTTCAATTACTATGTCACATCTATTTGTTGATGATTCATTCATGCTTTCACTACACCTGCAGGAGATCTCACCAGTCTATGCCAATCCAATTGATTTTATTCAGAAGACCTAATAATTTGACAGTCATGCAATTACAATAATCGTAAAAATGTGTTCACATGCAGTCACAATTGCCATTCAGTGACATGTTTCATTTTTCTTTATGATTAACTTGAAAAAGTTAAGCTTATTAGAAATAGAAACTGAAGAAGTCAATTCATCTTGCTAAAATATTAAGATGATTTTGTTGTCTTCTATCACAAGAATTGCACATTGATATTTCACTTCCTTCTTCACTCATCTTTCTTCATTTAAATATGCCATCACATTTATTCAATTCTCTTTCACAATCTTACCCAGAGTCACCTTAAAGAGATTTGTACTCAAAAACATTCATTTGAAGCTTGTACCTGACAAGAATCTATTCAGCTGCCAAAGCATCCATTTTAACCCTTCTATGTATCATGCATTACATAAAATGTTATGTTCATTTGCAGACCAATTTGTCAACCTATCCCTATTTTGTGCAGTTGTTTGCAACAAAAAGACATCATCCTAACTGCATTTCCTCTGATCAGTTTCTGTTTCTTTTCCTCAATATGTACATGGTTTTCATTCAATGCAACTGCGATATTGAAATTGACATCCTGGATGGGTTCACAATCTTTGTCAAAAGAAGCACCTGGACTTAATACTGAATTCATTCTAGACTACATACATGTTCATCTTTGTGACTCCCGTGCTTAATACTCCATTGTGAAGAGGGCATCTGTACTACACGTAATCTTGTTAAATTTCGCATGATCATGGAAATCATACTTATTGAAATAATACCTATTTTTCACATAGGAGGTGGGAACATTATGTAATTTAAAACTTCTCCTTTAAAACAAAACAAATTTTGATTCTTTAAGATAAGTGGCAAAACTTCTACCTTTAGTTTTTTCTTCTAGACTTTCCTCTGTCAAGGAATAGAAAAAAAGATAAAACACAGATTTTGAGTTAACTGAAGACAATGTAATATATATATATTTAAATCCACTTAACTATCTCACTGTATAACTATAGTTTTGAAACATATACTTCACTATATATCTGTCTGTCTGTCTGTCTATCTATCTATCTGTGTATATATCTATCTATGCATATATCTATCACCGAAAATCACTAATCTGTTTTTAAACATTAGACGCATCAGTTTTAATGATCACCATCATTTTTTTTTGAATAGAGCTTCAGAATTGTAAATCAGTAGTTACCATCATAGGATGATCTAAAGGGTTTGAATCCCAAGTAGCAAGCCTTCAAATGTAGTCACATTTGGAATATGTGAAATGAAATAGCTTAATAGTGTACAGTCAGGACAAAACAAGGAAAAAATTGATTTACCTAATAAACCACTTTGTATTTTTGCTTGTCTTACTGGGTTTGAAGTCTATGTTAACACTGTTACTTCATCTTGTTAGGAATAACACCATGGCAATTTCCATTCCAAACAATTTATTAATATGATGAATTACTGATGTTTATTTAACCACCAGATTCCCTCAAATAACTGAATATTTCCAGAAATTTCACTGCTAATTTCTTACTTCAGTGAGACCTCACTCATGTTCATACAACATTTGACCTTTGTTGTACCTGACACTAATTGACTATGTGTTGAAGCCTTCTCGATCTCAACCATTCTTGGTTGCAAAAAGCAAAACTGGAATTGCCACCAAAAAAAAAATCAAACTGCCAATACTGGATTATCTTGTTCTGTCTCACGGATTAAACATGGCTCAATCAGTACTCAGTCATGCATTCTTGACCTGAATAATGAGAGAACAGACCCATCAAAGGTGTCCTGTTCAAGCAAAAGCCAAAATACCTGTGGATGCTGTAAATCAGCAACAAAAACAGAAGTTGCTGGAAAAGCGCAGCAGGTCTGGATGCATTTGTGAAGAAAATATCAGTGTTAATGTTTTGAGTCCAGTGACCCGTCCTCAAGTAGCTAGGAAAACGTCAGTTGAATTGCAGGAGATAAGGAGGGGAGGGGGTGTTGGTTAAAAGTTAGGTGGGGTGAAGCCCAAAGAGAGGGAAGAGCAGTTGGATAGGCAAAGGAGTGCTAACAACCTGGCTAGGAGGGTGAATAGCTGTTATGGAGATTGTCAATGACTAACAATAGGTAGTGTGTAATTGGCAGGCTATGTGATAAAAAGGTATGATAACAAAATGTACAGTCAGGTAAGCTGTGGGCATCAGAGCACTAATCGTGGATATTAGTGGCCAGTCTATCCCCAGATATGGAAACCAAGATGTCGAGGAAGTGAAGCGGGAAGTCAGAGGTGGACCAAATGAAAGTGAGGGCAAGGTGGAACTTGGGAGCAAATTCAATGAACCTTTTTCAATTCCAGACGAGAGGGAAGCAGAATGGATGATAACATCGATATATCAGAGAAATACTTGATGGTGGGAGGTGGAATAGATCCAGAACAAAGAATGTTCCACGTAGCCCATGAAGTGACAGGCATAACTGGGGTCCATATGGCCACAGGCTCCCACAGCTACCTCAAATATCCTCGCACCCTGCTTCCTGTAAAGACTCTCAGTTGTTCCGACTCCGTATGTTTTTAGATGATGCCAACTTCAATATGGATGCCTCCAACATGTCTACCACTCCTTCAACTGAGGAATCCCCAGAGCCTCTGCTGACAGGGCTCTCACCAATTACATGACATCTCTTGCACTTCCACCCTCACCTCTTCTCCTCTTTCCTGCAACAGTAATAGGCTTTGCCTTATTCTTACACACCATCTCACCAGCATCCACATTCAAATGGTCATCTGACGCCATATCCAACACCTCCAACGAGAAGCCACAAACAGATACATATTAGGCTCCCCTCCCTTGTCCTACTTCCACAGCAACTGTACCCTCCAGGAACCCTGGTCCACTCTTCCTTCACTTCCAATAACCTCCTCCCACAGCCCCATGGCATCTTATTCTGCAACCAGTGAAGATATAACACCTCACCATTTTCCTCCTCCCTCCCCAGTATATAAGGACTTAAACATACCTTCCAGATGAAGCAACACATCACCTGTACTTCCCAGAATGTAGTTGACTGCATTCATGGCTTACTTTGGGGCGGCACGGTGGCTCAGTGGTTAGCACTGCAGTCTCAAGGTGCCAGGGACCTGGGTTCAAATCCACCCTTGGGTGACTGCTTGTGTGGAGTTTGCACATTCTCCCCATGTCTGCGTGGGTTTCCTCCGGGTGCTCTGGTTTCCTCCCACAGTCCAAAAATGTGCAGGTTAGGTGGATTGGCCATGCTAAATTGCTGGGAGTATTCAGGGGTGTGAGGGTTATGGGGGTTGGGTCTGGGTGGGATATATACAGGGGCGGTGTGGATTTGTTGGGTTGAAGAGCCTGTTTCCACACTGTAGGCAATCTAATCTATTGTGGTCCCTTCTACACTGGGGGAACGAAGCATAGACTGGTTGAAGGCTATGCAGAATATCTGCATTCTGTTTGTTAAAAAAAGATCCTGATCTTCCAGTTGCCTGCCACTTTAACACACCATCCTGTTCCCTGGCCAACATCTCTGTCTCAGGCTTGCCTGGGTATTCTAACGAAACTCAGGGCAAGCATGAAGAATACTTCATTTCCTTCTTGGGGACCCTGCAGCTCTCTGGACTCAAAATCGAGTTCAATAATTTTAGGACCTAAACTCTCCAATGCCCTAGCCCCCTACCCCACATGCCTTGCCTTGTAATCACACAGCCCGTCATTACAAACTACCTGTTGTTACACACTATCAATCCCTGTTAAAAGCTATTCAGATCACTCTCAACTCCTTTGTCTGTCCAACTGCTCTTCTCTCTCTTTGAGCTATATCTCTCCCTATCATTCACTCCCTATGCCCTCCCCCTCCCAAATTTATGGAATTTGTTAACAATCCACATAAAATTTTGGAGCGTCATGGTGGCTCAGTGTTCAGCATTGCTGCCTCACAGTGCCAGGGACTCAATAGCTTCTAACCTGGGTTTGATTCTACTCTCAGGTGACTATCTGTGTACATGTTGCACATTCATCCTGCATCGGCATGGGTTTCCTCCAAGTACTCCGGTTTCTTCCCACAGTCCAAAGGTGTTCAGGCTAGGTGAATCGGCTATGCTAAATTGCCCATAGTGTTCAGGGATGTGTATATTCGATGGGTTATCGAGGGATCAGTCTGGTTGGGATGCTCTGAGGGTTGGTGTGTAGTTGTTGGGCCGAAGGGCCTGTTTCCACTCTGTCAGGATTCTATGATCTATCTTCTGCAAATAAACTGATGCTCTCCTAGCCACTAACAGTTCTGAGGAAAGGTCAGCGGACCCGAAACATTAACTATTATTGTTTTCTTCACAGATGCTGCCAGAACTGCTGACCTTTTCCAGAAACATCTGCTTTTGGTCATATTTAAGCATCTTGTTTCATATTATTCAAACAGTCATGTGATCATCTCCACCAAATATGATTTTATCGTTCCATGAAGTCACCCAGATTTCAACCATTCCAATTCGTCTCCCCCTGTCTCACATGTATCCACACAGAATTCACTTCCTTCTATGCAAACTGAAATTCTCACAAAAGTTACTTTCACTCTAAACAACCACATCAACAACAACTCCTAAACAAACCTTCCATCACAGATGCCAGCAGTCGCATATATCTGAATGAAACGTATCCATCCCCATAATTCTAGATCACAGAAATAAAATCATGCAGTGATACTGGTATCATCCTTCCTCAGGTCTGCCTATATTAAAGCCACTGACAAGCAATTTCATACATCTACTGTTACAACTCGAAGGACATCATTGATACAGTATGTTCATATTGCAGACTTCACTCGAGCTTGGTCTATGCATAGCCAAGCTGACACAGGACCACATTCACCCACAGCTTATTTGGTATATAGCTAAGCCTTCGGCCAAACCATTGTTAACAGAACAGACCCTGCTATTACCAACAGCAACCTCACCCAGCATATGGTTGTTGACCTTTATCTAAAGCTTAATATATCCTGAGAGAACACATCCCCAAAGAAGGACGTCATCTCTGGCTGAAAGGTACAGAAGTATGAATTGTTATTGCAGATAATATATGAACTTAACATCAACTACAGAAAGTTCCTTATTCTTCTCATCAATCAAAAATTGAAACCTTACCTGAGGAACTGTGACTGTTGCAATTTATTGCTATTCCATGGCAGTACTCAATCTTCAGTCATTCTGATTTCAATGTCAACATTTCCTTGTGAATTTGAATTATATTCTAATTTGGTGTATGACGTTATAGTCTCATGTAATATGTGCTCACCACATTCCTGTAGTTTCGCCTTGATGTCTTTTATTTCTGAGAATGAGGGCAGAGATATGATTAATCAGTTTCCATTTGGTTTCTCCAAATCCTCTTGTTATGTGCAGTATTACTTCTGTTGGCACAAGGAAAGGGCAGACATTGCCATTTGTATGTCCCAAATATCTGACCATAAAATGCCTTACTGATTTTATCACTTGTTCCATTAAGTCAGAGCACCTGAAAAATTTACATGACTATGGACATATATGGAATATCTTTACAGTTATAAGGTAAGAAATTTAACTGCCATTTTTCATACAGCATATTCACAAAAACAACAAAGGAAAATATAATTTTTGTGCTACTCTTGTCAGTTCAAATATCAATCACACCAGGACATCATAGTTAATAGTCATATTCGCCTCTAAATTTATCCAACTGAATGGTCATCTCTAACAATGCTTTAATAACTCATTTTAGGGAGTTAATTTGTCGTAGTTTGATAATATTACCACCTGGCAATGACAGCTTACTTTTGATGATTACATTTCGTAACTGTTTTTGAAATGTTTTGAAAATGTTTTGAAAGGATACATATTATTAATTAAGTAAAGCCATTTACCTTCTTCCAACTTCTCGGTATCCGTTTCTGCAAGCAATCCAAGAGGTTTAGGATTGGGTCACACATATCAGTACATGACAAAGAGCTCTTGATCTGCTTTTCATAGGCACTGCATTGATGCAGAATGCATGCAAACTAACAAATTCACCAAGTGCTTCTGTAGACAGTAGTATGATAAAAGCCAATAACCCCAACCTTTCTGGAGTTTGTGATGGAAGTATTCCAGCCAAGGCAATTGCGACAACCTTCAATTTTCATTTTATGCCATTAAATACATTCAGTTCCTATATCTTGTTCAGCAGAGTCATTAGGAGCTTACAGGAATCGAATTGAGAGAACTCACAAGGCCTCACTTCAAACTATCTAATTGTTATATCTCCAAACATGATGACTGAGTTCCTGAACAAGTAGCATGTTCGGGCATTAACGTATTAATCACGTAAGTCATTGGATTGCATAAGTATATCCAGTTTGCAGAAATGTTTGCATAACCCTTAGTTTAAGATTGTGGATTAGGATCTTATGAAAATGAATTATATTCATAATACTCATATCAATGCACGTGACACATATTCAAGCATCATGAACCTTCTTGATCGATCTTCACGCAGAAAAAAAACACAGAATTATATTAACAAATAATATGTCTTGAACAGCAGTGTAGAAGTAACAACATATATTTCATATTGTCATTAAATAATACCACCTGACTGGCATTAGGGCTGTTTGGCCTAGAGTTAAGGGTTAGCAGCTATTCTGTAGAGCAGTTCAGTGCTTCCTACTTGCACAATATAGTCACGTATAACAGCACAATTGCACTATACTACGATATCTTATTTTTAAATTACTGAAATACTCCCCACTTCTTCAACTTCCCAGGTAGCAAGTTAAAAGTAATTGGCACTTATCTTTTGAGGAGAAAAATGATAGGCTCCATCCTGCATCTCTACTCTGTTGATATATTTTATGGATAGAATTGGAACTTGTAACCTGAGTGCTGCTCACAAAGCAAGCATATATTAGAACTCAAAAAATTTCCAATTTCCTTTGTACAAGTTGTAAATCTGCATCAGCCTAGGCCCTGGATCATAAACCTGTGTAAATATCTGTTCCTTGTCTCCTTTACCTAAGCTTGTGAAAAGCCTTTTGAAAAAAACACTGTCAACTCACCATTCAAAGGCAAATGCTCCAAAGAAGTCAGATAAAAAGATTCTCTGATCTGTCTTTCCATGCAAAATTCACTAATCTGTGGAAAATATCTGGAAATATCCTCCAAATTGTTCTCGAGGGCCATTATTTCCATCCAGAACTAAGGTCAGTAATTGGATATAATTTAATTATGGCATAGCCGCAGTATTTCTTTTCTCACTTCATTCATAGATGTGAGAGTGGCTAGCTACATTATCATTTATTGTTTCTTCATTGCCTGAATATGGCAGAGATAAGCTGCAGTTCCAAGAACTATAGTCGTTAGTGTGAAGGAACACCGGCTTCATAGTTTGGAAAGGATTTGAAGAAGACTGCACAAATCCTGACTCCAAAGCGGCATTCTTTAAAATCAGAATGTTCTGTAGCTCAGAACACAAATTGCAAATGTTAGTTTTCTCAAACAAGTGTGGCCCTTGTCCACTTAACTGGTAGATATCACCAGGCCAGAAGGTGATTCTGGTGCATCAGTGAGTCCTCTTGCATTGCTTCTTGTAGATAGTAAATACTGTTGGCATTGTGGGCCATAATGGAGCATATGTTTGTTGAAGGAGGTAGATGGTGTAGCAATTAAATAGACTTTTTCTTCCAGATAGTTTGAACACATATAAGTGTTGCTAGAGTGTACTGTTTGAGGTGTGGAGATAATTGCATTGTATTCCCCACTTGTGCCTTGTAAGGAGTGGACAGGAATTGAACAGATATAAGAAGTATTCACGATAACTCCCATTTAGCACTGTTAGAAGTGGCACCATCATACCCTTGAATGCTCCACCAAAATTTATCATGTGTGTGGCCAACGTGTGTACACATAGTAGGGATAATGCATCAGCTGGTGGTATTGGCTGCCATGGTGTGGTAGTTGGCGTTCAGAGGGATTTTTCCTTGCTGTTCTTGGATTTGCTATTATGATATGTCATGGGGCTCTGAGTCAGCTTTGAGTGCTACTCCTTGTTGATTGCATGCCACTGTGCTGCAAACATGTGTGGATGTGTTCTGTTCATCGGCTGAACTCCATCCACAAGTTGGGATGCTGGAGTCTGAGGCACTTTCTAAAGATATGATTTTTGGAATATTACTAGACACAAATGTTGCTAGTCCATCCAATGGGGAAAAAACTCCTAATTATGACACAAATGATTAAATATTGAAAATATTTTGCATGATTGACTGATTTAGGTTCGTTGATACAATTTCAGATATTTATGTCTGTTACTTTCCGTTATTTAGACTATTTTTAGCGGTTTCACACAATCAATCAGATCAGGTGAAATGTCAGAGTTCCTTCCCAATATGATATCAATGAAGTAGATGATATTTTTTGGACAGTCAACAGTCAGTGCTGGTAATTAGGTATAGTTTTCACAGTCATTGAACAACAGCTTCATTCATGAAGAAATTAATATTTCAGCTTTTTTAAAATTTCAACATATTTACTGACAAATTTAATGGATGACATATGTGAACAGGTTATTTTTATTCATGGAATGTGGGTTTCTTTGCCTTGATCAGAATTTATTAACAATCCTTAATTGTCTAGAGGGCAGATATGAGTCAAAGATGTTGCTATGGGTCTGAAGTCACATGGATGCCAGACCAGGAAAGGACCATAGTTTCCTTTCGTAAAAAAAGGACATCAGTGAAGCAGATGGGCCCCTTTCTACAATCAGCAAAGGTAACATGATATTAATTTATATTTAATTCAATTTCTGCAATCGTCTTATTTGAATCCAGGTCCCCAGAACGTTGTCTGGGTCTTTGGATTAAAAGTACAGCAATAATACCACGAGGCCATTGCCGAATCAAACATCTGAGTAAATTTATGGCAGAGTAAATAAAATATCCGACAGTCTTCATGCCTGCTCTTCGTTAAATATTTTTGGCCCCCACTATCCACTATTGCTTCAGCTAAACTGGAACAACTCAGAATGTACTGCAAAATATTTTACTGAGCTTTTGTTTTACTGCTAGCACTTCTACAGTGAATAAGGAAATAAATGATGGATTCTTCAGGTTCAGTATCTATGGTCAAACCCATTTTTGTGAGACTTCTCCTTTCTGCTGAATTTTTGTTTTCTTTTTATTTGTTAAATCTGTTCCATTTATATTCAATTACTAGCCGTGTGTCACATTCTGTCTTGTCTCACTTCAGTTTGAACTTATTCTTTGCTGAGATTTAAGTCTTTTATTGCTTCTGTCCCACCTTTAAAAACCAGTGAGCTTGCAGAATTTGCAGAACCTTTTGATTATTTTCATTTCTATCTGATACTATCTTTAACTTGCTTACTTTATATCATTGATTCCATCAGAAAAAGAAATACCTGTTGGGTACCTGCAAGCTTAAGGTCCTTGTGCACCCTGTCTTTGAAACTTAAGTTAGGACATAGCTTCTTTTTTTTGTTCAATATGTCGATATTAATCAATGAAACACTCACACTCGATTCCAGTCCAAGGGGATTTTTTTCTCAACGCCAACGTGCACACCATACTTCCTGTTGTATCATTTATTACTCACTGCACTTCGTCTGAAGGTCTTCAAACTCTAAGAATGAAATAAAACAATACATGTGTAAACATCATTGCTCAACAAGTTCAGCATTTATCTTTTCCTCGTTAGTTTTACAAACAGCTGAATACAGTGAGGCAACATTCTCTTTGAGGAATAAAATTTGATTTGTTAATTCTTATGAAACTCATGCTTGGAACTTACATTTTTTTTCTGTGACTGAGATTCGTTGAGTGAAAACAAGTCACATTGTCTAATGAGGTAATATGTGGATGTTTGGCAGATTATTTTCACTATTCAGAAATGTAGATAGGAATAGCGTTGTTGCGAAGAATGTTAGAAATTAATGTAAAATAGAGGACATTGTTCTAAATTAGGTTCTGGAACAGGGAGATACGGGTTTGGTTATCTATAGATCATTGAAAATGGAAGTAAATCAGGGTAGAACAGTTCATAAAGCGTACAAACTCTCTCTTTTATGAATGTGGCAAGCAGTGCAGTAGCGTGTAGATGATGTTGAACTTGTTTAAAACACCGGTTTCACCTCAGCTAGAATATTGTGTCTAGTTATGAGTACCAAATTTTAGGAAATATGGGAATGCTTTGGGCGCAGTGCATAACAAAATACTTGTTTGAGCAATGTGAAACTTCTGCTATGAGGATCTATTGATGTGGTTGGTCCTATTCTACTTAGAGAGACGAAGGCTGGGATGAGATTTGATAAAGGATTCTAGATAATGTGTGGGCTGCATAGAGAAGTTATTTCTCTGCATAAATGGATGAAAGAGGAGACATCACCTACATGTGCAAAAGAAGCAAAAATTATGAGAGAAAATATCTCGTTGACACAGTGAATTATTAGAGTATGGAATGTAAAAAGACAAATGAAATACTGTCCTCCTTTGCTAGAGGGATGGATTTCAAAAACAGACAGGGTATGCTGAAGCTGTATAGCGTGCTACTGAGACCACACTAGGATTACTGTGTACAGTTTTCATCCACTTAATTGAGAGAGGATGCCCTGCCACTGGACGGGGTGCAGAGGAGGTTCAATCACTTATTCCAGAATTAAGAAGTTTGGGGTTGCAGGAGAGATTGAGTCGATTGGGACTCCATTCATTATAATTTGTAATAACTAGGGGAACCTTACAGAAACACATAAATTATGAAAAGAATACTTAAGATATAAGCAGGGATATGGTTTCCACTGGCAGGTGAAACTAGAACCATGTGGCATAGCCTTAAAATAAGTGAGAACAGATGCAAGACTGAGATGAGGAGGAACCTCTTCTCCCAGAAAGTTGTAAATTTGTGGAATTCCCCAACCAGTGAAACAGCAGAAGCTTCCATGTTGATTTTTTTAAGGGAAAGAGATTTTGAACTGGAAAGGAATTAAAGGTTATGGTGAGCAGACAGGTAAGTGGAACTGACTCCACAGAAACAAATCAGATATGATTTTATTGAAGGCAGAGCAGACTGCAGGGGCCTGGTGGCCTCCTCTGCTCCTATTTCTTATATTCTTATGTACAGCCTGAAAATGTAATGATCACAAGTTCAATTTAGGAATTCAAGAGGGTATTTGGTGACCATTGTAATAGAAAGAGTGTACACAGTTTTGGGAAGAAAAAGTTTGGGTGATTGGCAGTAGGCATTGAAAATCTTCACAAAGCCTGTGAAGGTCCAGTTAGCCAGATGTCTTTCTCCTACAGTTCATGGAAATTCTCCCCTGCAATTAACTCTGTACTTATATTTCTGTGGGTGCTTTTAACACATGTTCGACTTGTTCTTCCTGGACGTCATTGACAAGAGACAAATGATCATTTTCCACTTCAATTCAATAGCTAGAAAGGAGCATCCACAAATTGAAATGGTCACATCTCTCTGTGTCTCCACACGTAAGGCCTAATATATAACTATTCATATAGCTCTTTTGATTCTCTGCATCCACTGACTTATCTAATTCTTATCTAAGTTTAGCTTTCCTTCATTTCATACCGAGCATGTATGTGTCCCTGAAATAAGCATGCAGCAACAAATTCCACATTCCATCCGTTAATTTTATCAGTAAGTTCCTCCTGACTTTTTTTCCCAATGTCTTATTATTGCACACCTAATGTTAATTAATATGTTTGGTCTTCAATTCAAGCTGAATCTGTCGTCATAAGTGATAAACGCATTTCAAGAGATCTTTGCGTGAGTAACATTGAATTTCAAGTAAAAGAAAAGATCACTTCCTGAATAATGATGTGAAGTTATATTAGAAAAACAGTGAGAATTTTTTTCTTTCTGTTTAGAGCAGTGCTTTGTTAAACTATTACCTTTCCCTTTGGTTTCCAGTTTTTCTCCTTTTAGCAAAAAAAATGAAAGGTTCATTAATTATGGATGCAGTTTGCATTCCAGAAGATTCGTTCATATAAAACGTGATACATGTTTACAGAGCGTTTGCATGTATTAATTCAGAGTGAGATGGGTATAATTCTCTAGAACGTTAATACAATTGCGTACCGTGTGATGCAATTCATTCATTCATTATGGAGTTCAGTGGCAATGCATTGCTATCATTATGAAGTGCATGGCCGGTAGGGCATGGAATAATTCCAAACTCCATCCCAGCAGCAGAAGAAGTCATAACTCTGTGCTATATAGAACATAGAACATAGAACATAGAACAGTACAGCACAGAACAGGCCCTTCAGCCCACGATGTTGTGCCGACCATTGATCCTCATGTATGCACCCTCAAATTTCTGTGACCATATGCATGTCCAGCAGTCTCTTAAATGACCCCAATGACCTTGCTTCCATAACTGCTGCTGGCAATGCATTCCATGCTCTCACAACTCTGCGTAAAGAACCCGCCTCTGACATCCCCTCTATACTTTCCTCCAACCAGCTTAAAACTATGACCCCTCGTGTTAGCCTTTTCTGCCCTGGGAAATAGTCTCTGGCTATCAACTCTATCTATGCCTCTCATTATCTTGTATACCTCAATTAGGTCCCCTCTCCTCCTCCTTTTCTCCAATGAAAAAAGTCCGAGCTCAGTCAACCTCTCTTCATAAGATAAGCCCTCCAGTCCAGGCAGCATCCCGGTAAACCTCCTCTGAACCCTCTCCAAAGCATCCATATCTTTCCTATAATAGGGCGCCCAGAACTGGACGCAGTATTCCAAGTGCGGTCTAACCAAAGTTTTATAGAGCTGCAACAAGATCTCACGACTCTTAAACTCAATCCCCCTGTTAATGAAAGCCAAAACACCATATGCTTTCTTAACAACCCTGTCCACTTGGGTGGCCATTTTAAGGGATCTATGTATCTGCACACCAAGATCCCTCTGTTCCTCCACACTGCCGAGAATCCTATCCTTAATCCTATACTCAGCTTTCAAATTCGACCTTCCAAAATGCATCACCTCGCATTTATCCAGGTTGAACTCCATCTGCCACCTCTCAGCCCATCTCTGCATCCTGTCAATGTCCTGCTGCAGCCTACAACAGCCCTCTATACTGTCAATGACACCTCCAACCTTTGTGTCGTCTGCAAACTTGCTGACCCATCCTTCAATCCCTTCATCCAAGTCATTAATAAAAATTACAAACAGCAGAGGCCCAAGGACAGAGCCCTGTGGAACACCACTCACCACTGACTTCCAGGCAGAATATTTTCCTTCTACTACCACTCGCTGCCTTCTGTTGGCCAGCCAATTCTGTATTCTGTATTCACCAATATAATCCATATACACTAAGCTAATGACCCTTGTCAAATATTGTCTGACATACATTTTCACTATCTAGGTTGTGAGAGCAATGTATTCACCTCACTGAACAGACGTCTCTCCCAGTCTAATTAGACAGCATTGGTGCATGCTGGAATGCTTTAACATTCAGGCATTTTATGAATGAATTTTTCTGTGCTATGTAGTGCTGGAGTGGGACTCCAAAAGGAAGCTTCTAGTTTCATAACAGGGTTCGTCACTGCATCACCACATGGCACCCGTCCCAAGCTGTGGTTGCTATTTATTTAAGGCTCTTCCATTAACTTTACGCTATCACAACGATGCATCCAAAACTTAATCAACTAACGGAACCAAGAAACGTGTTATTCTAGACCAATTATTGAGAAAGGATTTGGCATTAAAGACGACAGTATTTAAGGTTATCCAAATTCATCACCCACCTGTTAGAAAGATTCTATAGCCGTCATGAGTACATGGAGAGATGTAATGGAGATGTCCAAAGAGTTACGGATATGTAGAAGGTTCAGAGAGACCGAAGGCTAAGCTTCTGCTCGTTATAGCAGGCACAGATATATGGTTTGTGTAATAAAATCTTTCAAAACTATGATAGAACGCTTATATTTGAGAAAGCAAGTCTTTATTTCATTACATAAATTTTCAGCAACTACAGGACTCAAAATTAGAACAATTCACAGACGAAACAACGAGAGGTGAAGCAGAACTTTAAGAATGCAGAGGATATATTTGCTAAGTTATAGGGAAAATGGTTATGCAATAGATTTATGAAAGAAGTAACACTTCTGCCGGGGAATAGAGACAGGCAAGGCAATACGATGGTCGATTTCCATGCCCGATGGTGTACATAATGTTTAAAACAGCAAATTTAAATTAACTCATCATTCAGCAATCCGTACACATACAAACACACACACACACACACACACACACACACACAGACACACATAGGTACCTAAATCCTTTTCTGCTTCTTTGCATGTTTCGAGCTCTGGAATGTTGAAACGCAAAAGTTTAGGTGTTATTTTAATTTCAGCGCATTTCATTTTACTTGCTTTCTTCTGAAGTGCTTATTCAGCATACACTTAAATTGCGTCAGAAAATTTGGAATTATTGTGCCTTGATTCGTCTTAATACTGCCATGGTGTTTATTTTAACGCCAAACATTGCTTTTCACTGTCACTTTCATGCAATGAAACATTCAGAGTATTGGGGAATCAATGGAAATAGTAATGTTGTAAGTCTCGTTCACGGCGCATCAATGTGTTTTAAGCAGTATGATTCACAAACCATGCAAGATCAGCAGTTGCACGGAATGGTGCCAATACATTTTCTTGTATCCTTTTCATGCTACTGGTTACTTAATTTTGGTTAAGTAAAATAAGATAAACTTTTATATACCAGTGTAATTCCACCGTGATAAGTACAATAAATCTCAACGACTAACATACCACACGAGATAACAAGATGTAGAGCTGGATGAACACAGCAGGCCAAGCGGCATCAGAGGAGCAGGAAGGCGAACGTTTCAGGTCGAGACCCTGCTTCAGAAATGGGGGACGGAAAGGGGATTCTGAAATAAATAGGGAGAGAGGAGGAGGTGGATAGTAGATGGATTTGGAGAAGATAGGTGGAGAGGACAGACAGGTCAAAGAGACAGGACTGGAGCCACTAAAGGCGAATGTAGGTGGGAACCTAATTATTCACTTTTATGCATTGGCTCTTTTTTATTAGCAAGGAATACAAACAGCTACCTTTGCCTTTTGATTTGAGTTTTTCTTCTGTTTAGAATAATGGAGAAACAAAAGAAAAGGTGCTTTTAATCAACTACTTCACGACTTGGACAGAGTTATCATCTGGATGCTAAAATGATGGAAGTGAAAGAAAATGCATTATTGATGTTACGAGTAACATGTATGTTTCTTAATGTTAATAATGTTGGTGCAGGGAGAATGAGAAATTTAGCTTGGGCTGAATGGACTTTGAACATTGCCTGCATTCAAGTCAATGGATTTGTTTTCATGTCACTGTGTCATTGGTGCCTACAACATCAATATATAAATACCTTACCTAATTCTTCTACTGCTGATTGACAGTCGGTCAGTTCTGCAGTTTAGAAAAAGGACAAATAAATTCACAAGGACATTTCAGAAAAGGATCGATGCTCCTATCACAACTTGCCTTTATTAAACAGAACATATATAATTGACAAGAAATTGTTCATGTGAATGAATAATCTCTTTTTTTTGCACCTGATGCAAACAAGGAAGGACACAAGCTAGCCTCAAGATGATACATTTTGGATACTGGTGCAGTGGGGGAAGTCATTGCATAGGGAAGTTAATAGCGAAAGATATGAGGCATTTTTTGTGTTGATAACATACCGAAGAGACAATAAATGAAACAGAAGAGAATTGAAAAAGTGAGCAACCTATAGAGTGATTTTTGACAGTTATATAGACATATGCAGATAAATCCTTGAAAGTAGCATGGAGATAGAGAAAGTGCTTATGAAGGCATGTGGAATTCTAGATTATATAGAGAGTAGTGGGCAGTAAAATCACGTGTATTTTGATGAATCCGTTTGAAATTTTGGCTCTGCCTCAACTGAACAACATCATGAGTTCTAGAATCGAAGAAAAATATTCATTATTATGAACCATCTCGTGAGAATTTCATTTGGTGAGGAGAATGTTTTACACTTACAGGGTAAATTCACAAGTCATCTGTTCTACCTTTTTTTTACAATCATATATCATCAGGATAGGTAGGCAAGCAGAAACCTTCCCATGTGGAATCATTGATAATCTACACACACGATATTAGGCCACTGTAAATTTTCTCAAAGGTGGTATGCACCATAATAAATCCAATATCTAAGAAAATGTGGCATTTCAAATAGATTTAACTGGGGATTGTATAAATGATAGAATCGGAAAGATGGGCTGCATTATTCAGGGATAGGATAAAGTCATGGGAATAGGCTGGATATAGGCTTTAATAATCGCATTATACAATATCTTCAATAATGATTACGTTAAGATTGATATTTTGTTTTGTTTGGGAAGCCATGTCTTCTCCAGCACTTGTTCAATCCATTTGAAAAAAAATCGACGTCTTATGCACGAAGATATGGCTCCTTATATTTGGATAAATAAAGTTTGAAGCTGAGAATTAATGGAAGGCACACCTAAGGACCTTGTTTTCAAAACGGAATTTGTTTTCAAAAAGCAACATGGTCTTGCAAATCCGCACAAAACCAAAATATTATCGAAGGCAAATACGTTGTGTCACAAGGCAACGCAAGGATAAGTGTTGAAACATTTAGCAGAAATATCACAGTGTCAAGGGAGGAAAGAAAATCAAATGGACACGCGTACTAGCAAATACCTTTCACAACTAAGTGACCTATTATGGAAGTTACAAACGGATAATGATAAAGTGAAGGGAATGTGTTTCGAAACATGTTGAGAGTTGGTTCATTACGGAGGTCCTGGAG